>NC_133111.1:666666-1000000 GCF_022965805.1 Primulina eburnea
CGAATACTATTCAACCTCTGAAAAGATATCATTATATTATAATTTAAAATTTTTAAAAAAAATAGGTTGTCTATTGGGCACATGATTCGGATCAAGCCCAATCTGTAACAAATGTTAACGAGAACTTTGGCAAACACTAACTAAATTTAAGCCCGTTGGTTTACGCAACTTGAAAATGTATTCCAAGTTGACCCGATTAAAAATTGTGAGTTGTGCTGCTTTTGATTCAATAATTTGCTTAAACAAAATATAAGTTGAGTTTTTGGGTTTCAATAACTTATGTACACCGATCGAGCTATCACTAATATTTGAGTTCTGAACGAGAAGCTATCGTCACTTGTCATATCACAGTGTAACTCGAGTATTTTAAAATGTATAACGGATCTTGTTACAGTTTGGGTAAATGTACAATTTATTGTCTGATAAACTTCTTCCATCGGTTTAGTTTCCTTGTATACGGGGAGAAAAAGAAGATAACAGTGAAAAGGATTGGATGGGATCAAATTCGGCTTTGATCACACATGCCATGTTTCTTTGTGATCAGTGGCGGAATCAGAAATATGCACCTTTCGGGCTAAAATTTTAAACTCTAAAATCTTTTAATATTTTAAATTGATATATCCGAGCTATATCATATTATTCCAAAATTATACAAAGTTTACATATAAATTAAAAAAAAAATTGAGTCTCCTGGGCTTATATACAAATGTGGCTCCGCCCGTGCTTGTGATATTCCATGGAATGGACCCATTAGTTTACATTTTTATCACTTTGTAACGGTTTACCTTGTTCAAATCAATCTGTATCCAATACTGAGGAATACGTTTATTAAACATTTTTGTTTTATTCAATATTTGAATCGCATTTTACAAATGATTTTATTTATTGATTTTTAATTATTATATCATATGTCATTTATCATCATATCTCACGTACTGTCAAACAGTTATTTGTATTTTATGTTAAGTTCTCATTTAAAATAAATAAAGAAGTAGTTGAAATAGCCCAATCTATCAGAAAATTAAACCCTACTTATTTTCTTTTGTCTCAAAAAATAAAAATAAAAAACAATAAATGGAATATAATCCGTACTTAATTATCACATGTTGGTGCATGTGAAATAGATTTCCAAATCCTTAATTGAGTCCTACCACACGTAAATTAGGGCAACTTTAATCCAACATGCCATTTTTTGAATCCTACCACACATCATTAGTGGCCATAATTAATCTGTATCTACATTTTCAGTCCCATTCAAGTAACCTAATTAGAAGTCCAAAATAAATAAGACTACGTCTCTTATGAAACGGTATCACGAATCTTTATCACTTGAGACATGTCAACTTTACTGATATTCAAAATAAAAGTAACACTCTTAGCATAAAAATTAATATTTTTTCATGGATGACCCAAATAAGAGATATGTCTCACAAAATATAACCCGTGAGACCGTCTCACACAATTTTTTGCCAATAAATAAAGTGCGAACGGACATAGTGACTAGATTTCGAGAAGAACTCAAAATTGCAAAATCCATATATATATATATATATATATATATATATATATATATATATATATATATATATATATATATATGTTTCTTTTTAAAAAAATTATTTATATTTTATATGTTTCTTTTTAAAAAATTATTAATTAATTTATATTTTCATTTTGAGAAGTAGCGATTTTGTTTTTTATGGGACATCAAGTCGATATGAAAAAGACATGTTTGCTGAGCAGAATTAGCAACTTTTGGGCTCATCGGGTTCCTGTGGGCCAAATATTTTGGTAGTTTCTCTTTGTGGGCATCTAACTACATCTAGGCCCCATTTCAATAGAGCCTTTTTTGGTCTCTCTCCACAATGATAATTATTTTATTTTATTTTTTATGAAACAACTTTGCTTATAAATGGATCCAAAAGTTTTAAAAATGGACCTTGGTAAAGGTTTTTTAAACTGTAATTTTTTTTTTAGAAAAATAACTTTAAAAAATACAGGAAAAACGAAGATTAAACAAACGTTAAACATCGAAAATGTTCTATTTCAAATCTATGGTCAAACAAAAGTCGTTTGGTTAAATATTCCTGTAAAAAAAAAAATCAATTGGTGAAAATTATATTAGATGACAAATGAAATAGGTAAAAAAAAAATTCAATTATTCTCTAAAGTATATAATACCTAGAAGAAATTATAAAATATTAATTTTATTGATTTCCATTTTTTAGCATATAGATAAAAACAGTGTTGGGAATGCAACTAAAATCTTACATTGAAAGATCAAAAGAAAAATCATGGGTTAATATGATGAAATGGTATACTCATTGGATAAGGTATTTTGGGTAAAGTCCAAAAACAATCCACAAGTATTTATGCTCAAAATAGACAATATAATACTATTGTGGAGATATGCACAACTTTCATGACACAACAAGCGATATCAGAGACATAGTCTAGATCAAACCATGTGAATGAAATCCTCGGATACTTAAAGACAAAGAAGGTGAGAGCTCCAGGTAAAAATCCTTGATAAGCTCTCAAGGTGAGTGACTCTCCCAATAATACTCATGTGAGACATGCACTCCAACGCGGTGAAGATGAGTGACCTCGGTTGAAGGACGGATAAAGTTTGAGGGAAGGGTCGGTTCATGAGAATAATGATGAAACTTCGTCTGAGAGAGGATTGTCGAAAATACAACAAAAGTACCAAATTGAAAGATCTTAAGTTAACAAGATGAAATAATATCTCAATTAACATGAGATTTTTTGGGTAAAGTCTAAAAACAAATCCACCAAGATTTATGCTCAAATTAAACAAATAATAACATTGTGAAAATATACGTGACTTCCATGACATAACTAACATCTTAACGAGTTTTTATTCATAAAAAATATGACAGACTTCAGGTGTTTCTTCACTTTTTTCTTTGTTTAGAAAAAAAAATGGAGGGCTTTCGAGACAAAATATTCGAAACTTTTTAAAACCGCACGAATTGGAGGAGCTTGAACTTGACCTGCGGGACCCGCTGGGTAGCAAAAGGAGGGTCAGTTAGCAGCGTACACATGGGCCGGCCTTTGGAACGACATAGTCGAATTAATAATAATAAACTCAAAATAGTTAACTAATATATTTCTTTATGATGAAAACACATCACTCAAAATTATGAATATTTGCGAAAGAAATCCAATATTTTTATATTTGATTAGGAATCCAATAGAAAGTGATTATAATTAAGAGTAGGTCTCTTGTGAGACTGTCTCACGAATCTTTATCTATGAGATGGGTCAACCATACCGATATTCACAATAAAAAATAATACTCTTAACATAAAAAGTAATAATTTTTCATGGATGACCCAAATAAGATATATGTCTCACAAAATACGACCTGTGAAACCGTCTCACATAAATTTTTGCCTATAATTAGAACCGGCTTAAAGTGAACTTTTGGCCCGTAAGTTTTTGATAATGATAATAAAAACAAAATGGGAATGACATACATTTTAGAAATAGAATATGTAAAATTTCATAGATGAATTTGTAAATCTTGCATAGTTGTAATTAATTTTTTCAAGGCCTTGTATTTTTATCTCAACGCAAAAACTCATGTGAGATGGTCTCACGTATCAATTTTGTGATACAGATATTTAATTTGGGTCACACATAAAAAAATATTATTTTATTGTAAATATATATGTTCATGATCGATCTCTCACAAGAAACATACTCATATTTCAACGCATCATATAAAAATAGTATTATTATTTATGTTAAATTTGAAACAATATAGCTTTATTCATTGTTATGTTGTGACAAAAGGTGTGTACTTAATAATCTCTTGTCTTCAAATTATTAATCAAGCTCTCGTTAAATATTCTATATAAATTAATTGACAACTCTAATCCAATCATTAGTATTTTGAATTTGCAACTAAAGGTAAACATAGACAGGCAGCAGTAAAAATATATTTTAAATTAAATAAATGCGGTACTAGAAAAGTAATATGTTTTGACTTGTACGTCGTACCAGAAAACAATGAGAACCAACACCTTTCTGGTCTCTGAGTTTGTAAAGTAAAGGTTATGTTGTGTGTAAATACTTATAATTTATTCTAAAAACTTTATTTTAATATTTGGGCACTTCAAAATGTGGTAACATTTTTTTTCCTGATTAAGAGTTTTTTTTATCTCCCCAAAAGACTAATTACAGATAGAAAATGTATACATACATATATTAAGGTTGTTTTTTGAGCTCCATGTCCTATGGTGCCATGAAGCAATGACTTCTTGTCATAACGCTCAAGTTCGGGTATGTTATTGTTAGTTGTCCCATATATATGGATTTGGATAATCCTCTTCCTTGATTTAGCTTTTGGGGTTGAGTTAGGTTCAAGTCATGATATTAAAACGGTATCACCGCCCATGTTCCACCACTATATGTTGTACAGCCCATAGTTGAGTCACTCGTTCGGCCTATAGTTGGGTATTTGTAAAATTCACGCTCCAAATGTTCATTTCTAGACGTGAGGAGGGTATGTTAGTTATCTCATATCAGTTGAATAAAATACATGTGAGTTACATATATAGATTTAGACAATACTTCTCTCTTGAACTATCTTTTGAGATCGAGTTAAGTTCAAGTTATTTGACCTGTGTGAATTGAATTTGTGCTCGGATTCTTACAAGGGCGAGATTAAAGTAAAGAACAATATCGATTTTATGATTTGATCCATTTAATTTTTTTTTAAATTGTACTGCTTAATTCAAGAATAATTAAAATAATCATTGATTTTCAATATTCACTATGTACCTTGGCGCTGGGGAAGTGGGTTTTAAGTGTCCGCCAATAATATAAAATTTATGCCTTGATGTTGAGCTTATAGACATGGAATCAATTTTCGTAATTTACACTTTGAATATTCAAGCATTTTTAATCTAAATTCTCTCTGAATTTAGACATTCATCCTTCTACATTTTGTTTCTCTGAGGTAACAATTAGTTATTACAGTTGTGATCATTAATATAATAACGGTATAACAAATTTTTTAACAATATATATTTTTGTTACACTTGTCTCATATTAATACATTAAACTAATAAATAATAACCTATAAAATCAAGATATCACATCAACTAATAGATAAGCCTTTTTGTAGTGATTTCTCTCTTAAGTTTGTAATCTAACATTGATATTTTTTTTAAGAATCGACATAGAGAGACGATCTAGAAAATGATAACCATCAGATTAATGTTAATAAAAAAAATTACAGATTGAATTAAGGTGCATTATGAATGCACTAAATACTGCAAGTTGAGTAAAAGTCATCTAGAGTAGGCCGTCGCAGTCTCGCAGACGTCGATTTCTCAAAAGATCCACAATATTATAATTGTCTCACATTGTGATATATTAAACTAATGAAGAGTGACTTATAAGATCAAAATATTACACCGTCTAATAAATAAATTTTTTTAGATGAACACCTCTTGAATTTACAATATACTATTTTTATATTATATATTTGAAAAACTATGATGCTTAGTTGAAAATTTGACCTCCCGATGCGATACAATCTTCAATTCAATTATTAATCGTACATTCATATTCTATGGATGAAATGAAAGCAAAGATCAAGAGCCTATGAGTCATGATCGGTAGAGACATGCAACATGATCTAAAGATTATTATGTTTTATTAAAGACAAAATTATTTACATTCGAGCGTAATAATATTTCCAATAATTTAATAGAGAGAAAAAAAAATTTTGATTAAAATATATTATAAATCACATATGTAATACAACTAAATGTTGAGTAGGTCTCTTGTAAGACGGTCTCACGGATCTTTATCTGTGAGACGGATCATCTCTACCGATATTCACAATTAAAAGTAATATTCATAGCATAAAAAATAATATTTTGTAATTGATGACCCAAATAAGATATTTGTCTCACAAAATACGACCCGTGATACCGTCACCCACAAATTTTTGCTAAAATGTTTACAACTTGTTGGCATGATTTTTTCTAAGATTTCCACTTATTTTTTTCAATTAAGTTCCATCCACGTATTTAATGTACGTTCTATGCACCTCGACAGCACTAGGGGTGAGCATTCGGTCAATTCAATTAACGACCGAATCGAATTAGCCATAACCGAACCGAACCGAAATATTTAACCATAAACGAACCAACCGAATTAATTTTCATAACCGATGAAAACCGAACCGAATTAAAATCGATTAATTCGATCACGATTTGTTTTAAAAAAATTGTGATTTAACTTTAATTATATATGTAATTTTTTTAACATTATACTTTACACAAATGCATAAAAGCATAAAATCACACACACCACAAATGTATAAGTTTTATTTGAACACAATTAATATATATCATATTGATTTTAAAATTAAAAATTAAAATGTTTATAAAAATTGATAAATAAAAATAATAATAATTATTATATCGGTTAATTTAGTTAACCTATTTCAAAATTTTGAAAACTGTAACCGAACCGAATTAACCGATATAACCGAATTTTTTTTTAATTTGAAAACCGAATTTCCGAAATAACCGAACCGAATTTTCGAATTGGCTCGGTTCGGTCGGTTAATTCGGTTTAACCGAAATCTTGCTCACCCCTAGGCAGCACTATACTAAGTGGGGTGTATTCAATTCAGAGTTTTGATGACTTTTAATGATTTTTTTTAAATTATAGACTTTTATAGATTTGATAGATTTTTATTGACTTTTATGGATTTGATATATTTTTATTGACTTTTATGGAATCTCATGTATTTATAAACAGATTTATGTGGATTTATGTAAACTTTTTTGCAAGATTTTTATAGATTTTTGTGGGCTTTTTTTTAATAGAATTTTATAAATTTTCTACTTAATTATAAAATATTATTTTTTTATTAATTTCTTTGAACCAATAATTAATTGACATATATAACATATTCAGTTTGAAATTATTTTCAATATTTATATTAATAAATAAATGTACTTATTTAAAAGTTAAATCATTTAATCCTTATATGTGTATATATGTGGGTTTGTATGCATGTTTGTAATTTTTTAAAATACATCAATTGATTAACATGTAATCTTGTTTTCAAATTGATAATATACATGTGAAAATAATATGATTTAATATTGTGTGAATATAATTTTGTATAAAATATCATAGCTTACATATTAATTTAAAATACTAAAATGAATTTAAAAAATCATGGTTATTACGAGATTATTCAATTATTAAGAATTAAGCAACATTTGTTTGGAGCATCTTTTATTATTATTTATTATTACATTAATTTGTATAAATCATAAATTAAAAATCACAAAATCAATTCTGGAATTCAAAATTCTCCGTAATATTTAAATAAAAAATTATTATATGAACAATCGACCAAAAAATGAAAAATTTGAAAATGAAAGATAAAAATATATATAAAGATACACTTCGAAAATTTGAGAGAATGATAGAAATAGATGAGAGGAGAAAAGATAAGAAGAGATGTGATGTAAAGCGACATAGAAAAAAATAAATAGCTTGTGTATGAGTTAGAAGTTTTAAAAATCAATCCAAATCTTTGGGTTGAACCAAATAAACTTTTTTACAATTTATAGTTGTACCTTAGGCTTTAATGTTTGTAGGTTAATGAATTTCATGCAGTTATTAAAAGTCCATGGAAAATTTGAATACCTATAGATTTTTATAGAGTTTATAAAAGTCAATGTTGAATGCCACTTGACTTTTTAAAACTCTGTGAAAGTCTGTTTTGAATAACGCTAGATTTCTATAGAGTATGTAAAAGTCTTAATTGAATACATCTAGACTTTTAAAATCTACAAAAATCATTAAAAATCAATAAATCTTCAATATTTAATACACCGCTAAGATTCAGCGGTATCCAAATTCATCCAATACTTTAATTGAATTAGATTGGAAATGTATTCGAGTTTAACTTATTTTCTCTTTCAAATCATTATGCACCTAAAATTTTTTATTTATGAACTCGAGAAAATAAACTTTTTTTTAATAAAATAGAAGTTTGAGAATAAACTATTAAAGAATAATAAATGAAACTAATTAAATACAAGCATCGAGTTAGACCCTTTCTTGATTGAAGATCAGCCAACCGCACGATCACTTTCATTTGATCTCATCTCAAAATATAATCTACAGCGCTAATCAACGCATCATTATTAACATTCCTCGTAGTAATAAATAAATAGAATATACAAACTAACGAAACCACACACCCTACTGTGGGGATTACCGCACACAATCACTCCGACGTTATTTTATTATTTTCCAGCACCAGCAGTTATTGAATCGCCGCCATCAGCAGGAGTAGAAATCCACGAGCTCGTTCAAGGAATCGGGCTGAGGATCGGCATTTTCCAGCATCCACAGGAGGTGCTCGAACAGCACCACCTCGCAACCGACGGTGATCGATTCCTCGTGATCCCGGTCAACAAGCTGACGGAAGAGAGGATTTTCCATGACGTCGGAGGTGATGAGATACCTCCGCCGAGACTTACCGACGTAGACGGAGTGAAGATCCTTGGATACGGCGGATGATTCGTCGTCAGAGGAATTGCTGGCGGCCGCGATGGAGCTGGGCTTGGCGCCTTGGCCGAGCTTGAAGGATTGCATTTTCTTAAGCACGGACTTGATTTTGGTGAGCTTGCTTCCCTTCGGCATTGTCGATCACCAAGAAAAACAGAGGAAGAGAGAGTTGGGGTTTGAGAAATTGAGAACGAAAGTTCGTTATATAAATGGGGGAGAGGAGAGGGGTAGGGGGGTGGGGGTCCGTGATGTTGCTGCAATTTCAAATATTATTCTCCATCCCTAATTTAATATCACGTTTATAACTAATATTAATTTTGATTAATTTCTATAATTTTTTTAACAAATATCTAGTTTATCTTAATTACAGATGATATCATAAATTCTAAAAATTTAAACTTACACAAATATTAATAGAGTAAGCAATTCAAAAGTTCGAACAAGTTCGCGAGCAATTAGAACCATTTTTTGAAATGTTCAAAATCTATTTACTTAATATATATTTATATTAAATATATTTTTTTTTTAAAAAATGAGTGGATCGCGAACTATTGAACAATATAATTTGAACTCGAGTTTTGCTCCATGTTGCTCAAGTTAGACATATTGGAATACAAATCAAATATTTTTTAACTGACTCGGTTCATTTATGAAGCTTGTGTTTTTTCTATAAAGAATATAAATGATGAATATCTATAACAATTTCTACTTTATACAAAAAAAAAAGTGGTATTAAATATTTACTCAAAGTAAAATTGCATTTGGACGTGAACACAATTCTCAATGTCTGAAAATTAAACATACTTTATTGTTTATTTTAGGTTTAGTTGATTTTTATATTTTATTGTTTGATAAATAAGAAATCACACCATGCATTTAAGATTTTAGTATTTTTTTTTGATAAAATAATTTTTCATTTATTATATTTAAATATAAAAGTAATTCAGATAGTTTTATAGAGAATAATTTAAAAAAGTGAAAAACAAGATCACCGAAGTGGGGCCCGTTACATATTGCCACACAAGTTGGTGCCACTGGACACAGCTAAGTTCAAGCGAGCCCATTGGATCAAAACATCACATTGAACGAAATAAATTTTTTATATTTAAAAATATTGTTGAAATAATTAATTTCATTTCAACTTTTCAAATTTTCCGTACACGTACATTTAATTTCTACAAGTAATTATTATTATTATTATTATTTTTTTTCCCAAATAAAATATAGTTTGAGGTGATTAATTTCAGAAGTCAATATATATCGATAAATGACATTACAATGAGAATGGCATTTTTTAAAAAAAATGAGAATGACTTTTAATATTGAGATATATTTATTATTGTTTTTAAGAGAATATATTGAGACGTATTATTTATATTCCATTTCCTTGATTTTAGTTGATAAATAGTTTTGACATAAATAATTTAAATAGAAATAATGCTATATTTTCCAATAGAAATATATTTTCTTCTTGATATTTCGTCGAATTCTAGTTTTAGTCTTTTATCTTACATAACGATGATTGACGTTCACATGTACATAACGGAATTCTTGATGAAAATAATCAAAATTAACAAAAATAAAAAGATACAAAAGTACAACGTAGTTTTAACAATATAAATGATCAAACCCGTGTCGGAAAACTGTAACTTTCTATAAATATTATTCAAAAACTTCATAAGATGAACACTTATTTAATAATTGGTCCTGCATCTTTAAACTTATTTTGATTAAAGTGAAGTTGGGTATGTACATATATTTTGTGAAGAAACAGACATTGTTGGTGAAAGGGACAGACATGTGGGGAAATGTTCGCAAAATTCTGTAGCTCATTTATTGTTATGTATGTCCGTTTATTAATTTAATTAATTAATTGTCTCTCTTTAATTTATAATAATTTCCAGCAAGATATATAGGTTAATGTCATGCTTTTATGTTCCACACCATTTCATGTCTTTGTGTCAATAACTTTAAGACAAAAATTTATGTGAGACAGTCTCATGGGTCGTATTTTGTGATACATATTTCTTATTTGGATCATCCATGAATTTTTTTTATTTTTTATGCTAAGAGTATTACTTTTTATTGTGAATATCGATATGATTGACCTGTCTCACAAATAAAGATTCGTGAGACCGTCTCACAAGAGACCTACTCTAACTTTATTATATATATATAATATATATATTTATATATATATATAAATAAATAAATAAAATTTTTTCATTGATGATCCAAATAAGAGATATGTCTCACAAAATACGACATATGAGACTGTCGGATAGTAGAAATTAATTTTGTTTGTTTTTATTAATAGAATAAATTTAAAAATGGAGTGGAGCAACTACAATTATATATTAACTAGAAAAACGACATTAATTATGCACATCTAACTATTTAATGATTAACATATAAATTTATACAATAATAATGATATTAATTAAGAGATAAATTAATCTACACACATAATACAATGTATTTTCAAGAATAAAATTAATTAAATGGATTGAGAATGAAATCAGTTGATATTATTTATACAGAATTAACAAAATTTATTTCTTTATAATAAAAACTATATAAAATAAATCAAAATTCGTAAAAAAAAATTTAATATAAAGGATAAGAATAAGATGAAAGTGGCAACGATAGGTGCAGTTAACGAATCGTGTGAGGAAGAAATTAAAATAGACAAGACAAAGAAAGCACAGCAAAGCAACAAGTAGTTGGCGTCAACGCCGTTCAAGCACAAGCAAAATAAGTATATATAATTAATATATACTACTAACTCTCGTTGCGTTTATGTACAATCTATTTTTTTAACGAAAACAAACGATTAAAAATATATATTATAAAGATAGTAGGTATATATAAGAGTATGTCTCTTATAAGACGGTCTCACGAATCTTTATCTATGAGAGGGGTCAACTCTACTGATATTTACAATAAAAAATAATACTCATAGCAAAAACGCAATACTTTTTCATGGATGACCCAAATAAGAGATCCGTTTCATAAAATACGATTTGTGAGACTGTCTCGCACAAGTTTTTGCCTATATATAAATGCGTAAGCTACCAAATTGAAAACAATTTTAAATATAATGAAATTCAGCACGGGATTCATTAGTTACAGTACTACAACTGGTACTAAATTGAATATATAGATTGGTATTTGAGAAATTAAAGTTGGTGCATGCATTAAAAACAAAGCACGCAAACAAGAAAGTGATTTTTAATTTTATTTTATTAAAGTGTTTAGAAGAAATCGCACGTCTCCATTTGTGCAATGTACGTACCCCCATACATGTCCGCTATAAATGTAACAAATACCAATTTTTGGAGGCATGCATGGGATGTTTGGTCAAGTTGCACAACGATGAATTAATTACTTTAAGAAAGATGATAGCCTCATTAATTTGTCAAGAACATCATGAATCTGAATCAACGTCCCACCAGTATTTGTATACTTCGATTAAATTAAGTAGAAGCTAACGCAGAATCTGAGTTTAAGAAACGTAGAAAACCGATTTTTTTACGTCCAAAAGTCAATCATCACTTTTTTATAGTGATTGCAAACACTCCATTAAGATAACATAGAATAGGGATGTTCAATTAAGCTAATTATAAAGAAAACAATAATAAAAATAAAGAGTAGGTCTCTTGTGAGACGTTCCTACGAATCTTTATCTGTGAGGCGAGTCAATCCTACCGATATTCACAATAAAAAGTAATATTTTTTCATAGATGACCTAAATAAGATACATGTCTCACAAACTACGACCTGTAAGACCGTCTCACACAAATTTTTGCCAAAAATAAATTGCTTAAGTGCATATGTAATATGGTCAACCATAATTGAAAATGAAATGTAGATTGGAGTCATTTAAGCAAAACCATGTGAGCAAAACAGGGACAATACATGTTCCAAATATCGACCCTTTGAAACAATTTTAATGCAACAAGGTATATACCAGACGCCCATACTCCATCCCATGTGGATGTATTTTTATTATTTAATTTTAAAATCCATGTTTGTCACATATCTAGTTATTTATATATTTATCATGCTATTAGTTTATTGTTTTTATAAAATGCCCAATTAATTATCTTAACAAAAGATGTTACGTGATCTATTATTGTAGGAGAAGATTTTATATTCGATGTCCCATGCATGTTATTCCCGGCCCCCATATTGGAAAATTAAACTTGTCCCAAAATATTTTATGTGATGATTGATTTTGATTCGATATGATTCGTGATATATATTAATCAAATACAGAAGAAATTTAGTTTTAAAGCAAATGTCCTTTTTGAGAAGTAGTTAACGCGCATCTGGTGTTTATTGTTGCTGATAATGTTGAGCCGAAGTTGAGTAATTTTATTTGCCTTTTTGAGTTTTGTTCTTCCGATGTCATCAATGACATCTTCAAAAGTACTTGTCACTTGCCCCGACTCCCGAGTTGCTCTAACTTCTTTTATAAGGTTCAGCTGATGCTCAATATTCTGCAGAAAAAATATTTTTTTTGCTGCCCATCAACCCAAGGAAGATCCAAAGACACGAGTTGGATCGATACTTCTCTATAAGCCAAGAGAAATTAAAAAACAAAATCCCTTGTGTAATAAAATGGAGTACAAATAAAATATATGATCCACATGCTTGTTATCACCCTTGTCTCAAACACGGAACCCATGCAATTTTTTTTATCTATTTGATGTAACGTTTTGCATTTAAATTATAACAAGATATATATATTGAGCTATTGTTTATCTTTGGTGCTTGGTCTTGAAAATTAAGTAAACGAGATAAAGGGCTATCTTTGCATTGATTTTTTTTTTTTTTTTTTTTTTTGGGATGGATAACGCTCTTTTCATATCAAGAAAATTTTATGAACACCTATATTTTACTAATTTTAGGGCTCATTTTTTTTTTTTGGTGACGCTTGGGGCCAACAATCATCAATAACGAGAGGTAGCACAAACAAGGAGCTGCTCTAGTAGAAGTAATAGTCGTGGTCGTGGTCGTGGTACTATTTAATGGTACTATTAAATATAAAACACCAAACAAGGAGCTGCTCTAGTAGAAGGTACGTAAGAACCGATTAGAGCCGCGAACCATGACCGATGTTGACCCGAGGCCGGCCCATTTCTGATTCTAAACCTTGTTTCTATTTCTTTTGGAATGTTGCAGTCCACATTCATACATCATTTGGGACTCTGATGGTCATTCTCATCATCTTCAATTCCATTAATGGCTTCTCGAGAACTCTCAACTATATTAACTATTTTTGAGCATTATTCATTTATTAACTATTTGCATTTTAGTTATATCACGAGTTAGATCGAGTCTTGTTTTTTAGAGCTAACTTCGATGCTTGAATAAATTAATTATTCAAGTATATAAACTATAGTGAAACTAGAGAGGGATCGAGTACGGTCCCCTAACCCAATCCTATATAATCCATGTCTCGGTAATAATTGAGAGTCTTTTTTTATGCTAATCTCATACCCGAAAAGTGTTGGGACACGAATGTTTGAGATCCTGTAGAGTAGAAATAAGATATTCCCATTTTTTTTTTAAATTTTTTAAAAAGTATTGAGACATAAGGTGGAAACTTCACATCACCAAAAATCAATTTCCAGAAGCCTTCTTGTCCCAAGTAAAAAAATAATTCATAACTAAATAAATTTATTTCAATTATTTTGGAAAATAAATTTTATTTGAAAGCTCATCAGCTTATGTTATATAATTATTTGAGAAAGAATTTTGAACTATTGACATCGACAAAGTTACGTGGAAAGAAAAAAATATTTTAGAACAACGAAATAATATAATATAGTTTGTTTAATTTTTTAGTTGATTGTAATTATTTTTCAAATATTTCGATTTTATAAAATGTTCGTAGTGTCTTTTTACTCATATAACCTAAATATCTTATTAGTCAAAATTGATTAATATGATAGTATTTGCATTTTTTTCTAATGGATTGAGCATTTGGGTGTTAAAACTTGAATACTTTAAATTTGAGACAAAATTCTCGAAGAAAAATCAAATGAGTTCAATATAGAAATTTAATATTTAGATGAGAATTACTAATGTATTTAGCTTATGGCAAATTAATATTATTTTTAAAGAATATCTTTAACATAGGCTATAATAAGAAATTTATCTTTGTTTATTTAGATGGATTAGTTAATTATTTAATTTAATATATGAATTTGCCATCTATCAGCTCACCCCGCTTAAATAAGTTAGTCATATTCTAGTTTCGGCCCAAAAACATATTAATGATACAAATTTAAATAAATGATTTCGCGTACTTATTTGTGTATATAATGAAAAATAATATTAAAACATAAATCAGAAATTATAAACATTACATCGTCAAGTCTAAAAATTAAATTATTATATCCATTAATTTAGTGCGATGCTCCTTCATTTACGTTGTTTGGGGTGCCAAGGAAAGAAATGTATATCACAAGAAGAGAGTAAATTAATGCTTTTTATTTATATATACTTATGACCCACAATGTCCAAATCACAGCATTTTCAATGGAATGACCACCAAAACTTATAATTTGGACAAAAACGTAGCATTTAATGCAGCAAATTCAATAGTCTCCAAAGACCAAGAAATACAAATGCCTTTGCCTTTATTTTATTTTATTGCCAAAAAAAACTTCGTCAGAGGCTCCTTTTCCATTCACTCAACAGCCAGTGGAACAGCTTCAGCCTACACAAGAACAAGATTAGTCTCCATCAATATCTCAAGTTTAATTTTTTCTAGTTTTTGCAAGAAAGTTTTAAATGTTCATAGATACAAATAAGCCTACCAGCTTGCGGTATTTGAGCGCATAAAACATTTCAAGGTATCGTCTGATCTCCAGGCGATCCAGCTTCGAAACATACTTCCAGAACCCGTAAACACCAGCCAACGTCAGTAGCCTGTCCGAATAAATCTGCCAAGTATACCTGAACACCACAAGTTTCATATGATAGATCAGTAAGTATATATATATTTATTACAGAACGATATATATATGGTGCAAGATTTAACATATTATTACTTCTCCTGGATACGTTTCAGGCCGCCATTCGATATCGTCTCCCAGTGAGAATGATCTTTCCTACACTTTTCGAAGAAACCAACGAGTAGTTCAGACACTTGTTCACCCTTGTAAGGATCGATATGGAAACCAGACTTTCCGTGGACAATTATTTCAGCTGGCCCACCGTACGAAGTTGCGAATGTCGGCAACCCACAAGTCATGGCCTCCACCGACAGTCAAACCGAAGGCCTCGTAGAATGCTGGTTGCACGAAAACGCCCCTGGTGTCAGCGATGTAACGGTAGAGTTCACCGTTCCTGACACGGTTCATTTGAGAAGAAATCCATCTGAATTGGCCATTCAGATTGTATGTTTCTATCAAATTGTACATCTTTTTCATCTCAGCCTGTTCTTCCAAATCTTTCGACTCTTTTCGCCTGTCGCCACCGACGACAACAAGGTTAGCTAACTGCCTGAGTTTTGGGTTCTTGGCATATAGTTCCACAAGTCCAGTCAAATTCTTGACCCTGTCAAGCCTAGCCATGGTGAATATGATGGGCTTGTTCTTGTCTTTCAGCACACATCTGTCAAATCGGCATTGTACAAAATGAGCATTTACTTAAAATACGAACATGGATGGATCCACGATTTCAGTTTTTGCGGGTATAAAGATGAAAACTCACAAATGTTCTTCATTCTCAACGTTGCTATAAAGAAGTTCCTCAATTTCAGGGTGGAGGGCAGTTAGTCTTTTCTCCTTTTCGGTATACGAGAAGTAGAGGTTCGTATCCGCTCCGGGAGAGACGATGTTGAATTTGGGGTCGAACACATTAATCCCATGGACGACTCGGTACAATCCAGGCATAGTGAACGCCATATGGCTCTCGTACTGCCCCACTGTGTCCTTGCTGAAAACATGAGATTGAGAGAACTTTTATGCTAAGAACACAAATACTTGTTTTTTTGACAGATGTACTAAATCAAATTCTGAGTATAGACAAACCTTCCAGCTATTTCCTGAAATGTGCTAGTGATTATGAAGTCTGTATGATTCATTGCATACAAATCAGCTGTAAACTGGCATGAAAAGTGATACTTTTCGTCGAAGTTTTTCAGGTAAATGTCAGAATCAGGATACTTCGTTTTCTCAAGTGCGTGAGCAATGGTACACTGTCCAAAAAAAATTTGAAAAACAATAGCAGGAATGAGTCTCCTGATAGAAGAAAACTAAATAATTCTATCGATGTTCATACATAGTTAACAGGGTTGTGCACCTGAGTCACTCCCAACTTGTGGGCAAGCAAAGAGGCAGCAAGGTTACCCTCGCTATAATTTCCAATAATCAAGTCTGGCTTCGCCTGCAACTCTGCTGTGATTTCTTTGGCAACATCCTAGAAAACGAAACAATGAAAAGTTGAGTACTTGTGAAAGAACTTCAAGAGTTTAGGAGAATTAAAGAAATTGTGTCATCTTACCTCAGTGAATGTTTCCATGTAAGGCCACACCTCAAACCGGGAGATCCATTTTCTAACAATACCCTTTTCAGTTCTAAATGGGACGCGGAGTATATGTGAGTGCTCGGCCCCAAAAACTTTCTCAATTCGCTGACCACAAGTGGTTCCAACTGCATCTGGTAGCAGCCGAGTCACCTAACAGCGTTACAAGATCAAGCATAAGATTCAAATTCCATGAGAGAAAGGGGGAAAGAGAGAGAGAGAGAGAGAGAATCTAACTATGAGAATTCGTGGTGTGATATCGAGTCCTTGCTCCTTTATACGTTTGATCATCTCCCGCTCCAAAGCAGGAACTTGATCCAAAATGTACACCACCTGTAAAATAAGTGAAGGAACCGCTCAGAATTGCAGGATTAAATTTGAACTGCGATGAAAAATCGGGAAGTTTCATACCTGTCCACCGGTATCAGGGTATCCCAAGACGTTTTCTTGAGCAAAGTAACCGTGAGGAGAAAGAATAACGACATTGAAAACCATAGGAATTCTACCAAGGAATTTCTCTAGAGTGCATGAGTCCGGAGCCTCGAGAAGGTCTAAAAGCATAGAGATCATCTCTGATACTCTTTCTGCATTATCGCCCCATCCCCTCTCCAATCCAATCTCTTGGAATTTGTGTTCGAAATTCGAGTATGATGTCTCAGGAGTTAGTGTAGACAGGTACTCCTCTGCCTTCCTCAGAACAGCTTGTAGAGAATTAAGGTTCTTGATTCTGTCATTAAGCATCATTGTCTGTACAAGAAAGTCTAATTATCAAATCATAAACTAAATCATGTTCCAGTCTTTTATGAATCATTATTTACGATATTTCGGTGATTGAATGTCAGAGTATGGTATCATATTCACCTTTCCCTTGTAGTGATGCATTCGGAGGAAATCTAGAATAGGGGTCATGCTCTCCTTGTCATGAAACATTTTTGCATGAGAGGTGCCTATTGAGGAATTCAACTCCATTCCCTATGGATTTGGTGAGAGTTGGCTTTGGAAAAGATGCAGTAAATGGCTCAAAGTCCAACTCAAGAACAAAGTTACCATTTGATCTGCACCACAGAACACCAATTTAGCTCAAAAATTGATTAAAAGAAATCGAAATTACAGTAAACAAGTTCCATTATTTGAATTCGGAAACCTACGTTCCATTAACGAGCTCTTCCTTGAAGTGCAGATATTCTGGTACAGTTAGTTCCTCGACGACTAGTGCATTCACATTGACTCGTACGTATTCCCAAACACCAGGCCTTAGCCGAATGGCGAGTGCAACCCATGGAGGCAACACAATTGCTTCCTAGCGTAGCAAACAAGCGACGTATTTTTAATTTTTAAGATGGGAATCAGGATTCAATAAGAAAAAATGTTAATGGATGATTCAAATTTTACCTGTGTGCAGTTGAGAACTTCTTTGAAGGCATGATCCTGCAGCTTTGCCTTATCAGCTTCGCATATTGCTTCAAACTCAGCTAAGAGTTGGTGAGGTTTTAGTATCCCCTTTCCATGGCCTTCAATCCTGCAGCAAATGATGATCCGATCTCCGATTATAGATGGTGACATAGTAGCTAGCTAATATTCAACCATATAACAGCCTAGCAGGTGGCAAACATTTTGCTCAGTGCGTCAAACAGACAATAGGCAGCGGTGGCGAATAGTAGAAGTGAACAAAATAATCAAGACTAAAACTAGTAAGTAGCACTTGATTGAACATCGAAGTACCTAGACAGAAACAGCAAAATCTCGTTGCGATGAGCCGCAAGAGTGGCGTCCAAACGTTCACGAAGGCTGTGAACTCGGGTCAGAACACGTTCCGCCATTGAAGATGATTGACGAGTTACCAAATTCTTGGATATCTTTCCAACTGTAAAATGATAAAATATTCATAAATTTCGGTTTTGCAGGCCTAGAAGCGTATATATATCTAGTCTAGTTAAAATTGAGCAGCATTTATTGACTGAGCCACAGTATTAATTCAATCTAGAATGCCTTGAAATTTCAAAATCTAGCACCTGCTTAACATGAACAAGCGTCTGACGTAAGACAGTGCGTGGAGAAGCAAGAGTTTTTATAACCTTGACAAAATCATATCAAATTTTAACTAAGAGTTGTAGCAAGAATTCAGAAGGAAAACCTTCAATATACCTTAAAATGAACAAAAAACTTAGCAACAAGAGCCAATCAGAGCTCGGAAGCAAGAAAACAAGAAACAGCAAAGTAGCAATATAGAGAAAGCAAAATGAATGAGTTCTGCTTGCGATGATGGGGAATGCAAGCCAAGCTCTCCCCCCCTTAAATATGCAAAAACACCCATATTCCAAAACCGCTTTTTCAAGAAAACCAGACACAGAAATGGATCTACTCAATGTTGGTTTTGGAAAAATGGTGGTGTGAGGTAATGTAGACAGGGGACCTCCTTGGATCAATTTCTTCAAAGATTAAAAAAAAGACTCTTCCTCACCTTCCACCAGTTGTAATTATTTTATCTTGAAATTTTTTCCAAAAGTCAAAACCAGTTTTGAAATTAAACTTTTTAAAAAATTATTTATATGTAATAATAAACATGTTGTTATAGAGTTAACATAATGAAGGTGAGTTTTCCAAATCCGTCAATTTTCTATCAACATGGTTTTATCCACTTTGCACTTTTCCAATCATCCTTCGGATTATGCACACCATCTTTATTCTTTAAAGGGTGGTGTATTCCTATTTTTTTCAAATTTATATTTCAGTTTGTAAAAAATATCATTTGACTTGAACTTTGGTTTCGAGTTTTATAATATTAAAGTTTAAAAAAAATTATATAAATATCATAATTAAATTAATAGTTAGTTTTTATTCATTGAATTGATTGTCAGAGATTTTTTGTTGTGTTTTGACTTTTCAATTGTTTTTGACAAAGACTTTTATGCACTTTCTCAGGTTTTAATCCACTTTGTCCAACAGTTAGTAAATTAAATATTCTTGACCAAATTTTAACTATTAAACCAATTTGAAAAAGCATAAATTTAATCTATCGAAATTAAAGTTGTGATTTACATTTTTAGTCTTACCCATCAGTTCTTCTACTAAATTTCTTTCCCTGTCCGCCTGGAGCTGTTTTCCTGTCATCGCCCACCATAAACGAAGAATTTGATGATATAGAATAATTCAATTTGATGAGAAAGAAAATAATATCTTGCAAAAATTTCTTTGACATATGATAATTGGGAAAGGGAGGGGAAAAAAACATGGTACACACTAAATAGAAAAAAACTTATATGAGACGATCTTACGAGTCGTATTTTGTGAGACGGATATCTTATTTGAGTCATCCATGCAAAAATATTACTTTTTATTGTGAATATCGATAAGGTTGTCTCATCTCACAGATAAAGATTCGTTAGACCGTCTCACAAGAGACCTGCTCCACTAAATAATATTCTACTTATTTATTGTACTACTAGAAATATTTAAAGGTTTGATTAATCTAACTAACAATTAATATAATAGAATTTGAAAATTGAGTGAAATTCAGATCTTTAAATGTTAAAAACCAAATATACTTGGAATTATAATATACCGTATCAAACAGTACATTCGATTATAGACGGCGGAATATTACTTTTACATTTTCTTTAAATGCATGGTCGTATTCCCTTTCACATATCCCATACGCATGCATCACCGATCATCGGCATTACAAACCACAACTCTTTTTATTTATTTATTTTGAATTGATAAACTACAACTCTTATTTTGCATTATAGGGAATTTCTTATAAATTATTTTTACATGATCATAAAATTCACACCATGATTAAAAAAAGTTATTTTTTTTTTTTTTTGTATTTCTATGGATCTTGAGTCTTGACTTGAAGTAGCAAAAGTATTTATTTAATTAAAAGTATAGTTTTGACATTTTATCCAATTTTTTGGACTATGTTTTCGAAAAACAAGAAATAAACTTTTGTATTATACATATATAGATATATTCATTTCCCTAGCATAAAAATTCTAATTTCCTATCAATTATTTTATAGTAGTTATATATTCGAAACATAATTTATCAAAGAGTAGATCATTTGTGAGACGATCTCACGAATCTTTATCTGTGAGACGAGTCAACTTTATCGATATTCAAACTATTAGCATAAAAAACAATATTTTTTCATAGATGATCCAAATAAGAGATCTATCTGTCTTATAAAATACGACCCGTGAGACCATCTCACACAAGTTTTTGTCTCCATCAAATTAAAGTCAGTTTTCTTTTCTCCTGCAGTTTGGGTAAGCATAAAATTAGTTTTCTTCTATTCATAAAAGTGAAAACAAAGTAAGGAAAAAAACAAGAAATAAAAGAATATACGGTAAGAAGCATAAAAGTAAATAAAAAGAGGATAAATGATAAGAGGAATTGAATTATTGGTTGGAAGAGAACGTGGTGCTGGAGGAGTCGAAGAGACTAAGAACAGAATCTCCAAAAAATATATATTTTGCATTTGATTTTTAACAATTTCATTTATAATTTGTGAAGAAAACTTGAGCAGAAAATGAATTAAGAACTTAACACCAAGTTTTCTGCTGTATATTTTGCAGTAATAAATACTTTAAACACACACAAACCTTTATATTATACACGTCTGTACCTATATTGTATGTATCTATATATGTATATTATTAAATAAAACACATGAAATTTCAAAAAAAAATTATATGATTAAAAAGAATCCCATACAGTAATTAACTTTGTATTTTTATGTATAATAAACAAATATACTTTTTCACTTAATAAACAAAAATGATAACAATAAAATATACATATATTTATAATTTGAAAGAATATTTGATCATTATCGAACAAAATATTTGATTCTCCACGAAATTAGAAATGAATCCCAATCCGAACATAAAATGTATAGACACAAAATTTATAGATATTTTAATTAAAAAAAGAACGAACCAGATTAGTTCTAATTAGGTTATTGATATGTAGATGTTGAAAAAGAAAAAGGTATTTAAATTCTCTGCGTAAGTTTGACGTTTCACTTGAATATATTTGGAGAAGCTACTATTTTGAATAGTAGAATGAATATTGGGCATTTTTCCCAAATATTCTGAACTTTTATTTTTCCAAAACAATAATAATAAATCTAGAATCATTCTTACCATTTGTATAACAGAAGGCTTTATAAATTTCAGACTTTCGGGAAAAGCGTATTATCTCAAACAGTAGAAACCGGAATATCCACTGCAGATATCATTTTTATAGGGAAAGAGATATGGGCAATGTGTGTGTCTATATATATATATATTTTTTTTTGAGTAGGTCTCATGTGAGACTGTCTCACGGATCATAATCTGTGAGACGGGTCAACCCTACCGATATCCACAATAAAAAATAACACTATTATAATAAAAAGTAATAATTTTTCGTGGATGATCCAAATAAGATATTTGTCTCACAAATTCGACCCGTAAAACGGTCTCACACACGTTTTTGACTTTATTCTTTTGGATTAACGAAAGAGATATACGTTTGTGCTCATAAAATAAAGTAATTTGGTGAAATTTTCTTTTTTAAAAAAGGTATTCGTTTCTGCTTATAAAAGGATCAAGAACACCACATGTAATGGTTTTTAAATTGTTAGATACTAAACAGTAGACATTAAATAAGATTGGTACCTTTATATTTATATTCGGATTGGGAAAAATTGAAATAACTATTCGATTTTTTATAGTGAAATTATTATTATTATTAGATCCATTCTGACTTGACATCTGCAGCAACTATGACTAATTTTTCCCATCAAATTTGATAGGAAATAGCACCAAATCTTGCAGCTGACATAACTTAAAAATTATGGGATTATTGGTGATTTTGATGATTAGGTTTAGCACACCATATATTTATTTAATCATAATTAATTATGTATCTCGTATCTTTACTAACTTAATAATTTCCAATTTATCATTATAATTGCACATAACATAAAGAAGTCATTTTTTTAATGTATAAATATGATATTGTTTCAAATTATAAATATATAATATAATTATTTGTATTAACGACAAGACTTGAACGTGGACCAGATACTTATTTAAGAGTTGGGTATGAGTCATCACTCCAAATAAACAGGGCCAATTAAGTTAACAATTCCACAAGCCTACCCATATTACTGTTTTTGTGATGGCAACAAATTTGTAAAAGGAGTCGTATCGTCGTCTCCTCCATAAGCCACCAAACACGGAAGATGGAAAATCTTCAAATATCATATATATTAGCAGTTCAATGAGATAAATTACAACATTTTTCTTTTAAAAAAAAATTAATGGAATTCATTTGATCAGATCGCATATATCAAATTATATTGTTAAATAAATATTATATTTTTATTTTTAAATTTAAAATAAAACTCTTTGTGTCAGTGAGTACTCTTTCTAGGGTTGGTCAACCTTTTTAGAACCTTAAATTCAGGCAAAACAACTTCTAAGATGGCAATACTTGTGGCGTACAAGTGGCACTTAGATTCATCGGTTACGTCTTTGATTATAATATCCAAGTAAAATTAAGGTTTTTAAACATTTAGAAATCAATAATTAATCGATTTTCGATTTGGACCTATCTCATATTTTTTTAAAAAAATCAAATGTTTGACTCACGCTTCTTTCGAGAAGATATAGTTTAATGCGAGTAAACAAATTATAAAGTAATTATAAAAAATGAGCAATTTTAATGGTTTGACAAGGGACACTGTTTTAGTTGTGTTGTTTTTCTTAAAAAATAACGATGAAACCTCCCATCGCAATCTTCTTAATTTGACAAACTCTATGCGACATATTAATCAAAAAAATATTGATAAAGAAAATCAAAACGATGATTCAAAAGTAAATATATATATATATATATATATATATATATATATATATATATAAAATAACGATGAAACCTCTCATCGCAATCTTTTTTATTTTGACAAACTCTATGCGACATATTAATCAAAAAAATATTGATAAAGAAAATCAAAACGACGGTTCAAAAGTAAATATATATATATATATAAAATAACGATGAAACCTCTCATCGCAATCTTTTTATTTTGACAAACTCTATGCGACATATTAATCAAAAAAATATTGATAAAGAAAATCAAAACGACGGTTCAAAAGTAAGTGTATATATATATATATATATATATATATATATATATATATATATATATATATATATATATATTTATATATATATATTTGTATAAATGTTGTTGTTGGACGCTTTCTTAACTTTAAAGTGCTTTTTTTTTAAATCTCTATGGTGTAAAAATTAATTGAATCAAAGAGCTTGTTATATATACAACCAAAAATGACATAATTTCTGATAATTATGTAAATCAAATATATTAATAAATGGTATATCAAAACAAATATTATGTTTCTATATTTTTATCGGTGGGCTGCTGATCAATAATCAAACTTTCCAAAAATCATTCTAAAGAATCAAATATATAAATCCAATCTACGTAAGAATGCGCAATTCAACAAGTGCATGCGTAGTTCAACACGAACATATCGGTAAATCAAACACTTCGTAATCCATGCTTTTTAAAGCAACAAGTTAAGAAGATGATCTCAAGTAGACATGCCAAAACGAACCGGAACACCTGCACTCCCGAGCCAGCTCTCACCCTGTAAAAATGGACCAACAGTAAATTTCATGGCATCTTCCTTGTTGATAATTTTGTAGCCTGGCCATTTTCCAGATGTATTCGAGCCGGCGCCCTAGCTTGTTGTCGAACTCCGCATAATAAAGGGTCTTGAGAGCAAAATCTCCACTCCATCCAATCCATCCCTCTGGTTGAATCAAATCGCCAATCTCCAATTAATTCCATGATAACCGTTCTCGAGTATTCTTTCCAGGGCCTGCCAAGATAGCTCTTGAATTTCGCCTTCTCGGGCTCGAGCTTTTCATCTTCCAATATACGGCAGTTTTGGAGCACGATCCCTGTTGTTTGCCTCTTATCTAGCCTGCCTTGGGCTGTGACAATGTTTTTCTGGTTTTCCATTGGTTTTCTGACGTAGATCATGCAGTTTTGGAAAACAGCCGCTGCGTCACCGAATATGAAATCAACGGTCCCCGTGATGTAGCAGCTTCGGTAAAATTGTCTGTGTGTTTGAGCATATAAAGTGTCCTGGAATCCTTCCATTCGGCAGTTGATGAAAATCGAACGATCAGCTTGAACTCTTAAAGCTACTGCTTGGTGCTTTTCGGGACCTGCGGTGTTCCTGAATCCACTGGATTGGGCCATAGATCCTTCCCCCTGGAGCAGCTGTAAATTAAAGAAGAAAATTGACAAGATAAATCTTCCCGGACCCTGAATTTATACCACAGCAAAAGCACAAATAATTCTTGCTGATTAAGATACCAAAAGTAGCAGTCTGAAAAGTTGGTACTCCATCTACAAAATTCTTGCTTCCGGTGATAATGCTCTTTTGAGATCCATCGCCATACATTGTGACATTTACCATGTTCTGGGTGACGATCACGTTTTCTTGGTTATTGCGAGATAGACTCCTGAATGCAGAGAAGTCTGCTGGAATGTTTATTGATCAAAACTTGAAAAAAGAGTCTGGTACAAAGGTGATTTTATCTCAATTATCCTTACTAACTACCCAACTAACTGTCCAGCTATTTAACTAAAATAACCATTCTATTCTATAACAATTATATTCTATATAGTTAATATGCCCCCCTCAAGATGTACTATAGATGTTTTTGATAGACATCTTGGAGAGTAAATGGGATAGAGTAGTGGAAGACAATGGCTTTGTAAACATGTCGGCTAGTTGAGATTCCGAGCGAATGGGAAGCAGCTTAATGGAACCATCAAGAATTCTTGTTCGAACAAAATGGCAGTCAATCTCTATGTGCTTGGTTCTTTCGTGGAACACGGGGTTATGAGCGATATGGATGGCCGATTGACTATCACAAAACAAGGTGGCCGGTGAAGACGGAGATATGTGGAAGTCTCGAAGCAATTGAATGAGCCAAATGATTTCACTAGTAGTGCTAGCCAATGCTCGATATTCAGCTTCAGTGGATGACCTGGAAATTGTTGCTTGTTTCTTGGCTTTCCAGGAGATCAAAGCATCACCAAGAAATATGCAGAATCATGTGACAGATTTCCCGGTATCTTGACATGATGCCCAATCAGCATCAGAAAAGGCGCGCAAGTGAGTGAGCGATGAAGCCGAGAAGAAAATGCCTTGACCCATTGTTGACTTGAGATAGCGTAACAGATGATGTATAGCTTGCAAATGAGGTGTGCGTGGCTTAGACACGAATTGACTTAGCTTGTGCACTGCGAACACAATGTCCGGCCGAGACAAAGTTAGATATAGAAGACGGCCAATGAGACTTCGATACTGGGAAATGTCTGCCAATGGTTCACCATCAGAGTTGTTTAGACGAAGATGTGGTTCCATTGGAGTTGAAGTTGGCTTGCTGGCTAGGAAACCAGCGTCTTCTAACAACTTAAGAGTGTAATGACGTTGGGATAGACAGATACCGTGCTGTGATCTCGCTATTTCAAGACCAAGAAAATATTTGAGGGAACCCAAATCTTTGAGTTTGAAGTGTCCTTGAAGATGTGTCTTTAAAGACTGAATAAGTCTAGGTGAAGGACCGGCAATGATGATATCATCGACATATACTAGCAAGGCGATGAAAGAAGATCCCGTGCCTTTTGTAAACAAAGTATGATCTGATTGAGATTGAACGAAACCAGACTGAAGTAATGCTTGGGAAAATTTAGTATACCATTGCCGAGAGGCTTGACGAAGACCATAAATGGACTTGTGAAGTTTACATACAAGTTTCTGAGAGGAGTTGTTATGTGGCCAATTAGGAATGTATCCAAGTGGCAGCTCCATATAAACTTCTTCCAGTAAGTCTCCATTAAGGAATGCATTGTTGACGTCTAATTGAGCAAGGAATGCATTGTTGACGTCTAATTGAGCAAGGTGCCATTGTTGACTTGAAGCGAGAGCTAACAACACTTTGACGGTTGCCAACTTGGCCACTGGAGAAAATGTTTCAAAAAAATCAACACCCTCTTGTTGAGTATAGCCTTTTGCCACTAGACGTGCCTTATGTCTATCAATCGATCCATTGGATGCATATTTAATTTTGTAGACCCAACGACATCCAATGACGTGCTTGCCTACTGGTAGAGGAACAACTGACCACGTGTGATTAGCCTCCATGGCATCAAGTTCATCTTTCATGGCAGCCTGCCATTGAGGAACATTTTTAGCTTGATGAAAAAATTCGGGTTCAAATTGAGAAGACACATTGAGTGTCAGATTTCGATATGAATGTGAAAGGGAATCGTAGGAGATGTGTGAACTCAAAGGGTAGTGAGACTTAGAGTTCAAAGGGGCGTTTAACTCCAGTAGGTTACAATGATAATCACGAAGATAGGATGGAAGTTGAGTGTTTCGAGAGGATGTGCGGTGGTATATGGATCCGGTTTGATGGGGATCTATGACTGATGTTGAAGGAGCTGTGTTCAACTCAGTGGATTGTGGAGTAGCAACTGAAGCCGGAACATTTTGATCAGGGCTTAGTGTGTCCAGTGACAGTGGGAGAACAACATCGGGAAACAAATCAACCTTAGGATTAGAAGATAAGAATGGAAAAGTTGTTTCACGAAATATGACATCCCGGGATATAAACATCTCTTTAGTGTTGATGTCCAAGAGCTTGTAACCTTTGACATTGGGAGGATAACCCAAGAAAACACAGGCACGAGCCCTGGGTGAGAATTTGTCCCGAGAGGCAGCTAAGGTGGAAGCAAAAGCGAGACATCCAAATACTCGCAAGAAGGAATAATCAAATGCCTTTTGATAAAGTAACTCGTAAGGAGATTTGTGTTGAGTTGTAGGGGAAGGTACTCGGTTAATCAAATAAGCTGCTGTGAGTACACAATCGCCCCAAAATTCAGCATCCACATGAGATTGAAAGAACAGGGCTCTAGCAACATTTAGAAGATGCTGGTGTTTTCTTTCAACCACTGAATTTTGTTGTGGTGTTTGTACACATGATAGCTGATGAATTATGCCTTTTTCAATGCAGAAATCTGTGAAAGCAAGTTCTTTTGCATTGTCTGTACGCAAGGCTTTGATCTTCTTATGAAATTGAGTTTCAATCATAGTATAAAATCGAGAAAACACTGAATAAGCATCAGATTTTTGTTGAAGTAGAAACACCCACGTGAAACGAGTACAGTCATCTACCAAAGTTAAGAAGTAACGTTGATTACGTTGGGTGGCAACTCTATATGGCCCCCAAACATCACAGTGTACAAGATCAAAAGAAGAATCTGACATATTATGATGAGATATGAATGCTAATCTTTTCTGTTTAGCTAGTGGACAAATGAGGCAAGACTTGCATTTGTCTAAGTTGTCTCCATTGCATTTTAGATTGTCCTGTATGTTATGCATGACTGTGACAGATGGATGACCAAGCCTACTATGCCATGTCTCCATTGATAGTTGATTGATCAAAGTGTTCTGAACATTCGAGCATGTATCCAAAACATATAGGCCTTCAACTTTCCTACCCTTGCCAATCATCCTCCTCGTTGTCACCTCCTGGATGGTGAATGAATTATGATAAAAACTAATCATTGACCTGGTTTTGGCAAGTAGGGAACTGACCGAAAGTAGATTAAACTTGAAATTCGGTATAAACATAACATCTTCAAGAACCAATGAGGGACCAAGTTTAATATTGCCACAGAACTTGACATCAACAGTTGTGTGATTGGGCAAAGTAACCGTGGAACTAGTGACTGGTTGAAGCGAACTAAACAAAGACTCATATGCACAAATATGTCTGGACGCTCCGGAATCAATGACCCAACATGACGGAGAAGTTAAACCAGTTGAAACATATGTGGATAAGCAAATACCTGTGGTATGAGCATTTTCTGTGTTAAAGGTGTTGTGAGTTTCCCGTGACGAACTCTGTTGATAAAAAATTGCCTTCAATTAATCCAACTGTTCCTTGTTGAAACCTTGAAGAGAACTCCGAGAGATATCACCACTGGTGTTAGTATGACTCGAGACATTCGGCATTTCAGATAGTTGATTTGCACTTGCTGTTGTGTACCGAGGTGTGGTGTTTCCTCTAAGCTTAAAGCCTGGAGGATACCCATGTATCTTGTAACAAGTATCCACCGTATGACTGTGAACATTCCATTTGGTACAAAATGGCCTTTCCTTGGGAAATCTTGATGACCCTCTGCCTTCATTACGTTTTACTGGTTGATCAGTCTTCAAAGCAAATGCCATGTCTCTTGTAGAATTAGGAGATGTGAATTGAGCCCCAACCGCTCTCTGCAGTTCTTCTTGAACAACCAATGAGAAAACCCGATTCATGGGGGGAAGGGGATCAAGCAGCAAAACCAGACTTCGAATTTGTTGAAAAGAATCATTGAGTCCCATAAGGAACGTCATGATATAATCCATTTGAATATGAGTATCCATCTTCTTTACCCCTCCACAATTGCACCTACCGCAGTTACACATTGGACGAAAATTATTGTGTTCTTCCCATAGCGTCTTAAGCTTCGT
This sequence comes from Primulina eburnea, assembly GCF_022965805.1. Taxonomy (NCBI): domain Eukaryota; kingdom Viridiplantae; phylum Streptophyta; class Magnoliopsida; order Lamiales; family Gesneriaceae; genus Primulina; species Primulina eburnea. The sequence continues at coordinate 696,405 of NC_133111.1, forward strand.
AAAATACACGCTGACAGAAAGTTGTTCTTGACGCAAGTTCACGAGATCGCGTCGTAATTGGAAGATTCTAGGCCCATCACTTTGTTGGAATCTCTCCTTCAGATCTTCCCATATGTTGGCTGCTGACTCAGAGAAAAGAACACTTGCGGAAATTTCCTTGGATACTGAATTTAAGATCCAAGAAATCACTATATTATTGTTTCTAATCCAGAAACTAATCAGATTCGCATCAGTCTCCGACGGTTTCTCAATTGTTCCGTCCACAAATCCCAATTTGTTCTTGACGGAAAGGGCGATTCTCATGGCTCTACTCCAGGACGCGTAATTGTCTCCGATCAATGATTGCGAGACCAAAATGAGCCCTGGATTATCTGAGTGATGAAGAAAATACGGACTCATAGGATCATCGATGGCAGCTTGAGCACTTACTCGAGAGGATTCAGGCAAAGTTCCAGGAGTCATGAGAGATATACGACTCAAGAATTACTGATGAAGAATCGAATAGAAATTGATTTTGATGCAGATCAAAGATTACCGACGTCGGATGATTACTGCAAACGAAAGATGAAGCTCCGATCAACGTATCTCGTGCGGAAGCTCTGATACCATATTGCGAGATAGACTCCTGAATGCAGAGAAGTCTGCTGGAATGTTTATTGATCAAAACTTGAAAAAAGAGTCTGGTACAAAGGTGATTTTATCTCAATTATCCTAACTAACTACCCAACTAACTGTCCGGCTATTTAACTAAAATAACCATTCTATTCTATAACAATTCTATTCTATATAGTTAATATTGGTAGACACCTTCTTTAACATAAATCACATAACTGCATGTTCATGCAAATTGGAAACTATGTATAGGCATGTGAGAGTAGCTAAAACAAATTAAAATTAATGCACAAAAGCCTATATACCGTCCGGTATATTTCTGAGGAATTGCATTCAGTGCTGCAGAAACAGTAGTAAAGTTTCCACTGCTATCTTTTGCCACTGTCAAGTGTGGTGTAATTTTTGTAGCGTCGGCTTTCAACATTCTTTGACGATCCTGATTGATCCATAATGGGAATTTATCATTATCCACATCTAATAAATTTCGTTTGACATCAGGAACGTGGGACATCGAAGGAATAGATCTAGGACAACTGAGACACAATAGCAAGAGCATTGCTACCAAGTTCTTTTGTTATCTTCAACAAATTCTGAAACTTAGCCTTCTCCTCTCCTTCGGGAAATCCATCGATACACGTTTGCTGATACGACAGAACTGCACTCAACCAGGTGTTAATGTCAGGCGTCCTATATGATAACTTGGTCAAATCTTTCCCTTCATTACTGCATGATATAGAGCTATTCAGTTCCTCCTTTGCATCATTTAGGAGAACTAAACAATCATCAAATGCTGCCTTTTTAAGAGGGTCATTGAATTTGAGACTCGAGGCTTGTTTAATAACTTTATCAATCTCCTCTGAGGCAACGAGAAATCAGGCTTTTAGGATATCTTTAGGCTGGATGGTGGCATTGTTCTTGAGTGCTTTTAAAAGGCTATTTTCGCAAGTTTGCTTGTAATCCGTCCCTGCACAGGCTGATTTTACAGCCTTCTCGGCTGTGTTAACTTGTTTTGGAGCAGAAGGGATTCTGTGATTTTGGTTCGAACTTGAATCTTGGTTTTTCTCTTACATAACAGCGCACACAGCAGCAGCAGCCAAGAGAAGAACACCGACGCTCGAAGCAACCGCAATGGTAATTCTCCTCCTAATCTTTTGCTGTCTTTCTTGTTTCCTGCGTTGCGAAATCTGATCGAAATCTTGGAATGCCATTTTTCAGGTATAGGATTTCCCTGCCTTGGCTGGCTACATACAATTCAAGCCAAGGCAGGATTTTGTTGTTGTCAATCCGTTTAATAGTTACTTTTTCAAAATTTTCCCGATGTTTTTGTTGGCTTGCTTTTTGTGGGATGTGAATGAAACGCCATTGAAGTGTCATGCTTGAGCAATTGAGATCTGGATTAGAGAGATTTCAGTAGATTTCATTAAAAATTGTTTAGTTTGGTTCTGTTTTTGGTTAACACAAGGGATGATGGATAAATTTCTCTATGACACTAGGCTTTATCTTTTGTTTGCGTATGATAATGAGCCTCTAATTCGTGCATATAGCTTCTATTTTGGCTCAAATTTACGTGATATATATATATATACACACACAAATATTTACAACTTCATATTTAGGAAACATTAAATGAATGTTCAATAAATTGACCATCTACAGCGGATTAGTTTATCGATATAGTGTTTCTCTACTTAGTGGAATATTATTAAATTATGTAAGTTTCTCGGATTTTTATAAAAATTAACACACGCATATATATATTAATGATAAAAAAACTAACACTTGACCACAAAGAAAAAATATTCCAAGTGTATTTCATAGCATAAGAAGTATTTTATTATTTTAATATATTATATGAAAAACGATTTTATTCCGAATTTATTATAAGATATATAATTAACAATCTTTTCATGATGAAGGTGTAAAACTCGTGCGGGTTGATGCCTGAGGAAAAGGAGTTGTCGAGATCGAATTACTTGAAAACTAATAAAGTGAGGCACAAACTCAAAAACTGCAAATATTAACTTAATACACTTGTGATATCCCCAACACAACCAAAATTTGTAGTATCAGACCCCTAGACCGGATGTGAACCTTACCCCGGTCGAAGGCAGCCATGTATTTCCCAGTAGAAACTGAGACACAGTGAAATTATTGGGCTGACTCGAGTCATGAAAAATATGATAACCGGGCCATTTAACCCGAGCTTCTAAACCGGACCCCGGTCCATAGTTCATATACTCACCATAGTACAAACTATTCAGGGCAAAATCCCCATTCCATTCGAGCCATCCCTCCGGCCTAATGGCTTCGCTAATATAAGACTGCATGATAACCGTTCGCGAATATAATTTCCATGGTCGGCCTAGGTAAGTCCAGGTCGAGTTTAGGACATCTCCTTCGGCCGAGATATTACAAAACTGGATCGAAAATCCCGTGTTCTCGACCGGTTCCTTCCTGCCCTGGGCCGTGATTGTGTTCTTTTGATTGGGGAGGCCTTTACGGGCACGGATTATAGAGTTCTGGATAACAACAGTCGCGTCTCCGAAGATGAAATCGACTGTGCCGGTGATCTGACACTCTCGGTAGAACTGCCTTTGAGTATGCGCGTACAATGTGTCTTGATACCCCCTTATACCGCACCGGTACAAAACTGAGAGGTCGGAATCGGACCTGAAGGCCACAGCTTGGTGCTTCTCCGGCCCGGCGGTGTTCTGAAATGTTATGTCCCGTGCTACGAATCCCTGTCCTTTCACAGCTGCATTATTCCAATTGTCACACCAAGAAACATGTAATCAGAAACTAGTTGCCGAATTAAACTTATTTAAAAAATTGAATCAATGCTTCTTAGTTTCAAATTTCAATCTACAAATGCCTTGTTAATAATTTGTTATATTAAATGATATTTGTAGATTGTAGACAATTTCAAACTCCTACCAATAAAATTTAAAATTCCACCTCGCATTAAATGGAACAAAGAATCATAGAAAGAAAATCGATCCCCGCGGCCCGGCCCGATATTCTATGATATATTGTCCATCCATAAAAAAGAAAACCATGACTTCATGCAATTACAAATATATGATTAGTTAACATTAAGAATTATTTTATCGCACGATCGAAAACAAAAAAATCAAATTAAATGTGTAGAATAAAGAAATATATTCTTACCAAATGTAGCAGAATGATACGTCGTCCATCCATCAATAAAATTGTGATTACCGGTAATAACCGTAACGTCGATGCCATCTCCGATGAGCATTATGTTCCATTTCTTCTTGCTAATCTCCACGTACTCATTATAAATACCTTTCTTGATGTATATCACGTATCTCTTTGCACTATATTCAGGTGCTGCAGCAACAGCTTCCTTGATGGTCATGAAATTCCCCGTCCCATCGGCGGCAACCACCGCATCCGCCCCAGAACCGCTGGCTGTTTGGAGGAGTTTGCGAACACGGGGTTTGACCCAAACTGGGAATTGATCAATGGCTCTAAGTTTCCTTCCGCCGCCACCATTACCACCACCACCTTTGACAGCGCCGACATTGTTACCTTTAGGCGGAGAATTACCGAGGGTTGGTTTCACCATTGAAAGAATGTCATAGACTAGTGATGTAACTTGGTCAAGGCTTCCAGAGACCAGAGTTTTTACGATTCCATTAGTGCCATCAAACCCTTCTCTGCAAGTTTCTTGATTTGTCATGGCTCCACTCAACCATGTTTTCATGTCAGCACCCAAGTTTCCAGTGGCATTACCCTTGCCTGTATTAGAAGAAAAAGGTTTTATAACTTTAGGAAGACAAAGAAGAAATATTACATCTAGGAAAAGAAGTCTTGTATTTTTATTATTCCCTTTTTTTTTAACTTGATACAAAATGGGGAGATCAACACCCCTGTTTATGCTACTTACAATTATTACGATTAAATCAACACATTTTTAATTGTCTTTTGTAAAACGATCTCACATATCTTTATTTGTGAAATTGAGTCATCTCTGCTCATATTTACAATAAAATATAATATTTTTAGCATCAAAAGTAATAAATTTTTATGAGTGGCTCAAATAGAATATATGTTTTACAAAATTGACTCGTAAGACTGTCTTACGTGAATTTTTGTGTTTACTTTAATGATACTAATGTCTATGATTTAGAAAAGCTCACTAATCCAAAAGCAAGTTTAATTTCCAATAGCCTACATCGTTTCTTTAATTATTATTATAATTACTTTTATACGGAGAGTAAATATATATATATTTGGGGAAAACTGTAAATATTTTTTTAGACTGATTCCTAGGATCGTAAACTTGCATTTGTATTTAATTATTGCATAATCAATAGAACCCACCCCAAACGTACATTCATAGTGGCGCATTAAATAGGAAACATGCAAGTCAAATAACACAAAATAAATGAAATAATATCGAGGTGGTCTTGATGTGAGATTCCCTATGTCGGAAATAGGTGCATCGTAACTATATAGAATGGAATTCCCACAAAAAATCATCAGAATCAGCCATATAGAGAATATTGGTACTCAAAATTAAGAAACCCGACTCTGGTTGCTTCCTTGGAATTATTTTATTTATGTATTCTAATTTCTAATATCAATATAAGTATATATATATACATCTATGTATATTATCTCATTACATTTAATGTTGTTGTTTTGATTTAAAAAATAATTGAGCATATCATTAATTTAATTTAAAATTATTCATCATTATCGATAGGGCTACTTCTGGTCCGGAGCGGACGGAATTAATTGAAGCGGGCCTACGTTGAAAAATCAGGCATGATCAAAATGGGATTTTCTTGAAGTGAAGTCCATCCCGCCCACGCAGCATCGTTTTAGATTCAAGCAAGCTCCGATCATGTTTATTTTCTAGTACGATTTTCACTTTAGCTGTTGTAAAAAATAACAAGAAGATGAGAGAGAGTTCAAGATGGTTACTGTTTGGGTTTTCGGAAGCAGAAAGGGTCCAGCTCAGCTGATCCAAAGAAAAGTCCATCAAGTCCTGGCAGTCAGAGACGGCATTGGACAGCCGGAAGTCACCGAACGCACCCGCGAACTCCGACAAAATGGAGGTTACCTGCCGAATCAAGTCGGTCGCAAACGTCACGGAACTCGCGATCTCCGAGGCCGGAACGTAGAACAGCTCCGACTCCACGTGATCCGACCTCCCGAAACTAGCTAAAGTCCATAGAGTCACCACGAACAAAATCTCGGAGAAAGACGCACTTCTCATTTGCACTCGCAGCAAGTTACAATAACACGAGCATGCAGGAATGGCAATATTTGAAGGGGCAGACGAGATTCAAGGATCAAACGTGAAGAAGGGGAGTGGCATTAAATAAGGGCAGGTTGATCATGATTCATGGGGTTCGATTAGAATTGCCATTTGTTTACGATTATAGCTAGTCGTGTAAAGTGGGGAGGGGGGGCAAAGTGGTTGGGACTTGGGAGCATTAAAGGACGGGGTTTCATTTTCATTTTGAGTCAGTCGTCCATTGCATCAGCTAGTTTTCTTTTACAAGTTTATATCAAAATACATAATCTCAATTTAAATTTATATTAAAAAAAAATTCAAGAATCTAGAGTCATTTTTTAACCTTTAATTCAAACCAGTTAATTGAATCTTGGACGAAAGATTGCACCCACCAAACTAAATCCCAAGCTATAGATTTTGCCACGCACTTAATATGTAACCCATTTTAGATTCTATGCAACATAATATATTTTGAGCACATATAATATTTTCACAGATTTACGTATTCACTTATTGTTTTCTGTTTCATATATAAGTTCAATATACTTATTTTAGCTTCAGATTTAATTTTTAATAAGTTTCGGGGGATGCATGGATGGACTATTCTATTTCTGAGTGTTACAATTAAATAAATATTAGGTCTCTTGTATCATGAATCTATACATGTGATCATACGAGTCCAACGACTCGTGCCCGGATTGTAAAATAATAATTTTGATAAAAATAATAATAATTTTCATGGATCTGGTTATATAAGAAATTCATCTAAAAAATTGACCAATAACATGCTCGCATAACATTTTTTAATTATAAATTAAAACATTCTTTACTTTTTGCAAAATAGATATGGCAATCTCCTTTTATTATTTTATAAAAGCGTAACGTGTAATTTACAAATTGAATATCAATTCGAAAAATAAAATATTAAAAGGGTGCCAAATAGTTGAATTTTTTAATTTGGAAAAAAATTATTTGACCAGTTTGACGGTGATCTTTAAACAACTCCGACAAATTAAAATTTTAGGATAAAGACAATGAAAGAATATATAAAATCCATCAAATAAAATCTCAACACACAAAACGCGAGAAATATGATTTTCTTTGGATTTTTTGAATTTTAAATAATCTTCTACGTACATATTTGTATATCGTTGGGATATTTGTGGAATTTCGAATAATATTCTTAGAGTTTTATATTTCTAAAAAACATGATGAATTTCAAACCTTCACAAAATAGGATTATTTGAAATACAAACATAAATCTGATATTCAAATTTAAAAAATTCGATCCAAAGGCAATGTAAATAAAATAAATTTTATAAACAAAAAATTAATGAATTTAAAACTCAAATATTACTAAAATACATATAAAATCTAATAATTTTTTGGTTGATTCAAATCATAGAATTAAAACATTAATAAATGCTTTATTATTGCGTGTATGGATTATCTTTAGTTAAAAAGAAATATAGTGGATAAAAAATCACATGCATGCAACGCGGAAACGTGAAAAAGGTATCCTCTTTACATTAAAGGCTATGAGGGCCCAAAAAACGCGTGTTGATCCTTTTGCTTCGTAGTAGTAGTCGTGTCTCCAATGCCAACGCTTTCTGATTCATTGAACATAAATAAGTTGAAGCAAATTATGATAATTAAAAATGTTTTTATTTAAAAACTTAAAATGATCCAATATTAAAATACTCTTCATTTTTAGATTAATTAGTAAAGAATTCGCACTGGTGGTGAGATACTAGGTGAAGAGGCATGTACAAATTTATAATATAATGTTTAAATTTCTTCCATATGTTAATAATAATTTTATTATATATATATTTATATATATATATATATATATATATATATATATATATATATATATATATAAAATAAAATTTATGTATGTCTAAAATGCATTCATGTTTACATTAAGGAGCGTACACGAGATGGTTCGAACTCGAATATCGTACTACTTTATATCTGTATGATTAATGAATGCATTAATCATTTAATTCACAAATTTATTTTACTTAAAAAAGATATAACTTGATAAAAAATTTATAAAACTATGAGTATCTTTGGATTCACCTTCTTATTATATATTTGGATGTCTTTGGATTATTTGTTGAATTTTGAATAATCGAGTATTTAATTTTCAGTTCGAGTTCGACTTGCGAAAGTATCGAGTTATTCGAAAACGTTTGTAGCATCCTAATTTTAGAGTTTAAATTTTGTATTTTATGGACAAAAATAAATTAAACTATATATATAAAGATTTTAATATGTGACTCGCGAGCTACTCGAATATAATTAATTAAAACTCGAATTCGACTTAGTTGAGGATTCAAGCTACTTGACTTGATCTTTGTCAAATCAAACTCAACTCGAGTTTTGATCGAGCCGCTTATGAGTTACTCAAAAGTAAATTGACTCGCTTACACTTCTATTTACATCTGATTATTAGAAATTAACTTTGGATATATATTTCGAATTACATGTAAACAGAATTGTTAAAGTATATATCGTTCTTTGTTAACATTGCATTCATACGAGCTTTTAGTAAATATTAATATTAATATGAAAATTGAATAAAATAATTTTATAAAGTGGACGAAGACACAAAAATATAATTGGGCTATGTAAAGCCCGTAAAATACATATATTGGGCCGATCTCGAAGCGTTGGACCATTTGTGCTATCTCCAGTCCAGCCCACATATACCGGATTTCTCCCTTTCATATCCAGGCCTAGATCACTACTACTTCATAATTACAAGTTTAAACGATAATACGCATTAAAAACTTTTTCTCGTGATCATACAAAATTAGAGGCAGGAAATTATCCCAAGTGCATATGCATAGTAATATCAATGAAGCGACATTGGATGATTCTGGTAGAGGTGGGCGTCATGTGGTTAGGTATCCAACTAGTCGGGTGGTTGATCTCGACCCAAAGTAGTTAGGGATGCTCGATATCAGATTACTTTATTAACATTCATTCATATGTACATGAACTGATTTAACAAAAAAAGGTATCCCCTTATGATTCAAAAGTTTAGAAAGGCTTTATATATAGAGTGTGTCTCATGTGAGACCGTCTCACGAATCTTAATCCGTGAGACGAGTCAACCCTACCTATATTCACAATAAAAAGTAATACTCTTAGCATAAAAAATAATACTTTTTTTATGGATGACCCAAATAAGAGATTCGTCTCACAAATACGACCTGTGAGACCGTCTCACACAAGTTTTTGCATTATATATATATACATAGTTTTGATATCCTGCACACCTACCGTGCACACCTTTGTGAGCTCCGATGAGGTGTCACTCACCCATTGGATGCACAATTTTTCTATATCTCATCACATCCAATGAATGAGTGACACCTCATCGGTGCTCACATAGGTGTGCACGATAGATGTGCATGATATCAAAACTGATATATATATATATATATATATATATATATATATATATATATATATATATATATATATATATTAATTTGTTAGATTTGTTATACGTCCATGTCAACAATGAAAGGTGGCAGATTAGAGATTTCAGAACTCTAGAAGCAAATTAAACCTAGTTATTCTTATAAATAATAATTGAAAAATTATTTATTTGAATTACGAAGCTGTGGTATAATATGCCTCGTGTAAAATAAATTCTAACATGTTTGATATTAAAATTTTGATTTTTTTTAATTTCTTGAAAAGTTGATCTCATCCGTTCCAACTCTCCCACGTCATGTCCACATCCGAATTTCCTCATCGGTCCATATCATGTTATACGTGTACATATCTAGGTTTGTGTTTTTGGGAGCACGTGTTCTTTATATTTATATATATAATAATTGACAAAAATTTGTGTGAGACGGTCTCACGGGTCGTATTTCGTGAGACGGATTTTTATTTGGATAATCCATGAAAAAGTATTACTTTTTATGCTAAGAATATTACTTTTATTGTGAATATGGGTAGGGTTGACCCGTCTCACAGATTGAGATCCGTGAGACGGTCTCACATGAGACCTACTCATAATAATTTCTATGTATCTATAACTATTTATATTTAGAATTTTTTGAATAGTTTTAATAACAATAAATATAACATAAAAACGTCTCACGAGTCAATTTTACGAGATATATCTATGATTTGATTTTGTGAAATATATCTCTGACTTGATTCGACCTATGAAAAATTATTAATTTTATGTTAATATTATTATTTTTTATTGTAAATATAAATCGGATGGACCCATTTGAATATATATATATATATATATATATATATATATATATATATATAAAATATAATCCGTAACGGACACCACCAAGCAATAAATTACGTAAGGCAATTTTCTGAAAATGTCCATTTTAATACCATAATTAGGTGATAAAATCCAATTACAAAGCAAGTCTAATTTATGGAAAGACGCTCTTCTTCTCTCGATTAATAAATTCTGCGAGTTCTTGACATAGGCATTTGCATTTTGCGGAGGAATATACGCAAGAATCTGGAGGAAATTCAAATCTGAAAAGGGGTTTTACTTTTCAAGAAATGCGATGATAAAAGGGATAGGTTGGTTTTACTTTACTGGCACTTGATCACGTACTTTTTTTTTTTGGGTTTAATCGCAATCTTCGAAACAGATCATCAAACCGACCGACCGACCTACCAAGCCAATGTGGATTCCTGGACCAGATTTTTTGATTTTGGCTCATTTTGGTTAATTTATAGAGTTTGATTAATTTTGTTTTCTGAAATCAAGTGGGATATGTTTAGAGTTTTCGACATTATTAGACTGTTGTTGTTTCTTGTGTTTGTGCATGCACGAACGGGCTTCTGCATCTTTGTTTTCCGTTTTCCTACACTTACTGATTGAGCGTACGATTAATTTTTCTTCCCTTTTTCCGAGGTATGAGGTTTCTCATAAAGAATGAAATGTAAATAATTGTATTTCTTTTGTGGTGGGCACTGTTTTCTATTTGTTTATTCTTTCACAATTGGCGAGGTGACTAAATAGCACGATGCCAATCAGTGGATGAAGCCAAAAAATAACATTATATCTTATTATGCATAAAGTTTTGAATTTTTTTAATTCACGAAGTCCTGCTTAAACCCAGTCTCCTCGTGCAAATCTGGATCACCTACTCAACTATCCTGGGTTTTCCTTTGTGTTGTATGACAATACAATTTTCTTGCTATAATCGTTACCCTTTCGATTGCAGCTATTTATGATTCCTTTTTCATCTTTGCCAGGATCCATGTCTCCAGTCTCCCTCTGCCTCTATCCCTAGCAATTCTTGTCGTCAGATTTTTATTAGCCTGAGCTTGCTCGCGAGGTTCTTTAACTTTATGCAATTCTATTTAGTACCACTAGAATCAAGTAAAGAATGAGTTAGCATAGCTTTTCTTGGCACAGTTTATAACACACCATGCTTGGTAACGGAATCGTTGGAATTCTCTCTGAGTCCACAAATAAGTGGGAGCGAAGGGTTCCCCTCACCCCATCTCACTGTGCATGGCTGCTGCATGGTGGCAGTGGCAAAACTGGAATATCCCGGATTATCGTGCAGCCGTCTACAAAACGAATTCATCATGATGCACTTTATGAAGATGTTGGTTGTGAGGTATCAGAGGACTTGTCAGAATGTGGTCTGATCTTGGGTATCAAACAACCAAAGGTAGTTTAGCTTTTTAAGATATTTTCTCTCTTCTACAACCATAATTTTGAACCTTTTAAGTTATGATAATTAGTTTTGGTGCAGCTGGAGATGATTCTTCCTGATAGGGCCTACGCATTTTTCTCCCATACTCACAAGGCCCAAAGAGAAAATATGCCTCTGCTTGATAAGGTGCAGGGCCCTGGCCCTCATGCAATACATTGACTTGTACATTGTTTGAACTCTGTTTTTATTGACTTGCTGATTTATAGGTTTTATCTGAAAGAGCTACGTTACTTGATTATGAGCTTATAGTTGGAGATCATGGTAAGAGGTTACTGGCATTTGGAAGATTTGCTGGAAGAGCTGGAATGATTGATTTCTTGAGTGGCCTTGGACAACGTATGCACCTTGATGTTTTCTGGAAGGAATATTTGGAGTTATAGATTCTTTTGAGCTGATATCTTTCTTTTTGAAATTCTTTCTGCACTATTTAAATTCTTGTCCAAGTACAAAAGAATGAGAGATATCAACTACTGCGTGCTCTGTGCTCATTCATTTTTGTTAGCAAGAATCTTAAAACAATTTTCGCAATTTTAAAACGAGTGTTTTTGGCTAAGAATTTGTATTACTTCATCCATCCAGTCCAGATATTATACTGAATTTAGTTTTAAGACTTTTTTGGGTGTAGTTATATGTCATGCAATTCTGTATCATCTTATGTTCTATGTTTTTTCTTCAGGGTTTCTTAGTCTTGGATATTCAACGCCTTTTCTATCATTGGGTGCATCTTACATGTATTCTTCACTGGCGATGGCAAAAGCTGCTGTGATATCTATTGGGGAAGAGATAGCTACAATGGGACTTCCATCAGGAATCTGTCCCCTTGTATTTGTTTTCACTGGTGCAGGAAATGGTATGTCATGCCACTGTATTGTATTGTTGGTGCCTGGTGGTTCACCTTTATCCATTTTCTCCTGTGAAAATCCCGTTATCTAATTCCAATTTTCGTTAATACGATATTTTTTTTAAATCTCCACATAGCTAAATATGAGTCAAGTCCTACCATACTTCCTTTATATAGCATCCTCTTCTTTGGGCAAATGTTACACTGGAGTATTTCTTGAGCGTATGTATATCTTTTTTTAGTTCTCTCTCATCAAGGAACATGATTTTTTCAGATTTATTTGACTCTATTGGTAACTTAGTTGCAAATATATGTGCTATGGATTTTTTACTTTTTTCTCTCACTTACCTAATCATATTTATTACAGTCTCACAAGGTGCACGAGAAATATTTCAGCTTCTTCCCCATACTTTTGTGGATCCAATTAGGCTTCCTGAATTATTTGAGATGGTAATTTCTTTGATTCACTTTCGACAGCTTGGTTTGATTATGCAAATATTTTTTTAGTTGCGGATATGAAGAGTTTTTATCTCATAACTCACTACTGCTCATCGTTTCACTTCAGTGTACGAAATCAGATCCTCAGGAAATGAATTTTTTATTGATTAAATAAAATGTTGAGTATCCTAGGATTGGAAATTTAGTGATGAACTTACACAATGTTTGGAAATTTATTTCTTGTATTTCATCGTGGAACAAATTGTTCTGTACCACTGTTTCATGCTTAAATATGTGGTTGGTTTTTTTGTTTAATTTTATTTTTGGTTTCATAAGGTTGCATGCAGAGAGATCTAAATCCTAGTCACACAGCGTATGAATTACCTTAACCATAGTATTTTGTTGTCCTCATTGTCTTCATGGTTTTATTCTTAGACTTTAGGGACTTCTTTCTTATATTAATATTTCATGTTTTTCTTTTAATTTGACTACAAATTTTTCTCTCTCTCTCTCTCTTTTTTTCCGTTTCAACTTTAAAGTTCTCCTTCTTTAGTTTGGATGTACTGCCAAGTATCCTTACATGTAATCAGGGCGGATGTGTGTGTGGGCAAAAGTTTTGCCCAGCAGGTCTTCTTTCTAAAAATTGTTTGCATAAGCACAATATATCAAATCTTAATTTCCCTACATCAATATGGCACAATGAATTAAACTAATTAAAAAAAATAGTATGTAATTTGTTTCAATATTACAGCTTGTGGCAGTGTGGCCTTATCTCTCGAGCCTTTTAGTAATTTCTTTCATTAATCTCCTCCGAAATGTAAGTTTTAAGTAACTTTATCATCAGTTCAAGAGGCCTAAGATTCAATATAATATTTTATGTTTATGTTTTTTTTTCACACCAATATTTTCAATTTTTGTTTTATTTATAGAAATAGGAGAAGATTTTACAGTGTCCGATTAATATAACTTTCAAGATAAATATAAAAAAGAAGAGTAGGAAATATATTTCGCCCACCAGATTAAAAGTTTCTGGCTAAACCCTGCACGTAATGAATGCCTATTCCCAATGTTAGGACGGAAAGTATACTCAAGTATAATGAACTTCAATCTGAATTTCAATTGTGTTGTAACCAGTGCATTTTTGTGTGGTTAGGCCAAAAATGTTGGGGAAGCAGGGCGGACCTCAAAGAGAGTCTGTCAAGTATATGGTTGCATTGTAACCTGTCAGGACATGGTGGAACCGAAAGATCCTTCTAAATTATTTGATAAGGTGAAGGATTAAACTTTCCATTCTTTTGTCAGGTTTTGTATTAGCAGGAAGATATTTTTGTCTGAGCGGCAATGGCACAGTGTTACATGCATGTGGATAATTTGAATTATCTATTCAAGTTTTCCATAAAATCTTTTTCCATTCATCATTGTGATCATGGGCGAAGCAAATAAATTTACCTATTACCTTTGTTGTGTTTTCATCAGGCTGACTACTATGCACATCCGGAACATTATAGACCCATTTTTCATGAAAAGATAGCCCCATTCGCTTCGGTGCTAGGTCAGTATCATTTATTTCAGAGTATTAGTTTTTCTCCACATTTATGCCATACTTTTGCTTTTAAGTATCGCGGCAGCTTGAGAAACTTTATGTTACTAAGATTTCCTGATAAATAACTTTTGCTTCATGTTTTTCTCTGGACCCTAGGAAAATTTTCAACTTCTTGAGCAACCTTATCTTTGAATTTTCATTGAACAATTTACGGTTTCAAAGACAAGAGAGTTCTGTAACAGTTGAATTTGAATGTTTGTTATATCTTACCAAGAAGCGAACCAGTTTCTCCTTCTTATTATGTTCTTTAGGAGCATATATAATTGAGCTTTATTAAAGTGCCAACTCTTCTGCATGTTTATGAAAGCTGTCTTGGTTGCTTTTAGGTCTCTCTAGTTAAACAGTCTCAGAAATATGCTTTGGATTTGATCTTATTGTTTGAAATTTCCAAAATGTTAGTCTCTTTACCTTTGAAACATACATTTAACCTTTTGTTAAGTTTTTACCTCCTTTTACATATCTTTATGGTGAATTCATCAGCCATTACCACCGAACTTGGCAGTTCCTGAGCCGTCATTCGCAACATGTGACTGTACCGATCATTAATTTAATTGGCATAATTTTGGGCTAATCTATCCAGCACCAATTTTGTATGAATCAAACCTTGTAAATCAATTATGCAATTCATTATAAATGAGTGCTATGAACCAACTCATGGATTTCTTCATTGCCAATTCTGACTTCTTGCTTTGCTGCAAAATCTACCTTACCAATATTATCACTCCAGAACTTATTTGTTAATGTTGATCTTTGTTACCTCACGTCTGGTCACAAGTAAAATCATGGTCTTAAGGCACTCATGGAACACTCTCCTTAAGATCTCTTTTAATCTAGTCGACTTAATGAAATTGACCACCAGGTCTTTTAATGCATTTTCATGAGGCTGGTTTTTGTGGAATTTTAATCTAATTTACAATATATTTGGTTGATAATTGGGTTCTTTCGTTTGCTCTGGCAGTCAATTGTATGTATTGGGAAAAAAGATACCCTCGACTATTGACCACCGTGCAGCTGCAAGATCTGATGAGGAATGGTTGTCCACTTGTTGGGATATCAGATATAAGTTGTGATATAGGAGGTTCCATTGAATTTATCAACCAAACTACATTCATCGACTCACCTTTCTTTAGGTACTTTTCTTTATCCATATAAATATCAGAACTGAATTGCCTAATATTTTACTATTGGGACATAAATCAGCCACGTTAAATGGTCCCCATTGCCTGATGTTTCAGGAGATAAAATTCTTCCACTTCTATAATATACGATGATCTTTTTCCCGTGTCACAATCACAAGATGCAAGGATGAAATTTCTCATAGTTCTTTCCATTATCTTTTTATAATTGATAAAAACTGTATTACAGATATGATCCCCTCAATAACTCTTACCATCATGACATGGAGGGTAGTGGTGTGATATGCTCGGCTGTGGACATTCTTCCGACCGAGTTTGCGAGAGAGGTTAGAGATATATAATCTTTTTGTTTTGTCAATTTCATGTGAGTATTTATCTTTCATGGAATGGATATGATGTGTATAAAATTGGTTTCTAATCATTTCCACATATTTTTATTACCATGAAGGCTTCCCAACACTTTGGCGATATTTTATCTGAATTTGTTGGGGTTCTAGCGTCTTCAAAATATCTTAAAGAGTTACCCATGCACTTAAGGAGAGCTTGTATAGTCCATGGTGGATCAGTTACTTCTCTATTTGAATACATTCCCAGAATGCGTAACTCTAATCATGAGTAAGTTACACATACCATCTTTCCTTAATTTCTTTGTTTTGCCTCAATCTGGTCTTTTCTTGAGTTTACTGGCATGTTAAGAGCATACGGAGTATGAAAATCCAGTCAAACTTAGTCGTTACTTACTCACCGTTGTTGCCAATGAAACGGTAATCTATTTTGTTAGTATAATAATTAATGTTTTTGATGATTAATAAGATTTTTTGGTTAGAATACATGTGTTACTTGATTGAAATCACATCATTCAAGATGATATGTTTGTATTTTAAAGTTTAAAAAAAACAAGAGGCTGGAGAAGGAGAAAAAAATTTGCAGAGCAGTGTGATTCAACGTAGAAGAGGAATATGGAGTAGTTTTTTCTCAGCAAATTTCATTCAGCATAGTCATAGAGGATGAATATGGAGTAGTTTTTTCTCCAGAGCAAATTTCATTCCGTGTAGAGGAGGAATATGGAGTAGAGTGTTACATATTTTTTGCCATACACAAATACATATATGCCTGCAAACTTGAAATGATGCCTATCTATTATTGTACAACGGTACAACCCAATATTTGAGTCAAATAACTCAAAATTTCAGTACATAATTTCAGTTTCTTTGGTTTTTCTTTTTCCTGTGACAGGGATCCATCAAGAAACCTACCAAATATCCAGTCCGAAAAGATGAAGCATACTACATTGGTATTTTTCTTTTATTCTCGCACTGCCTGAATTCTCCTGTAAAAATGATTTGTTCTTTAAGTTGTAATTTACTATTAATTAACATCACTGTTGCTCATGTGATTCTGTAGATTTCTTTGAGTGGTCATTTGTTCGATCAGTTCCTAATAAACGAAGCTTTGGATATAATTGAAGCAGCAGGTGTCTCTTTCAAATTGGTGAAATTTGATGTAGGTCAGAGCACGAAGGCTATGTCTTACTCAGAACTTGAAGTAAGTTATGCCTTATGTAAATCATATTTCTGATGACAATGGAAGTTGTGTGTGAATTGCTCACATGAAGAATTCTGTATACCTGCACTAGTCTTTCCAATTATATTATTGTTTGTTCTTCATATATCGTAAGTGAAATTGTTGTAATAAGAAGTGATGGAAGTAAAATATCATAATACACTGGAAGTAACAAACTACTGACAAATCCCTAAATTAAGAGTAAAAACGCATACAGACTGTTGTCTAAGCTCTTGGTTTTTCAGTCTTCCAATATCATTTTATTTACCCGAAAATGTAGAAGTTTTCAAATTATCAGGTGAGGCGATGAACCAACAAGTATCCAAAAGGGAATAATGTGTGATAAGTGTTTTACTACCTTACTTCGTTTGTAACATCAGATGGTTCACAGGTCAAAAGTCGTACGAGTTTCATCAGTTCATGATATATGTATGCCTTTTTATCCAAACGCAGTTGTTTAGTTTGCTTGTTGTTTCTGATTATTTACTGTTCTCAACAGATTGGGGCAGATGATAAAGCACTTCTAGATAAAGTCATCGATTCTTTGGCTTCACTTGCTAATCCAAGTGAGAGTCATGTTGACAGCATAAACAATGTTGTGACCCTTAAGGTTGTCAAATTCAAAGAGATGAGTCTAGAGAAGGACAATGATACAAAAACTGAAGCTGTCATCCTGATATTAGGTGCTGGTCGAGTTTGTCGACCAGCTGCAGAATTTCTAACCTCAATTGGTTGCGGTTCATCAAAAAAATGGTTAAAATCATGTCTTACAGAAGATTTTCAAGAGAATACTTGTATCAAAGTTATCGTGGGTTCTCTTTTCCTCAAAGATGCACAAGAGGTTCGAACTTTCAATCGTGTCCTTATGTTGTACCTCTTCTTAAAATGATCATGGGTAATTTAAACTAAACAATTAGCTTATTATATGGATTCCAGGTAGCTAAGGGAATTCCAAATGCAACAGCAGTTCAGCTTGATGCCTTGAATCATGAGAGTCTCTGTAATTACATTTCTCTGGTATATCTTCTGCACCTTTTTCTTGTAATAAAGCAATTTTTTTCCTTGAGATAGTCCAGACACTGAAGATGATGAAGACAAGATGTTTCTGGGCACCTGCTAACGTTGGACTTTTAGATGCTATTACTATGATAAACTTATTTTTTTCCCCTTTCTTAGTGGTTTTTGAAACTTGTAACTGGATGGTAATACATAATGATTTTGTTTAGTGTACTTAAGTGTTAGTTTGGGCTTTTGATTAGAATATAAATGATTTACAAGCTTCATGGTTATATACAGGTTGATGTTGTCATCAGTTTACTGCCTCCCAGTTTTCACAGTAACGTAGCTAGTGCATGCCTTCAGGTACAGATGCTACTTTGATCGATATAGTTAGAAAGATATATACCGCTATACAGCTGACAAACCTGGCACTGTAATGGGGGTCAAGATTTAAGTTTGCGTGTTTATGGCAGGTTTAGGAAATTGAACTTTGGTCTTCAAAAGTTGATTGATTGAAAGTCGTTGAAATTTCTTTTTTCCTAGTAACTGTGATAATCTGTATAGATCTAACAAACAAGTTCTTAAACATCCTTTGGCCGTGCAATATCACTAGTGGAAGGATTAACACAAAAACAATGGTGAGATCAGTATTTGGTTTGTAGGTACAACAAAATTAAATAATCTTCCCCAATGGGATGTAATGTCTATTATATAGAAAATTTTCATACAAATATGGCGTGACAACTGCTAGACTTCATTACTTCCTCGCTGAAATTGATGAATCGTATATTTTATAATATGATATGATGCTCTTTGGATTTTTACACAATCAATTTATTTGGCTCAAAAGACGACCTGCATGTGGTGTACATGAATCTCTGCAGTTTCAGTGAAAGTGCCCAGACAAAGAGAGCTCCTATGATAAAATAATTTTTTGGATCCAACTTCCAGTGCCTCATTTCGTCACTTCATATTCCATCTACCTTACACATTTTTTAAATCTAAAATTTCATCCCACCTTTTCAGCTAGGAAACATATTGTCACTGCTAGCTATGTTGATTATCTCCAGTGCAAATCTCCAGTGCCTCATTTTGCTATTTGGTATTCCATCAACCTTTGCTCATTTTGTAACATGAAATGTCACACCTCCTTTTCAGCTTAGGAAACATCTTGTCACCGCTAGCTATGTTGATGATTCCATGTCCAAGCTTGATGAAATGGCTAAAAATTCTGGAGTTACTTTTCTGTGCGAGATGGGCCTGGACCCTGGAATTGGTAACTTTTTTTGACAGTGGACAGTTGTATGAGTTGTAATCTAATTGTTTTCTTATTCTCACAAATCATCTCGCTTCGTCGTACAGACCACATGATGGCAATGAAGATGATCAATCAAGCACACGTACGAGGGGGAAAGATCAAGTCTTTCATTTCTTACTGTGGTGGTCTTCCAGCTCCAGATGCTGCTAATAACCCATTAGGTTACAAATTTAGGTATACTTTAATATATAATTTGACATATGTGGAAACACCAAACGGCAAGAAATAGGCTGTTACCCATGAGCAATCAACCTAAAATCTGCAATGCCTGAATGAAATGTGTCAATTTACTTCCAATCACCAAAGCCTTTGGGCAGCGGATGATAATACAATGTAAAGCCTATTTTTCACTGTACTATTTTCAGTTGGAGTCCAGCAGGAGCAATCCGATCTGGACGCAATCCAGCCACGTACAAACATCACGGAGAAATAAAGCATGTTGATGGTGAGTTTACACAAGCATGATACCAAGGCCCTGTCTCTACTTATTGACAAAAGAATCAAGCTATTTTGATCACCTGAAATAAGTTCTGTTAAATATATTTATTGGCACTACACACAAATACATGATTTGGTATAAAATATTTTTGAACTTTCATTTTCTGATTAGTTTCAACCATTCGATCTACACGTTTCTTAATAGTTTGATCCCTTTCCTTTACTTTTATATGTTGGTAAAAGTGAGTTCTTCCATTCGATACAGCAATACATGTTCCACAATACAAGATTATTCGCTTGTTTATGATGCTAGTCCATGACTCCATGCATGCAGGGGACAGCCTCTACGATTCAGCTTCAAAGCTTAGAATACCAGATTTTCCAGCATTTGCATTGGAATGCCTTCCAAACCGGAACTCCTTGGTTTATGGAGACCTTTATGGGATAGGAAATGAAGCATTAACCATCTTCCGTGGAACTCTCCGATATGAAGGCATGATCGTATTTTGTGCTTCATGTTTGTTCAATTTAATACGTCTTTGGTGTTTAAGTTACAAGCATATCTTGACATCATTTTCAATAACAAAATAAAACAAGGAAAAAATTAAGCACATGATTTAAATTGCCCGACAAACTCAAATTGCCACTCAATAGCCAAAGGCCCAAAATTGAGAAGTGGAGGACTTACTAGCAACTTCCCCTGCCTTTCTAATTTGAGTTGACACTGTGAATTTATGCCTTGGTGCAGGTTTTGGAGAAATAATGGGGACACTAGCAAGACTTGGCTTCTTTTCTACCGAAGCAATCCCCATATTAGAAAATGAGATTAGACCCACTTACAGAAACTTTATACTGGAACTTCTGAACATTCATACCACTATTTTGGCTGAAACAAAAATAGGCGAGAAAGAGATCGAAGAGAGTATCATAGCTCTTGGTTTTTGCAAAGAAAGAGATACAGCATCGAAGACGGCTAAAACTATTGTGTGAGTCCCGTCCCATATATGTCATCAGAGAGGTCTTATTTTAATTACAGATATATGACGCTGACTCTAAAATAGGCTTTCTGTTATATTCTTTGGTCTTCATTTACACCTTAAATGGTCTCTGTATGTGAATGAATTTTCTAATTTAAAGTTGTTTTAACATAGATTTCTTGGATTCCTTGAGAGGACAGAAATACCACTTTTCTGCAAATGTGCATTTGATGTCACCTGCATCCGCATGGAAGAAAGATTGGTGTATTTGGGCACAGAACAGGTAATTCGAGCTAGTCATTGAATAGATTTGTCAGTTCATAGCTGAAAATTATATTACACAATGACTACCTGTTTGAGTCCAGGATATGGTACTTTTGCACCACGAAATAGAGGTAGATTTCCCAAATGGCCAACCTTCTGAAAACCACAGAGCAACTCTTTTGGAATTAGGAAGGACTAATAAGGAGAAGGAGAAGTCATACACAGCAATGGCTTTAACTGTAGGGATCCCAGCAGCCATTGGAGCTCTGGTATTTACTCGTTTTACTTTTTGACCAGTATATGAAACCACAAGTTATTTCAATAAAATTAAAATAATAAAAACATGTGATTTTTATGTGCAGCTCATACTCGGGAAAAAGGTGGAAGCAACCGGTGTTTTGAGGCCAATTGATCCTGAAATTTATTTGCCAGGTATGTATGTTCTGCTCTGCCATGCATGTTTCTTGATTTCTTTAAAGTTAATTATTTGGGTTATTTTTGCAGCCCTTGATATTTTAGAGGCTTATGGTTTCAAGTTGGTGGAGAAGATTGATTAACTGAGAGAGAGTTGCATGTACATCCCCCAAGTATCTTTCAGATATATTTGTATATAAGATTCTCTACCTCATAAGCTAGAATCAGGTTTGCAGGGGACTTTGAAACATACTATCTAAATTTGCAGTAGCTTCTTATAAAGAAACCTCTGAAATTTCGAACCAAACCGATCTCAAGTAAGTTCGGACATGATATAACCAGTATAGCATAAAGGGAATCGAGACTAGATCCAATTGTCTCTTTTAATAAAAAGACGAGCAATTTTCATATTTACCCCTATATATAGCTACAGATAAATTATCCCCGCGACAGAGAGATCAATCACCAACGACACTCTAAATTTCATCAGGATTCTTACCACTCGTAGAATGATGATACATAAAAATACAGCTTCCTTTTTCTCTAGTTTTTTTCCTCGGAAATTTGGACCGGCAACAAGAATCTATGAAATTTTTACTATGTAATCCTTAAACACAGTTTTGGGGTGGACGTCTTTAAGAAACAACAGATGAGGTCAACTGATTTTCTACTTCTTCCCAGTTGTGTACCTTGGTGACAAGAGGATGCTGGCATATATTCTCCATCTTGCACCAAGGATATGAATTCTCATAATCGAAAAGAAGAACCTTAATCCCAGCTTCGGCGCACTCAATGGCGTATCTCGGATTATCATCAATCAAAACTTTTGCTCCCAACGACCTGTGACAAAAAGACTAGTGTGTCAGGCGGCTCATAAATATTCTTAATTCTTTTGAACCAAAAAATCATGAAAGCAAACTCCTAAAGAAAAAGATTGCAGCAGTTAGAATGGCATACCTGCAAATGTCTGACTTGGGTCTTGATTGCCCATCCAAAGCAAAGTGATTGCCGAAATGGATCTCCTGAAAGAGATCCGGATAGTGTTTCTCAATCCATTCAATTGTGTGTTCTTTGATTGCGATCTGTCGGGACCTATGAAGAATCACAACTAAACTAATTATTACCTAGCTAACAAAGAAATGGAAGTAAATACAAGGACTGCACAGGGTACATACGTAACTATGGACAAGTTGCAAGACTCGGATAAGTTTTGAAGAGCTTTTCGAGCACCAGGGATTGGATGAATCCCTTTCTTGAAATACGAGGTCTTAAAGAACTCGTGAACTCGGATATCCGCTGCCAAAGAAATGACAACTTTTGCTAAGGTACTTATCCATGGAATCTTAGAACACGGGAACATGTTTTAGACTTGGAATTTATCAGCAGTGGCACATTATATTTACCATTATTATTCAAATACAGAAGTCAATAGTGACAAAACAAGATAGATGATAACCAAAGTCCAAAATAGTAAACATTAAGACTAAGAAGTGTTCTAAGGCCAAATATATCCCATCAACCAAGTCAACTAAGCAGAAGACAAAAAGCGTGCCTGAAAAACAATGACGATATTATTAGTGGATCCTTTTAACGTGGAAACAAACGACGATAGAGATACAAGAACAATGACAATATAATTTGTTCTCACTTTAAGGGAAAAACATCAAGCAAAACACAAATTTGTCTTCTAATTTTTAAATATAATCAAACAGCACAAAAACCTATCAACTCACACCGAGGAAAAAGTACATGACTAAGAATATATAAGATTCTATATACCTTCATCACGTGAGCAGTTCCATATCTGTGAAAAAAATACGAAGTGAATCAGAAAATGCATCTATGCAATCTAGTCATTGATAGGGAAAATATAGGCATATAATCAAGTTATATAACAAATGAAAGTAATCACAACACCTCAACGCATGGATATGTATACAAATGCACTGGTAAGAAGAGTTTTATATCAGCTCACATAAGAGAATGCTCAACCCGAGAAAGAGTGAAGTTTTCCATAATAGGCAATCTAAGGTCCTATGAACCATTTTCTCTCTGGAAAAATCCATGAAAATTGAACAACCATTTGAAAATAAAATCTCCATGGTACATAAAAAAGTAAAATATAACTTGGATCAAATTAATAATGCTATTCTTGAAGCCATAACATTACAAACCATGCTAGAAAGTATTAGTGAAACAAGACTCTTTAAAAAGATGAAAGATTACCTTGAAAAACTCATAGACGTGGTATTCTGATATCAAGTGACTCTGAGAGTATCGATCGGCAATGAACTGATTGAGGGCTGATACGAAGTTCCCAAGAACTGAAACCAAAAACCCACAGTTGAAGCAATCGATTATAAACAGGTGATAATACTGAGTAAAGCATGGAATACTCATGGACATAATAACTGAAATTGCTATAAAATATCGACTACAACTTCTGCAAATTATGCCGAGAATGGAATATAAGGGTCATGATAAGTTCCAATCGCCGAACAAATATGAGTTCCGTAAATTTTGCTTATTGCGAAACAATATAGAAAACTATGCAGCTGATCAATGACCAAGTAAAATATTCCTACATGGGAGGTTGGTATGCAATAGTAGCATAAGATTTGATTATCACACAGGAAGTTCTAGCTAAAAACATAAGTTATATTGCACCATGGCAAATTCAAAAACCGAAGCAAACAGAAAGTTGTCAGGAAAATTCAATATACAATGGTGATTCCCTCTAAGTGAGTCATCGATCAATGGATCAGACATTTCCAAAAGGCTAAACTCAATCGATAAAATTTTCTCGAAATCAAGAAAAGTCACACCTTCATCAACATCAACAGCTACCATGGTTTTCCGGGGCAAATGCTTCTCTGAAAAACCAGTTAAGCTTCCGCTACTTCCCATATTCCGATCACGCGCACCATTGAAAACCTTAGAATTCACACCCTTCTCCTGATCCTCAACCCTAACAACTTCCTCAGAAACGCACAATAAATGGGGAAAAGCCATGGCTTTTTGCAGTCCATAACTGTTCCCATTACCATTACTATCCCACAAAATCTTGCTAAAATTTTCCGAGCAGTATCCCTTTAGCCTGAAACCGTTAAGAAACCTCCCTTCACTTATATCAGAGGCTGCTGAAACAGAAGCATTGGAGGAAAGCCTGCTCAAAGATAACATCTGGAAATCCCTTTGATTAAACAAAAAATTCGCGGGCGTCGCCATTAGACAACTCCTCAAATGACGGAATCGATTCAATAGACCAAATCTGGAAGAAAATAGTGTCAAAGGACGCCTCTTTATCATACCGGTTCTTGATACATTTAGTGAAACATCAACCCATCATTTCTTCCACGTTCTTGCGGGATTATTTTCCAAAAGAAAACGAATTAGTGCTGAAAAGAACAATGGCAGACGAGAGACCGGTAATAATCTTCTGGGTTCTGTGTGTATCTAGAAAATGCAGAATATGGGATCGCTTGAAATCATTATTATACAAGAATCAACGGATCATAGGACGCATTGCCTCGACTTTTTGGAGAAAAGCACATGGATTTTGGAATAAACTGGAATGATTCAGCTCCATGATTAATCCTAAATATATAGTCTAGAAAAAGAAGTATGGCATAAACATTGGATTTTCTTCCGCCTGACATTTTAATATTTCATAATTTGTATGTTTTATTTTTGTGGTTATATGCATGGGGAATCGTGCTTAATCGGCATGCCCATATTTTTCTCCTTTTCTGATTGCCGTGTCAATTATTATTATATAAAAAAACACGATTTTATCGTTGCATCGATTCGTTTTAGTCCTGTTTTTTTTTTCCTTTAAAAATAATAAACACATTTTTTAAAAAGATAATAAAAAAATAAGATACAATGGAAATAACAGCCTGTATTACTAGCTGTTTTTGTTTCTATTTTAATTTGCTAAAATAAATTTTTTATATATGTCATTAAAATTCTACATGATTACATCTTTTAGCTATCCCACAGTAACTTTCAAATCCTTTAATACTTTTTCCCTCTTGCTATATTAATTTCTATCTTTTATTTCCATGTAGCTAAACATATCATTTGAAAGGGCATGCTTACAAATTACGCATAATCACATAAATTTTCATTTACAGATTTTGTGATTTAGCGAAGATTATGATGGTGAGTTGGGGAGACCTCTCCAACGAGGAGCCTTCGATTTCATGTCTAAATTTAATTCTCACAAAAAACATAAGTTGGATCATCGTCCACTTGCGAAATTTCTCGTGTCGTGCAATTATTGTAGAGACAGAAATATACTCTCTTTATTGAATCTGGGGAAAGTTACTTGGAAACTAATACAGATGATTGGAGTTCTTCGCATATCAAGAAAAGTCAATCCTCAAACCAAGTTATTTGGTCCTTTATATGCAAAACCTCAAAAAAAAAAAAAGATTGAACCATGATCAGATTTGTTCGAGGAGCATACACAGTTTTACAGCTTAATATAGAAATGGAGGTACTCACAAGTCATAAAGACACGTTATGGGCCAGACGGGATGTTCTCTTCCATCTTATTTTTCATCTTGTACTGTAACGTTGCAGGAGCACAATCTAGTGGTGTTTCGCCTGCAGACAGATAACATAACATCTAAAAAAACAGCTTCTTTATATGTAATGTTACCCCCCCTTCAATGAAAAAAAAATACACACTTGGAAAAAAATGCAAATGAAACTAGGAGGTGCGATGGGCTTTACCTCCTATCTGACTAGGTCCAAATAATCAGTTTTTACAATCATGGTGTGTGGTTTAAAGAAGCAAACCTAGAGACTGAAATTGAGCTTATAATTTCAATTGACAATGTAGACTGACTGATCATTGTTTCTCGAATGTCTCTTCTTTTGGAAAGATATCATAATGATTCTTCAAAATAGGTCTATTTAGAGATGCAGAAGGCACTGGAATCACTTACCTTGTGAATTTTTGCAGTCCAAACTTGCACCATGGTCCATAAGAGTAAAAGCTATCTCAGTTTGATTGAAAACTGCTGCCTGCATAATATACATCAAGTCAAGAGATACTGTTATTCCTACACATCTACCTTTCTGAATAGACAGTAAGGGAGAGTTTGACAGGAGGGTACCAGATGTAATAAAGACGAGCCTTGCTTGTCAGTATAATTTGCATCCACCCCCTGTATGATGTACAAGACATATCACAGCCAAGAAGTCTAAATCATAAATCGACAATCAAAAGAAGAGAAAATAGGTGCCTGTCTCAAAAGGTCTTTAGCAGCGGCCGTGTCGCCGTTTTTAATTGCTTCACGTAAACCCTAAGCAATAACGAGTAAATATCAAGTAATAAGGATCTCCGCAGTTATTACTTATTATCATGCTACAATGTAGTGCTGCCTTCATATACTTCAGTTCCAAAGACGAAGGAACATTTTATATACCTCTCCTGTAACTTCATAATCAATGGTTGATAGATCTGTTCGGGTGTTGACAACTTGACCAGGATTGAAAAATGTACTGCAAGATTTTCATCTGATTGCTTTAATATCTAAGAAACATAATAATAATAACTGCAAAAAAATGAAAGACAATTGATCCCAATAAAGATGCACATGATAACATTTAATTCAAGAACACAGAATAGATGCCAATAATTAGTTCCAGTTGTATACCTATGCTTACTGTTCGATGTTGAACCTTTACTCTTAGGTGTTGACTCTGCTTTTTTCACCTTTTGGTTTGACTGGACTGGTGGAATGGAGGTATTTTTTAATGGCTGTGATAAAATAATTTCATAATGATTCCGAGGTTTGCAAAAGGACAAATTTGTAGATAGTAGATACAGCGAAACTCTTGCCTTTATTGTCACATGATCTGTAGAGGAGCTGGAGCTTCACAAATGCATAAAGGCATTCCACACTTGCAATCTAGAATGTCAGGAGTAGGAAGTTTTTCAGTATTTACTTCAGGTTTGGCATCTGCAATTGCACCGATATCTAATCTTGAAACAGAATCAGTTATAACATTAACCGCACTTGGAGAAGCTGGTGCATCATCTTTCTTCAATCTAATAATAATTTGCACCACTGTATATTAGAAATCCAAAGACATACATCTTCATGCTGGGAACAACAGATATGAACCAAAGAGTTTAAAGGACAGATGAGATCCATCAGTGCTGTTGACAAAATAAAAGGGAGAGGTATCACAGAGAAAGTAAGACAAATCGCTCCGTCTCTGAAAATTTGGAGACCAATAAAGAGCTCTCGTTGAACATGAGAAGCAGACATATATTCAAAGGTATTCAGAGAAATATCACGGCATACAAGGATTTTCATGCTCACTAATCCCAAATCAAGATATGGTAAAGAAATCTTAGTCTGGCTCCACCAAAAACAAGAACCATCTTCCTCAAAACTGCACATTATTCCAAGTCAAATATAATATCAGGATGTTCAAGTACACTTCTTTCAATGCAATGCCCGGAAGAATTCAAAAATTCGGCAGCCCTCAAGTGAGTATCAAATTTATAACAGAGCAATGTCACCCAAGAAAAAGGTAAAAGTGTAAGGTGCAGGATAGAAAGAACTTGAGTATGATCTAGACAGTCAAAGTCTATGTTCTGGCTTCAAAAATCGTATCCACGAGCAAGTGAAATTACCTAGAGTGATCATTGTAACAAACCGCGCATACACGGACACTTGAGTGAATACCAAATTGTGGCAAGGCCTGAAAAAGAAAGAGAGGAAAATAAATTTAAGATATAGATGACCTCTACTTTCATACATGCATACAACTGTTTGTATGTTTGTGTGTGAGTTGGGGGAGGGGGGTGGCATACCATTTGATCTGATGAATGTTCAGCACATAAAGTTCGGCCACAACATCGGCAGTGATGCTACATATATGAAACGAAGGATGTGATTAGGAGGGATAAATATGTATAAAGAATAATAGTATGAAATTATATGGCATAGTTTTCTGCAATCCATGAAGGGGAACTATCTAAAGTTTGGTCTTCCAGGTTTCAATTTGTCTTTTTCATAGCAACTAGAATCCACCCTTTAGAAAATAATTTAAAAAAAAAGGTGCTAAAGCAAAGCAAACTGAAAGGCAAAAAAAAAAACATTGAACTTGGAAGTATCACTTCCATTTGACGAGGGGCAACGAGAAATACAAAAACTAAAGCCACGTGCATTAACCATCAGTGAGAGTTCCGCTTTCATTCCCGAATTCAAGCACCTGATTCCCATCTACCATTTCGCACAATCTAACATAACAGATTTACATATCCGCGACCAACATAATCATCATCATTCACAATTTAATTTTATTGGATTCACCAATCAATTCGCATCGGCAGATCAAATCAACAACGTTCAAAGAAATCAATTCAGTACATACCAAGCGAAAATCATCGGGGGGAAAAGGATGAAAACCTTAAATCAAGGAAACACAACTCAAACGGGCAAGAATTAAAATAGCTACCCGACGGCGGAAGGCCGTGAAACTGCATTTGCAGACGTCACAACGAGAGACTTCCTGGAACGGCGGGGGCTCCATCGACGTTGCACCACCGTGCGACCCTTGAATTGGATCAAACACTATGCCCACTTCAATATTTTTCTAATTATAATTTAGACTTTTGGTTTGGGCCGAAGAGCCGCTTGGATCCAATCTCAAAAGTCCAGGCCCAAAATATTTTACTCATTTATTTTTTTCTCAATGTGTATTAATAATTTTTTTTTTTAATATAAATAAGATACTATCAATCCAGTGCCGCAATCAATTCATATACTCAAGCTAGTCAACACACACACACAGATAGATATATATATATATATATATATATATATATATATATATAAAATTAAAAATCATGTCATTTCAATATAACTTTAAATTCATAAATATATAAAAACTATATTATTATATAAATTAGTATAATACAATATTTTAAGATAATGACCACAATATTTTGGCTTCAGATACTATATTATCTAACGTTTTCATGCTACTCTAGCATATAGATGAGTAGCAAATAAACTAAATTTAACAATTGTTGATATGAGAATGAATTTTATTACTTTGAGCATATTAAGTAGAAAAAAACCATATTTGCCAAGCATATAACAAAGTAAGAGTATTTTAATATTTTAATGTCAATGAGTTAAACTAAAAAAATTGACATGAAGATTGACACTAAAGATTCCTTCACATGAAGACTGATGTCTAATTGGAGATGGGCTTCACAGTCTACATGTACAGGAGTGTCATTCCACGAATTTCTATATCAACTTTCTATTCTACCCCATCCAAGTTCTACCTTCTGATTATATAAGGCAATTTTCATTGTGGCGCAAGAATTATAAATTTTTCAATCTAAAAAACTAAAGAATTATAAATTTCCAAATGTGTATAGAGAAAAAGCTTAGTCAGTATACACTCTAATTGGATGTATATAAGATTCAGTACATGTGCTCCTCCATGTAATTGATGAAATGATGCAACCAAGAGCTAGCTTGTGGTGGTTTTAGACAACATTTCTCCAAGTTTCGGATTCGATCTGGATATTGCATATGATTCGAATTCACGGTTTGAATACCATGAATTCGAATCATAGAAATTGGGAATCCAATAAAGACCAATGTTCATGAAACTGCGGTGCAGGCATCAGTAGGACGATTCCATAGATTTCGTCCGATTAGCCACTTCTAGTAGATACAACTGCTAGGAGGCTCGTCTTCTGGAATCTGAAAGATAAAATGCAGCTATATATTAGGTCCGAAGTGAACACGGTGTTTATGGGTCAAGATGCATTGGAATTACCACGTACTATGCTTGATTTCAACCAAATTTTTTGGATGAAAATCATGCGCTCACAAAATGCTTGCATGGAGATCATAGCCATATTATATCCACAGTAATTTATTTACAAAACTTCCAGCAAAGGACTGTATATTTATTTATCCCACTTGTCATTCATCTCCTATTAAAGTATAAATGATTGATAAGTACCTCAACATAAACTTAGAAAAGATTCCTTGCAAAGTGTTATCTATCCAGATATATGGCACAAGAATAGCAATAAATTGTGCAAACATGATATCTGAAATGGTTGTCATCCCCTCTCTCTCTCCATGCATGTGATGTTGCCTTGTGCACCAAAATGTGTGCCCTATTTCAAATCTTTCTTGTTGATGTCTAATTTTAAATCCCTGATGAATCTCGCCAGAGCGAGAACATCTAAATTTAACCAATGTACAATACATAATTTGACTATTCACCTCTCCAGCATTCCATTTCCAGTCGGTCTTATTCCATATGCTATGATCAACATCAGTATTTTCCTTGAGAAGGTTATCACTGCACAAGAGTCGAGGGTTTTCAGTTGCAAAGAATATCACCCTTAAAAACCAAGAGGTGAATGTATAAGATTTCTCTTGTTTGCAAGCATAAAGTTAATACTGGTGGCATAACTTACTGGAAGCTTATGCTGGACTGTCCGGAGACAGATTTCATATTGCTATCACCCACATTTGCTATCTGTGATGATTTTGATGAAGTTGAAAATGGATTCCAGTTAGCATTCATTACACTGTCGCTGGCGGGAGCTGAACCGAAGGAACTTTGCACAGCTTGACGAGGAAATTGGTTGACAAAGGTTCCTAACACCAAAGAAACAAAATGGCCTCAGCCAGGGCACTACTTTACCAGGATAAAACTGCTCCAAATTGGTACCTGAATTGTCCAAAGGCATGTTGCTAGCCTGAAACATGCTAAATGGCTGACTGATGTTCCGCAGGGGACTTACTTGGCCAAAGGCATAATTAGGCGCACCAGCAGACCTAGACGTAGCATGACAACAAAGAATTTGGATGTAAGTCAAAGGACCTACAATCGATTGACAGTAGCAAAGTGTAAAGGATAATAACAAACTGATAGGAGGCCTCATTTCGGACCGTGTATTCAGCGATGCCTTCAATTGACTAAAACTTGACACCGAACGAGAAACGCTCATGTTGTCATTAGAAGCATTTGAACTAGTTCCAGCAAAAGTTCTTTGCGCGCTTGGTGTAGCATCAGATGATACCATGTAAGGTTTATGTACTAGGTTTTGAAATTCAACTAACTTGGAGTTCACTAAACTCTTCTCTCTGTCAATCTGTCTCATGATAAGAGTAGCAAATAGTTAGTAACGAAGCTAAGAAACATCACTCTCACCACATATAAATAGAGCTAATTCAAGAACAATGACAAGCTGGTTTTGGATTTTTCTACAATACTAGTAAAATGTAACTTTGTAAACATTTTAAAAGCTTCATCGAGAAATATTCTGAGGTGCAGCCACTTTTTTATTCTCCAGCTCAGCTCTTCTCTTCTATCAACATTCCTCGAAGTCAGACAAGTTCAAAATCTTATTCTCAATCACTTGAAATCCAAACCAGACCAGTATATTTGATGGAAAGAAGAGATAGCATTGCAATTTTTTTTGCTTTCGTATAAATACATCAAATATAGAAGTTGAATTATTTTTAATATGGACATATTTCACTTTGCTTAGCTATTGTCAGATTTTCTGATTTTGTTTTGGTCACTTTTAGAACTCTGGGACTATGTTAGCCTTGAGAAAAATTATCCTTCAGTGACAATATGACAACTCAACAAGTGGACATTGTCTTACAATAGAGTGCAAGCTCATTCCTCGCTTAGCATCATCATATGCTAATCCACGCAACTCTTCGTAGCTGATGTCACCCACAATGTCACAAGGTCCACTGCAGAAATAATTATCGCAATTATTTAATTGCAAACAGTTTTCAAAAGCTATTTTATCATGATTCATGTGACCCTAGCTTAGATATATTACACAAAATGAAATAAATCACGACATACTTTCTTCTGTGACCATAACAAGTAAGCTTCCATTGTGGCATCTCATTTTCAGAATCTTCCACCATCATCTGTTTGCAAGATTCAGGATTGTCGCACCTTCAAATGCAACAAACAAATAATCAACTAATTATGCATTAGTTACATGTACTTGAAACATTGAAGAATGAAACTTTGAAAAAGTGAATACATAGGAGAATCACTCACTTATGGTTTGCTGCCTGAGGCTGACCGTTGGATTGCCGTGACGCAGTGGCACCACTTGCGTTTCCAGAGGAGTCTCGGATCCACTTATTTTCAAAAGGCTGGTGCCAAAGAAACAATGAACTGACTGTGAATACATGCCAGATGTCAACGGACAACAATTTAGGTACCTTAAAATATAAAATTTATAGATAAGCTAGGTCCCTATTCGATAACAGTTATATGACGCCATCATAATTCTAAAAGGACAACACTAAGAAGCTACAATCTGAAGGAAAGAACCTTGAATTGATTTGGTTTGGATCCAAAATCATTTCTCCCTCCAGTATGACTATTGCTCTGAACACTGAAACCAAAAGGATTTGACGTCTGCTGTTGAACTCCAAATCCAAAAGGGTTGGTCTTTGATTGCTG
The DNA here is from genome assembly GCF_022965805.1 of Primulina eburnea. Classification (NCBI taxonomy): domain Eukaryota; kingdom Viridiplantae; phylum Streptophyta; class Magnoliopsida; order Lamiales; family Gesneriaceae; genus Primulina; species Primulina eburnea. The sequence continues at coordinate 729,520 of NC_133111.1, forward strand.
TGGGGTAGCATGAATAAACTTACAGCTGTCTCCATATTGACAACTGCAAGGAACAACAGATAGCGCAGTTAACTATCATAGAAATCGCCAATTCTTCACAGCACATGATTAATGTGGCATTTTTCAAATTCTCTCTATTTGATGGGGGAAAAAGACCTCGAGTTTCGCAAATGAAACAAATCATGATCCAACCTAATTTCTAGCTAGCACGGAAGAAACAATCAATTCCCTCCATCGAAGAACAAAGGTAAAATTAGTTCATAAACATGAAGGTAGCCGCAAAGGGACTGAAAAATTATATAAATCACAAATCAAAAGGCTTCCACTTTGTTTCCAAACGTAAATTAGGATCTTGCTACATATATATTTTTTAAAAAAGACAAATTTTCGAAGATATTATAGAACACTCCAATCTTGCTGAATTGTGTTGGCTTCGCAGCAAAACGAAAAGTAGTTCATGTGAAAAACCGAAACGCTTACCTTCCACGCTGAAAATTCCTACACAGTTCTCGTCTCGGAGGCATGATTGTCAATTACGCCTTACCGAAAAAACACACAGAGAAATAGCGAAGTAAAAACCGAACGTCAACCGATGATTTGGATCCGGTCTAAGCACGTGTCTATTTATGTATTAAATAGTTTAGAAAATTAAATTTATGTTTAAAAATAATTAAGACATTTTATTTGAAAAAATAAATTAGCTGAAACCTAAGTTTGCTCTGATAGATTTTAATTATTGATGGTTTGGTTTGGTTTGGTTTGGTTGCATTGCAAATTTGGTAAAATTATTTTGATTCGAGTTTTTATCAAAATATGTCTTTAATGTTTAATACAACAACAAACATCTCTTTATTTTTCTAAATATTAAATTAAATTTGATCGTCTACTCATTATTGAAGGACATCTTAATAAAAATACTATAAAATACATAATCATAATATAACACAAATTTAAACGGCCAATAAAAATTTCATGTATATGATATATATACAAAAACTTTTGTGAAACAGTCTCACGACTCAATTTTTTGAGACGAATCTCTTATTTTGGTCATCCATGAAAAACTATTAATTTTTATGTCAAAATTGAGCTCATAGATAAAATACATCGTCTCACAAAAGACATGTTAATATACATGCACACATGTATGAAGGAAACGGACAAATATAGCCTTTAAGGAACTGTGAGCGTTCAAGTTGATTGAGTAAATGAGCGTTTGATAAATTATCAAATTTAGATTCCTCGTACAAACACTTTCTCAAGTAAGCTTGTCATACAAAACTAGCTTGCTTAATATTGTTTACATGTTCCAGTGAACATCAAAAGATATAGTGACGGCGAGTTTCAAAATAAATATTAGTTATTTCTATAGCAAATTTAAATCCATATATAAATTTTTGTTTATTTTCGCTTCGATTTTTGCCATAGTTTTCCGTTTTAAACACTAAATACTAGTATTCTTAGATTAGAACGAGAAACTAGAAAAGATATGAAAATTCTTCGAATTAATTTTGTTTAGTTTCAGATGTTTTAGATTGGTCTATTCACAGTACAAAGCAAGTGCATTTTAGTTTAGTTTAGGGACAAGATAGGTTGCCAATATATAATCAATAATGGCAAGAAGATAAGAATGGTGAATTGCAAAACCATATTCCCTCGTGGGACAGACGCTGCTGCTGGATAATACTCTTCCGGATCATCTGAAGTGGACCTTTCTCCTAAAAACTCATCCAGCCTTTGTTTTCTCTCCGCGGCAATGATCTCGATCGGAAAACTGCAGCGACCATCCGAAGGATCTTTGTAAACTATCTCGCCAAATCCTTTCATGTAGCAGATATCGGTTTGATTCGTCACTGTTGTCTGAAAATACCTGTTGAACGCATACGAGACCTTCTGTTTGTAATCAAGGTGGCTGCAAGAACCTCCTTCTTTCAAAGTAGAACAGTCAGCCAAGTTGCAGCACTTGTCTACCTCACCACTCACCGTCTTGTTGTCCCTCATGTCCCCGTTGAAAATGCACCATCTTGTAGGCATGTATGTGAATCCCCTAGCGATGCTGGGCCATATTTCGCGGCCTTTTCCAGTAAAATCAATCCTGAATTTTGGCTCCCCATTGAACTGGTAGATCCCCCAGTGCCGCTGGAACGGTCCCCAGTCGAGGCTCAACTTGTTCTCATCGGACAGACTATGTAAAAACACATCGACATTCAGTCCAGGCTTTAACGGCGTTCCTCTGGTGCTGGCTATGTAAGGCAAGAGGGATCCGTAGAAACGTTCGGCGTTGGGTACCGTACCCACCTGGAGCGCGTCTGTTGGCCAGCCTATCTGGGTCACAACGAGTTTCATGTCGTCAAACCCAGATTTCTTCATTGCCCATAGGAACGAATCATACAAGAATTCGAACGCATTATCATAGACCAGACCATTATTGTCCCTAACAATGTAGCTTGACTTTTTATCCATGAATGCAAAGTTGATGTCCAAATTGTTTTCTTGGACATATTGCAATGGTGACAAGTTCAACATTACGGGAGCCTTGTTCTTTTGCAGGAGGCGAAGGTAAGCGGTCATCATGTCCGTATATTGGGGAAGAAACTCGGCCTCTGATGGCTTCAGAGTCGTATTCAGATGTACATTTAACATATCGGTATACTGAGGGGTTGATACCTTGATTTCCATTCCATAGTTTCGTACGTTGATTGCGTTTTGCACCATCTCCTGTATCCCCACAGAATTTTCATGTGTTTTGTCTGCGAAGGAGACCGAAAATGGTTCGTTACCCACAATCACATACCTGCAAATTTAAAATTAAAAAGAGATTGTACGTCAAAGGTCTCAAGCAATTAATTAATACATGGCAATTATACATATACACACACCTCATGTCGATTCTTTGTTTGAAGGTGGTGATCCAGTTGTCGACCCACTGCAACGCATTCTCGGTGGTATTAACTTTGTAGAAATGATCATTGGGGATTGAGATGGAGACAGCGAGCTGGCCGCGGGTGCCGGTGAAGGCTTCGAGCACGTTTCCGGACGGATTGAAAATCCTGACTTCTTTGATCTCATTCTGCAACAACAAATCCACCACCATGGATGGCATCATTTTCTGGGAACTTGTCCTACCCCAATTTATCCCTATTCTACCTCCCTCTGCCAATTCTATCATGTCAACCCACATTATAATATGCATATGCATCATCAACATAATAACACAACAAGAGCCTCTCGTCATATTCATCTTCATCTTCTGGAAGATATGAATATGACGATGGTACATGGAATGTACTGGAGCTCTGTTTTAGGTCAAAGAAATATTCCGACCGAATATATGATGGATGCATAGTTTCAAGCATAAACATAAACATAAACTCCCCCTTGTTTACCGGAATTATTTTATGCCTAGAATTTTAGCACTCAGTGAAAAATAGGTTTCTTAAATATATTTAATTCGATAGGCCAAATATTAGTTATAACTTATTAATCGATCAACACTAACTCCGATGGTTGGAAAACCGTACATGAAGATAAAATAAATATAAGCAACGATATACACAAAAGTTAAATTAAATAAATATCAATAATAACGAACTATATAGATACTTGTAGCACACCTCTAATTAAATAATAAAAAGATAAAACCATTTAAATCAATTATTATTTGATTAAGTAACCACGGAAACTATAGGAAGATATAAACCTCTAAATATCCCTAATAACAAACTGTATAGATATGAAATAAATATAACTTGTTATTTTGTAATAGCTGATTTGGCTTAATTTCAGTGTTTTAAAAATCCCCGTCTAGGTGGTAGACGGTCGCCTGCTGCCCTTCCAAATTAATCGGTCGCCTAGGCGGTTTTATATATTTTCAGAAATCAAAATAATAAAATTAAAATCTTCACTCCAATTTAAGTTTGAAAAGTAAACACTAAATACAGCAGAAGGAAAAAAAAAACCTGCAACGAGAAACAAGGAACAACTAGAAAAAACGAAGGGTTTCTTGTTGTCCGCCGCCCTCACTCCCGTCAGTCAAGTCCTCCAGAGTCTTCCAGTGGTGAGTTGTGTGTTAGGTTTTTTAATTTTATGGCTCAATAATTTTGTTTTGAATCATTTGATGATACTTTAGAGATAATGAATTCATGAAGAGGGGAGACATTTAACAAAATATCGAGGAAAAAAATTAGAAAGGATTAATTAACACCAAATTAGTATATCACCATCAATTTCAAAGTTTATAAGAATAAAAAAAACATAATATTTATAATATCTAAAAGATTTCAATTTCAAAAAACCGTCTAAACGTCGTTTAAGCCCCGTCTAAACACTAGGCGATAGATAGCCACCCGCCTACCAATTTTTGAAACACTTTTTTTTTAAAGATAATTTTTGAAACACTTAATTTAATGAAATCGGTTTTATTTCAAAAAATAAAAAAATAACAGCACAAAGCAAGTGCATTTTAGTTTAGTTTAGGGACAAGTTAGGTTACCAATATATAATCAATAATGGCAAAAAGATAAGAATGGTGAATTGCAAAACCATATCCCCCCGTGGGACAGACGCTGCTGCTGGATAATACTCTTCTGGATCATCTGAAGTGGACCTTTCTCCTAAAAACTCATCCAGCCTTTGTTTTCTCTCCGCGGCAATGATCTCGATCGGAAAACTGCAGCGACCATCTGAAGGATCTTTGTAAACCACATGGCCAAATCCTTTCATGTAGCAGATATCGGTTTGATTCGTCACCCTTGTCTGAAAATACCTGTTGAATGCATACGAGACCTTCTGTTTGTAATCAAGGTGGCTGCAAGAACCTCCTTCTTCCAAGCTAGAACAGTCAGCCAAGTTGCAGCACTTGTCTACCTCACCACTCACCGTCTTGTTGTCCCTCATGTCCCCGTTGAAAACGCACCATCTTGTAGGCATGTACGTGAATCCCCTAGCGATGCTGGGCCATATTTCGCGTCCCTGTCCTGTAAAATCAATCCTGAATTTGGGCTCCCCGTTAAACTGGTAGATCCCCCAGTGCCGCTGGAAGGGTCCCCAGTCGAGGGTCACCTTGTTCTCATCAGATAGACTATGTAAAAACACATCGATATTCAGTCCGGGCTTTAACGGCGTCCCTCTGTTGCTGGATATATAAGGCAAGAAGGATGCGTAGAAACGTTCAGCGTTGGTTACCGTACCCACCTGGAGCGCGTCTGTTGGCCAACCTATCTGGGTCACAACGAGTTTCATGTCGTCAAACCCAGATTTCTTCATTGCCCACAGGAACGAATCATACAAGAATTCGAAGGCATTGTCATAGACCAGACCATTATTATCCCTAACAATGTAGCTTGACTTTTTGTCCATGAATGCAAAGTTGATGTCCAAATTGTTTTCTTGGACGTACTGCAATGGTGACAAGTTCAACATTACGGGAGCCTTGTTCTTTTGCAGGAGGCGAAGGTAATCGGTCATCATGTCCGTATACTGGGGAAGAAACTCGGCCTCTGATGGCTTCAGAGTCGTATTCAAATGTGTATTTATCATATCGGTATACTGAGGGGTTGATACCTTGATTTCCATTCCATAGCCTCGCGCGTTGACTGCGTCTTGCACCATCTTCAGTATCCCCGCATTATTTTCACGTGTTTTGTTTACGAAAGAGATCGAAAAGGGGTCGGTACCCACAATCACATACCTGCAAATTAAATTAAAAAGAGACTGTACATCAAAGGTTTCAAGCAATTAATTAATACATGATAAAAAAATATATATACACCTCATGTTGATTCTTTGTTTGAAGGTGGTGATCCAGTTGTCGACCCACTGCAACGCATTCTCGGTGGTATTAACTTTATAGAAATGATCATTGGGGATTGAGATGGAGACAGCGAGCTGGCCACGGGTTCCCGTGAAGGCTTCGAGCACGTTTCCGGCGGGATTGAAAATCCTGACTTCTTTGATCTCATTCTGCAACAACAAATCCACCACCATGGATGGCATCATTTTCTGGTAACTTACCCTGCCCCAATTTATCCCTATTCTACCTCCCTCTGCCAATACTATCATGTCAACCCACATTATAACATGCATTTGCATCATCAACATAATAACGCAGCTAGAGCCTCTCGTCATCTTCCTCCGATATTAACTAATCTCATATTCTTGATTTAATTCCACGTGCCAAGGTGACGAGTATATGATGGATGCATGCATTCCAGGTTTCTTTTCATGTGAGATACAGAAACAAAAACGATGTACACCATACAAAAATTAACAAGTGCGTGTGCATATAATCAGACATTCTTCTCCGACAATAAATAATTACAGCACAACGTTTACTTTGACTGAGAATTAATAAGGCCGTGATTTTCGTTAGGGTTTTTATCGGTAGTGTTGGTTTTACGCGTTTTATTTTGTTTTTTCTTTTTTTAGAAATATATAATGTGATGCCTAAACATTTTTACTTCAATTTTTTTTATAAAATCTTTAAATATAAAGTGTAAATGAATTAAACCAATAATAACATAAACTAACAAAATCACTACATAACTATATGATCGAATTTGATTCTTAAAGAGTTGAAAAGAATATGTGGAAACTTAAACTTTCTCAAGGGGATAGTCTAACGATCACAAATAATCACACCGGCAAACAGTTGTGGGAATACGATCCAAATAATGGAACTGATGAAGAACGAGCTCTTGTTGAAAATGCTCGTAAGGAGTTCTATGAAAACCGCTACAAGACCAAACACAGTTCCGATCTTCTCATGTGAATTCAGGTGCAAGTTATACTTCATTATTTGGCTTGTAATGACAGAATTGGTTCCATGTAAAATTGAAAATGTCTCGATCGGGTATTAATCATTTTGATTGAATTTTGCTAAGAATAATCCATGCAAGATAGAGTTACCCCAAGTGAAAGTAGAAGTATAGATAACTGAGGAAGCAATTGTGAACACGTTGAAGAAGGTTTTAAGATTTTACTCCACACTTCAAGCCGAAAATGGGCACAGGCCTAGTGATTACGGCGTCCTTTGTTTCTTCTTCCTTGCATGGTAAGAATGATCTTTCAACTTCATTGAAGGTGGATCAAATAAAGAAGTCTTTGAAAAGGACTTAATCCCTCATCACATGTTATAGTCATGTTCATTGTGGAAGCGTTAAACACAATCTTGCCAAAGGAACTCCGCTATATCTATAATCATCAAGTAATAATACTTGGTTCTAGTTTAATATATATCAAGAAATCTGCATCATTTGTTGCCAATTTATAACTCCAGAATGTTGATAGAGGGTGGGGCCTGCACATAGAAGGACACAGCACCATGTTTAGTACTGTCCATTTCTTTATTTGGATTGTGAAGATTAGAGAAAACGGTTCGGGAAATTTTAGAGCTTGGTATCGTCGTAGTCGTAAAGGAGGGTGGGCCTTTTCTACCGAAGATAGTGGATGGCAAGCAATAGATTGTACAATAGAAAGATTAAAGGTGCTTTCATTGATGTAAGTTGAATTTTTAATAAACTAAAGTAGAGTTTGATGATTTATTTGTTTCTTGTTTACAAGCAGGCAACCATTTTATTGTCACAGCTTCCATCCGAGATTGTTGGACGAGCAATGGAATCAAATAAACTTTATGATGCAGTTGATTTGATCTTATCCCTTCAGGTGGCATCCCTTTATTACAATCAAGCAAACTGTGGGAGTTTCACACACTACAACAAAAAAGCTAAACGACAACAGATCCGTTGTCATAGGTAATATAAAACTGTTGTAATTGACAGTATTGTCGAAAGTACGTTCAACGACAACAGTTTAAAATTGTTGTCGTAGCTGTCATATCGCGACGGTTTTTGAAAAACCGTCACTAATTAGCAGCTATTCGGATGGAAAGATACTGAGGACGAGTCATAAGAGCTTATAACCAGTGAGTTCAACCCCGAGAATTTCAAGTAGGTGATCTAATCTTAAAGAAGGCCAAACCATCCGGGGATGTGGGAAAGTTGGAAGCCATATTGGAAGGACCTTAGAAAGTGAAGTGAAGACTTAGCTCAGGAGCCTTGTACTTAGAAGATGACCAAGGTCGTTATTTGAAAAGACCTTGGAATGCTTTTCATCTGAAAAATATTCTGCTTCAATTGTTTCCGTTGAAATATTAATGAAATTTATCTCTATCTCATCAAGATTTTGTAAAGTGATCCATTAAACCCGAGAGGCATGGGACCTTGGTATTTTATCTAAAGGTGTGAGGCATGAGGCCCCGGTAATCTATTAAACCTGGGAGGCATAAAGCCTCGGTATTTTATCTAAACCCGGGAGGCATGAGACCCCGGTAATCTATTAAACCCGGGAGGCATGAGGCCCTGGTAATCTATTAAACTCGGGAGGCATGAGGCCCCAGTATTTTATCTAAACCTAGGTGGCATGAAGCCCCGATCATTCATTCAAATCCCGGTTATTTCTCATACTCAGCAAAATTTTGAAAGGATTATGCATCACTTGTCATTTCGAGATGAACCAGTTTTCAAAAGTTCATATTCGAGTTATTACGAAGAAATATTTTGATCAATAAAATAGGACAAAATTAAAAGAAGAAACAACTTCATTTACATTAAAAAGAAAATTACAAAAGCCTAGGGCCAAGAAAACAGAAGAGAATGCAATCCTATTCCACAATCTCAGGGTCTTTAGACTCGATATTTTGGGCATCTTCATCTCCCGTCTCTATTGCTGGAGCATTCTTCTCTCCATCATTTGCATCGCCTTTGGGCTAGGAATCGATGGCCCAATCAAAATCTGAGAAGCCTTCTTTGTCCTTTGGAATGAGTTCGGCTTCTTCGAATTGATCCCGACATTTATTAAAGCTCGTCTTGAAGAAAGAGTATGCCTTGTCCTCAACTACCACCTTGAATTCAGGAGACTGGAAGAAGGAAGTTCGCCATTCTTCCTGGGATTGCTCAGAGAGGATTTAGCATCCATGGCCCGGGTTTGCTGACCTTCCAGTTCACTCGCCAAGGAATGATATTTTACTCCAAGATGGAGATCTATTCCTCGAGTAAAGCTTCCCGGGCACAGGTGGCATTAGGGGTGGGCAACGGCCGGTTCGGTCCGGTTTTACTCTACAATGGTTCGGTTTTTCGGTTTTCGGTTTTGAATATCTCTAGTCCAAAACCGAACCATTTTATTATGGTTCGGTTCGGTTTTTTTGTAGTTCGGTTCGGTTTATACGGCCGGTTATATTCGGTTAGCTAAAATTTGTTACGAAATAAAATTATACGTCACTTTATGTTTTTAAAATCTAAATCATAGTATTTTTCAAACATTTAATTTGTGGGACTTAATTTTTTATATAAAAAATTAAAGAAATATATACAGAAAAAAAAAGAAAACATCGACTGGTGAGTGGTGAGAAAGAAGAAAAAACATTCGGATTGAAAATTGAGAGTTAATGATACTAAGTTCTTAAATCTTAATAGGCTCATTATACATAAAAAGTCTTATACTAAACAATAATATGACCCATTATACATAAAAACTTTATACTTAACAATAATATGGCCGGTTCGGTTTTTCGGTTTTTTCGGGGATGAAAACCGAAAACCGAACCGAAAAACCGAATTTCATAAATTTTGAAACCATAACCGACCGAAAAAATCGATAAAACCGAACCATTTAAACCGAATTATTCGGTTCGGTCGGTTTTTTCGGTTTTTCGGGTTTTATGCCCACCCCTAGGTGGCATCAGCATCTGCCTTGACTTTCTCGAGATCTGCTTGGGCCACTCCCAATTGTTGGTAGGCTACCTCTAACGCTGTCCTTAGACCGGCCACTATCTCCTCATGAACGAGTCGGGCTTGTTCCAATTCGCCTTGTAATTGCTAGTGGAGTTGGCCAACCTGGGCTCAGCCAGCTTCCCTCTTGTCTACGGTTGCTACCTCTTCAAAGGAAGACACCAACATCTGGATACCATATAAAACAAAGGTCAGATTGAGAAATCTTTTTTAAAAAAGAGGTTTACTGAGAGAACTCGATTAGAACCCCCGAAAAATTTGTGGGTAGGACGCAAACCCCGCAGGTGAGCTTCCTCGGCAAGTAAGAGCAGAAACCACCCCGTCCAAGAAAAGATTGCCCCAGATCTCGGGGGTACTAGGGAAGGGCCGCTCCAAGGGGATTTGTGAGAAACAAAGGAGGGAGAGACCCGGAAGCTCGATCAGATCTGGGCACCCCTTCATCATTGTCACTAATAAGCAATTCCTCGAGGGTGACAGTCGCCTTCGTTTCCGAGAAGGACGTGGTCTATGGAAGAGGCAGGGGAGCTTGAATGCCTGGCTCCTCTCCGAGAGTCTGGTTTCCCTCTTCCACACCACATTTGACCCGAGTTTTAAGAGAGAGCCCAAGCCTCCACGATTCAACCTTCTATGATAGCTTTCCAAGCGGCAGTTTTTTTCTCTAAGGTAGTCTTATGAGCAGCTTGTCTCTTCTCTTCGGTCGTTTTTTTGGCTGCTCACCTCCTGGCAAAAGCATCTTGCATCTTGCATCTTGGAATGGTCTGCACAATTAACATATTTATAAGAATTAATGACGACAGGAAAAACCAATGAAATAAAAAAAAGAGAACCAGGTTGAGCGCCCGAGCCATTAAAAGCATCGATCACCCTCTCTACAGGGTCTTCATCCCGGGATCCCAACCCATAGGCTATGAGATTCTCCTCAGTAACCAGGAAAGAAGAAGAAAACTTTTTCCCCTCCACGAGCTCCTGACTCCGGGTATAAGGCTCGACAAGCTGGGTGGGAAGGTTGGGAAGGAAACCTATTGAGCATTGGAGAGGATAAGGGAGATTGATGAAGAAGTAACGCCCTTTTCATTCTCTTCATAGAAGAAGAGATATCATCAAGAAAGCGACTACGCAACAGGCTGACAGAGAGAAGGTGTTATCACCAAATCTACACACGAAGAAATAATGAAGGAGAGATCACAAGGTTGTGCATTTCGAAAAGGATAAAATTCGAGGCCATTATTTGAAAAGAGTTGGGGTGAATTGGTTTATGATAACCCGAAGAATTTGGTTGCTAAGATATAGAAAGAAGAGATTGGGAAACAAAGACCACTCCGAACTTGGTCTCAAAGAAAGTGTATTAGCCCTCCGGGGGCTGATCGGGCCGATCTGAATGGCCATGAATAATAATGATTATGGAAGACGAGATAGACCCGAGGACTCGGATATCCTCATCAGCTCCCGAGGGCAAAAATACTTGCCATGGTAGAAGACCATGGGGCACCCTGGAGTTCAGAGGATCGGGAAGGGCTTTGGTCGTGAGCTTTCCTCTTGTCCTTTTCAGAGCTTGGGATGTCCCGACAACTTGGGAGTCAGTTTTTGGTTTTCTGGATTTTTTTAGGGTTAGGGAGACAAGTTTTTTAGAGATAGGGGAAGATCGGAGCACAGCGCCGCTGATTTATACCCTGATGAACCACGACGTTCGCTCCAGAAGTTGAAGAAGTGGAAGTAGACCTACTGGTAAAGAAACGGAGAAAAACTTACAAGTAAATAAAGAGTACGAAAGAGATCGCCAGAGAAAGTAGTATACGCCAAAGTTGAAGGAACTTAAATCTAGAAAAAACTCAAATCTAGAATACTTAATAATTTATAACCGCATTTAAATCAAATAAAAATTTACGTCGATACCTTAGAAATAAAATCAAGTAACCGGATTATTTAAATAAGATATTAATATATATTTTTAAAAATAAATATTTTATAAGGTTTTTTTAAAAATAATTTTTATACATTACCGAAAAATAGAATCTTCAAAAAGAAAAAAAACGGAGCAATTTTTACTATTAAATTAATTTTAACCCCATCCCATTGATTGCGATAAACAATTTTTACAGTTTAGAAAGAAAGAGGAGCAATTTTTACTGAGAAGCATTTTCGGGAAGAAAAATCGGAGAGGTAGGATGGAGCGGGATGGGGGGAGAAGACGGTCTGATATCATCAAAGCGGCTTTCATCGATTTCATGCAGTTGTTCAACAAAAAGTAAGGAAATTAGTTTCATTCTATCCTTGAGACTGTAGTTATGTTCTTGTTGCGATATGCGGTTGCTATATGTTGTGTTTTTGAGTTTATGATGACTAGTGCTTGACTTGGCTTTCAGATTGTTGAGAGTAATTTTTTTATAAGTAAAGAACAAACACCCACAAATTGCAGAAAGAAATTCAGAAAAGAATGCGTTCAAATATCTTTCGTGGTTCGGTTGAAAAACAAGCAGAATATTTCCAGTATAAACTTGATTAAAAAAAAAGTTATGTATTATCTTCCTTTGATAATGGCAGTATGAATATATATACACATATATATATTTATATGTCTGCTGTGTTTTTTGAATTTAATGTGACGGTATTAGTTTCATTCTACTTGTTGATGTGATGTTCTTTGAATTATATATATAGCTTTGATATGCTGCACACCTATTTGAGCACATATGAGGTGTCACTCACCTATTGGATGCGAAATTTTTCTATATTTAATCACATCCAATTGGTGAGTGACACCTCATCGGTGCTCACATAGGTGTGCATGGTAGGTGTGCAGCATATCAAAACTATATATATATATATATATATATATATATATATATATATATATATATATATATATTTATATTTATATTTATATCTGCCGTTTTTTTGAATTTAATGTGACGGTATTAGTTTCATTCTACTTGTTGCACTATGAATATATGTTTGTGATGTTATATTTCTGTGAATTTAATGTAGGATGCTCTTTCCTAAACTACAAATGATTTGTGGAATAACATCAGTCATTTTCAGCATACTATCAGTCATGCTACTGGCATATTTGAAGGATAATTTTGTTTTTCTTTGTGCTGTTTTATTTTGTATATGCCCGATACTGTTCGGGTATATCAAGTTTTGTCATTTTCTCGAGTTTAAGCTTCAGATGAGAGATTTAATAGTTTGGAGAGTATTTTGCTTGGTAATAGAGACCAGCCTAGCCGTTGGGCTAGGTGTTGAGGGTATTTATGCTTTGGAGGAGCTAAAAGAGTTTCGTTCACTGTGGGGTGTTATGGCACTATTGATGTCCCTTTGTTGCATGGAGATATTTCTAATGGTAGAAATGGACATTATGCTGGTTGATTCGGCGTTTAACGTATTATTGTGCATTTCGTTTATCAAGTTTAAGACTAAATGACATATCAATTTTCCGGTGGTCACATATTGTGCCTGAGCCAAAACGAACAATATCACAAGTTGGCTGGACCGTGACATTTATTATCAGAGTTACTCCGCGTGGATTTGGGATGGTGGGACAAACCTCAGCGAGAACGCTAAGTCTCGAAAGGGGGCTGAGAAGGCCCTTAGACGAAATATCACATCGCTAAAAAATGCGAAAGATGCTGGTCATTAAAATGAATGTGTAGCTAGGGGTGGGTACGGTATACCGTACCAAACTACGGTACCGTATACCGTACCGAAAATATCGGTATGGAATTCTTCCATACCGATACCGAAAATTCGGTATACCGCACACATTCGGTATACCGAATTTCCGGTATGGAAAAAGTTCATACCGGTACCGTCCTAACACCGAAAATTTTGTCGGTATACCGCAAAAATTGTCGGTATTCCGAAAACATTTTCGGTATACCGACATTTTTTCGGTATACCGAACTTAAATTTAAAAAAAATAATAATAATAAAAAAGTATTTCCGTATTTCGGTATATACCGAAATACCGAAAAAAAATATTCCGTACCGATACCGAAAATTTCGGTACGGTACCGAAATTTTCAGTAAGTTCGGTATTTTTTTCGGTACGGTTTTTTGGTATTTCGGTATTTTTTCCCACTCCTACATGTAGCAACCACAAATTGCTAGGATGGAGCGGGATGGTGCGAGAAGACAGTCTGATATCATCAAAGCGGCTTTCATCGATTTCATGCAATTGTTCAACAAAAATTAAGGAAATTAGTTTCATTCTATTCTTGAGACTGTAGTTACGTTCTTGTTGCGACATGCGGTTGCTATATGTTGTGTTTTTTAGTTTATGATGACTCGTGCTTGACTCGACTTTCAGATTATTGAGAGTAATTGTTTTCTAAGTAAAGAACACACACCCACAAATTGCAGAAAGAAATTCAGAAAAGAATGCGTTCAAGAATTTTACGTAGTTCGGTTGAAAAACCAGCAGAATATTTCCAGTATAAACTTGATAAAAAAAAGTAGTGTATTATCTTCCTTTGATCATAGCAGTATGTATATATATATATATATATATATATATATATATATATATATATATATATATATGTCTGCTGTGTTTTTTGAATTTAATGTGACGATATTAGTTTAATTCTACTTGTTGATGTGGTGTTTTTTGAATTATATTAATATATATATATATATATATATATATATATGTCTGCTGTGTTTTTTGAATTTAATGTGACGATATTAGTTTAATTCTACTTGTTGATGTGGTGTTTTTTGAATTATATTAATATATATATATATATATATATATATATATATGTGTGTGTGTGTGTATGTGTGTGTGTCGTGTTTTTTGAATTTAATGTGACAGTATTAGTTTCATTCTACTTGTTGAGGGTATTTATGCTTTGGAGGAGCTAAAAGGGTTTCGTTCACTGTAGGGTGTTATGGCACTATTGATGTCTCTTTGTTGAATGGAGATATTTCTAATGGTAGAAAAGGACATTATACTGGTTGATTCGGCGTTTAACGTACTATTGTGTATTTCGTTTATCAAGTTTAAGACTAAATGACATACCATTTTTCCGGTGTCACATATTGTGCCCAAGCCAAAACGAACAATATCACAAGTTGGCTGGACCGTGGCATTTGTTATCAGAGCGACTCCGCGTGGATTTGGGATGGTGGGACAAACCTCAGCGAGAACGCTCAGTCTCGAAAGGGGGGCTGAGAATGCCCTTAGGCGAAATCTCACATCGCTAAACAATGCGAAAGATGCTGGGCATTTAAATGAGTGTGTAGCAACCCCTTGTAACGCGTTTTAAAATCGTGAGGCATCGGGCCAAAGCGGACAATATCACAAGTGGGCTGGGCCGTGACATTTCTATTAGAGCCAATTTGAGTGGCTCCGCACGAAGTGACGCGTTTTAAGGCCGTGAGACCTCAGGCCAAAGCGAACAATATCACAAGTGGGTTGTGCCATGAAATTTGGTATCAGAGCGACTTCGCGTAAGTTTGGAATAGTGGGAAAAACCTCAGCGAGGACGCTGAGTCCCGAAAGGGGGGGGTGAGATGGTACTTAGGCGAAATCCCACATCGATAAACAACGGGAGAGATGCAGGGCATTTAAATGAGCGTGTAGCAACCTTTTGTGACGTGTTTTAAAGCCGTGAGTCCTCGGACCAAAGCGAACAATACCACAAGTAGGTTGAGCCGTGACACTTGGTATCAAAGCGACTCCGCGTGGGTTTGAGATAGTGCGGCAAACCTCAGCGAGGATGCTGAGTCCTGTAAGAGGGGGTGAGAAGGCCCTTAGGCGAAATCCCATATCGCTAAACAACGAAAGAGATGCTGGGAATTTAAATGAGCGTGTAGCAACCCCTTGTGACGTGTTTTAAAGTGGTGAGGCCTCGGGCCAAAACGGACAATATCACAAGTGGGCTGGGCCGTGGCATGATTTGTCCTCTGGGATGGACAGTATGACCAAAAAATCCAGAAATGGTTGTCTCCACCGGCTCCAAATTATAGTATTTCAAATCCATTTGATCCAGAGCCTCCTGAAATATAACATTGACAGAGCTACCTGAATCTATGAACAATATTCTGATATCATAATTAGCAATTTTGGCATAAATGACCAATGCATCATTATGAGGTAATCTGATGCCTTGTAAGTCTTGGTGCCCAAATCTAACTGTTGGCTCCTCCTCTCCTCTCGCACTGCCCATACCCAGAATTTCTCTCCTTCTCCAAGCTTTTCTGGCTCGATTGAAATCTTCGTCGATAGATCCTCTCGAGATCACTTTTATTACCTCCAAAGGACATTATGCTGGTTGATTCGGCGTTTAACGTACTATTGTGCATTTCGTTTATCAAGTTTAAGACTAAATGACATATCAATTTTCCGGTGGTTTGTGCCCGAGCCAAAGCGAACAGTATCACAAGTTGGCTGGACCGTGACATTTATTATCAGAGCGACTCCGCGTGGATTTGGGATGGTGGACAAACCTCAGCGAAAACGATAAATCTCGAAAGAGGGGTTGAGAAAGCCCTTAGACGAAATATCACATCGCTAAAAAATGCGAAAAATGCTGGTCATTGAAATGAATGTGTAGCTACGGGTGGGTACGGTATACTGCACATTCGGTATACCGAATTTTCGGTATGGAAAAAGTTCATACCGGTACCGTCCCAACACCGAAAATTTTGTCGGTATACCGCAAAAATTGTCGGTATTCCGAAAACATTTTTGGTATACCGACATTTTTCGGTATACCAAACTTAAATTTTAAAAAAAAATAATAATATAAAATTATTTTCGGTATTTCGGTATATACCGAAATACCGAATAAAAAATATTCCGTACCGATACCGAAAATTTCGGTACGGTACCGAAATATTCGGTAAGTTCGGTATTTTTTTCGGTACGATTTTTCGGTATTTCGGTATTTTTTCTCACCCCTATGTGTAGCAACCACAAATTGCTAGGATGGAGCGGGATGGTGCGAGAAGACAGTCTGATATCATCAAAGCGGCTTTCATCGATTTCGTGCAATTGTTCAACAAAAATTAAGGAAATTAGTTTCATTCTATTCTTGAGACTGTAGTTACGTTCTTGTTGCGATATGCGGTTGCTATATGTTGTGTTTTTGAGTTTATGATGACTCGTGCTTGACTCGGCTTTAAGATTGTTGAGAGTAATTGTTTTCTAAGTAAAGAACACACACCCACAAATTGCAGAAAGAAATTCAGAAAAGAATGCGTTCAAGAATTTTACGTAGTTCGGTTGAAAAACCAGCAGAATATTTCCAGTATAAACTTGATAAAAAAAAGTGGTGTATTATCTTCCTTTGATCATAGCAGTATGAATATATACATATATATATATATATATATATATATGTCTGCTGTGTTTTTTGAATTTAATGTGACGGTACTACTTGTTGATGTGGTGTTTTTTGAATTATATTAATATATTTATATATATTTATATATGTCGTGTTTTTTGAATTTAATGTGACGGTATTAGTTTCATTCTACTTGTTGCACTATGAATATATGTCTGTTATGTTATATTTATGTGAATTTAATGTAGGATGCTCTTTCCTAAACTACAGATGATTTACGGAATAACATCAGTCATTTTCAGCATACTATCAGTCATGCTACATGCATATGAGAAGCCTTTGGCATATTTGAAGGATAATTTTGTTCGTCTTTGTGCTGTTTTATTTTGTATATGCCCGATACTGTTCGGGTATATCCAGTTTTGTCATTTTCTCGAGTTTAAGCTTTAGATGAGAGATTTAGTAGTTTGTAGAGTATTTTAATTTGTCATAGAGACCAACCAAGTCATTGGGCTAGGTGTTGAGGATATTTATGCTTTGGAGGAGCTAAAAAGGTTTCGTTCACTGTGGGGTGTTATGGCACTATTGATGTCCCTTTGTTGCATGGAGATATTTCTAATGGTAGAAAAGGACATTATGCTGGTTGATTCGGAGTTTAACGTACTATTGTGCATTTCGTTTATCAAGTTTAAGACTAAATGACATATCAATTTTCTGGTGGTTTGTGCCCGAGCCAAAGCGAACAGTATCACAAGTTGGCTGGACCGTGACATTTGTTATCAAAGCGACTCCACGTGGATTTGGGATGGTGGAAAAACCTCAGCGAGAACGATAAGTCTCGAAAGGGGGGCTGAGAAGGCCCTTAGACGAAATATCACATCGCAAAAAATGCGAAAAATGCTGGTCATTGAAATGAATGTGTAGCTACGGGTGGGTACGGTATACCGTACCAAACTACGGTACCGTATATCGTACCGAAAATATCGGTATGGAATCCGGAAATTCGGTATACTCCACATTCGGTATACCGAATTTTCGGTATGGAAAAAGTTCATACCGGTACCGTTCCAACACCGAAAATTTTGTCGGTATACCGCAAAAATTGTCGGTATTCCGAAAACATTTTCGGTATACCGACATTTTTCGGTATACCGAACTTAAATTTTTTTAAAAAATAATAATATAAAATTATTTTCGGTATTTCGGTATATACCGAAATACCGAAAAAAAAATATTCCGTACCGATACCGAAAATTTCGGTACGGTACCGAAATTTTCGATAAGTTCAGTATTTTTTTCGGTGCGATGTTTCGGTATTTCGGTATTTTTTCTCACCCCTATGTGCAGCAACCACAAATTGCTAGGATGGAGCGGGATGGTGCGAGAAGACAGTCTGATATCATCAAAGCGGCTTTCATCGATTTCGTGCAATTGTTCAACAAAAATTAAGGAAATTAGTTTCATTCTATTCTTGAGACTGTAGTTACGTTCTTGTTGCGATATGCGGTTGCTATATGTTGTGTTTTTGAGTTTATGATTACTCGTGCTTGACTCGGCTTTCAGATTGTGGAGAGTAATTGTTTTCTAAGTAAAGAACACACACCCACAAATTGCAGAAAGAAATTCAGAAAAGAATGTGTTCAAGAATTTTACGTAGTTCGGTTGAAAAACCAGCAGAATATTTCCAGTATAAACTTGATAAAAAAAAGTAGTGTATTATCTTCCTTTGATCATAGCAGTATGAATATATACAAATATATATATATATATATGTCTGCTGTGTTTTTTGAATTTAATGTGACGGTATTAGTTTCATTCTACTTGTTGATGTGGTGTTTTTTGAATTATATTAATATATATATATATATGTCGTGTTTTTTGAATTTAATGTGACGATATTAGTTTCATTCTACTTGTTGCACTATGAATATATGTCTGTTATGTTATATTTCTGTGAATTTAATGTAGGATGCTCTTTCCTAAACTACAAATGATTTGCGGAATAACATCAGTCATTTTCAGCATACTATCAGTCATGCTACATGCATATGAGAAGCCTTTGGCATATTTGAAGGATAATTTTGTTCGTCTTTGTGCTGTTTTATTTTGTATATGCCCGATACTGTTCGGGTATATCAAGTTTTGTTATTTTCTCGAGTTTAAGCTTGAGATGAGAGATTTAGTAGTTTGTAGAGTATTTTACTTTGTCATAGAGACCAACCTAGCCATTGGGCTAGGTGTTGAGGGTATTTATGCTTTGGAGGAGCTAAAAAGGTTTCGTTCACTGTGGGGTGTTATGGCACTATTTGTAGTAGCCCGAATGCCGAATTGGGTAATTAACGGATTAATGGTGATTAGTCGTGATCGGAAGGTCTGAAGATGGTTCGGAAGCACCGAAGAGTTCGGACGATCCGAAGTAGGTTCGGTGGATCCGATCATGAGGTGTCAAGAGCAGCTGGACACGTGCATGTTCGGACGGTCCGAAGTGTATGTTCGGTGGATCCGAACATGAGCTGTCAAGAGCCAATGGACACGTAGCGTTCGGACGTTCCGAAGTGATGTTCGGAGGATCCGAACATGGCCTATAAATAGTGGTCGGATTTCCTCATTTTGACTCGCCAATTCAGAGAGTTCCATAGCATTTCAGTCGTTTCTGACAGGTTCTAGTCTTGTTCCGAGATTTGGGCACTAGCGGGGAGCTGCTGGTCTTGTAGCAGAGCTGTGCTCTAGTTGGGAGCTAGCGGCATCAGCGGGCTAGCGACGGACGAAGGTAAACCCTAAACCTTTGGTAGTACTAG
The DNA here is from genome assembly GCF_022965805.1 of Primulina eburnea. Classification (NCBI taxonomy): domain Eukaryota; kingdom Viridiplantae; phylum Streptophyta; class Magnoliopsida; order Lamiales; family Gesneriaceae; genus Primulina; species Primulina eburnea. The sequence continues at coordinate 749,392 of NC_133111.1, forward strand.
GGAGTACTGGTTTTGCTAGTCGAGCATGGTAGTATTATTTGAGTATGCTTTTGTTGCGTAGGCTTGTGCTAGACCTGATTAGCGGTGTTGCGTAAGGCTAGGCTTGCTGTGATAGAGGTACGAAAGTACTATCCGAGATATCCTGGTTGAGTATACATTCATATATGTGTTGCATGATTATGTGGTGCATTGATATATGTCATTTGATGCATGCTATTATGTCACGTTTATTACTGCACGTTGCATTTCACGTCGAGCCGTATCTTCTTCGAGATAGCCTTTGCTGTTGAGCTGTATCTCTTTCGAGATAAGCTATATCTTGGGGCCGCTCAGCCCTGTCTTGTGGACGCATGGACACCGAGAGTACACAGTGGCCGACGGGTCGGGAGGGCTTCGGTGGTCCGGGACATTTTAGGTCCACGTCTATCTTGTAGTGGATGCAGTGACCCAGAGGTTGGACCGCGCGGCACTATCCACTTGGCGCCTCTAGACTGAGCATTGTTGAGATCCTTTTGTGACTCCTGTTTCTTGACTACCCCGGTATCATGATCATAGCATGTGCATTTCATATAGGTCTGTATACTCATACTTTTGTACTGGGCGTTCTTATCGCTCACGTCCTCGGTTTTGTTTATTCTTGGACACCCCATTCCCACGGGGCAGGCCTCAGGTTGGACAGCTCAGGAGGAGCAGGAGGAGGACGTTGAGTAGCTGGTTGGTTTAGTTTATCGGTATTGTTTTGATTCGATATGGTTGTATTGGATATTTTATTTTGAGTTATTCTAGACTTCGATTGGGTTGTATAACCATTATTTTGTTGACTTTTCCGCTGTTATCTCTGATTATTGTTATTAGGTTAATCGCATGCTTAGTTCTCAATTAGTAGGTGATTCTGAAACGGGTCACTACATTTATGGTATCAGAGCATGCAAAGATTTTTGGGACATTAGTAATTCTGTTTTGAGGATTTATGAGTTGATTTTAGTTTCCTTTCAGATGTCAGGAGATGGAAGCAGTCACGGTAGTGTGGGACATGGCCGTTATGGCGACGATGAGGCTGGCAGAGAACATCGTCGTAGAGATCGTGACGGAGGACGTCACCGAGATCATGATGAAAGGAGACGTAGGAACCGTGTCAACATTATGGATTTAATGAAGATTGGCACCAACAGAGATAAAAGAGTTGAAACAACAGTTAGCAAGGTTAGCTAACGGAGACAACACATCTGGTTTTGCAATCCAAACAGATGGAACCTTGTGTCTGTCAGGAAGAATCGTAGTTCCAGAAGATTCTAAATTGAGAGACGAGATTTTATCTCAAGCTCATAGGAGTAAGTTGAGTATCCACCCTGGAAGCATGGAAATGTATAAGGATTTGAAAACCAAGTTTTGGTGGAAAGGTATGAAGAGAAGTGTTTACCAGTTTGTAGCCAAGTGTTTGGTGTGTCTGAGATGTAATAACAATGATTGTTATTTCATTTTGTTCATTCTCTAAGCCTGATTTCGAGGACGAAATCTTTTAAGGGGGGGAGAATGTAGTAGCCCGAATGCCGAATTGGGTAATTAACGGATTAATGGTGATTAGTCGTGATCGGAAGGTCTGAAGATGGTTCGGAAGCACCGAAGAGTTCGGACGATCCGAAGTAGGTTCGGTGGATCCGATCATGAGGTGTCAAGAGCAGCTGGACACGTGCATGTTCGGACGGTCCGAAGTGTATGTTCGGTGGATCCGAACATGAGCTGTCAAGAGCCAATGGACACGTAGCGTTCGGACGTTCCGAAGTGATGTTCGGAGGATCCGAACATGGCCTATAAATAGTGGTCGGATTTCCTCATTTTGACTCGCCAATTCAGAGAGTTCCATAGCATTTCAGTCGTTTCTGACAGGTTCTAGTCTTGTTCCGAGATTTGGGCACTAGCGGGGAGCTGCTGGTCTTGTAGCAGAGCTGTGCTCTAGTTGGGAGCTAGCGGCATCAGCGGGCTAGCGACGGACGAAGGTAAACCCTAAACCTTTGGTAGTACTAGGGAGTACTGGTTTTGCTAGTCGAGCATGGTAGTATTATTTGAGTATGCTTTTGTTGCGTAGGCTTGTGCTAGACCTGATTAGCGGTGTTGCGTAAGGCTAGGCTTGCTGTGATAGAGGTACGAAAGTACTATCCGAGATATCCTGGTTGAGTATACATTCATATATGTGTTGCATGATTATGTGGTGCATTGATATATGTCATTTGATGCATGCTATTATGTCACGTTTATTACTGCACGTTGCATTTCACGTCGAGCCGTATCTTCTTCGAGATAGCCTTTGCTGTTGAGCTGTATCTCTTTCGAGATAAGCTATATCTTGGGGCCGCTCAGCCCTGTCTTGTGGACGCATGGACACCGAGAGTACACAGTGGCCGACGGGTCGGGAGGGCTTCGGTGGTCCGGGACATTTTAGGTCCACGTCTATCTTGTAGTGGATGCAGTGACCCAGAGGTTGGACCGCGCGGCACTATCCACTTGGCGCCTCTAGACTGAGCATTGTTGAGATCCTTTTGTGACTCCTGTTTCTTGACTACCCCGGTATCATGATCATAGCATGTGCATTTCATATAGGTCTGTATACTCATACTTTTGTACTGGGCGTTCTTATCGCTCACGTCCTCGGTTTTGTTTATTCTTGGACACCCCATTCCCACGGGGCAGGCCTCAGGTTGGACAGCTCAGGAGGAGCAGGAGGAGGACGTTGAGTAGCTGGTTGGTTTAGTTTATCGGTATTGTTTTGATTCGATATGGTTGTATTGGATATTTTATTTTGAGTTATTCTAGACTTCGATTGGGTTGTATAACCATTATTTTGTTGACTTTTCCGCTGTTATCTCTGATTATTGTTATTAGGTTAATCGCATGCTTAGTTCTCAATTAGTAGGTGATTCTGGAACGGGTCACTACACTATTGATGTCCCTTTGTTGCATGGAGATATTTCTAATGGTAGAAAAAGACATTATGCTGGTTGATTCGGAGTTTTAACGTACTATTGTGCATTTCGTTTATCAAGTTTAAGACTAAATGACATATCATTTTTCCGGTGTCACATATTGTGCCCGAGCCAAAACGAACAATATCACAAGTTGGCTGGACCGTGACATTTGTTATCAGAGCGACTCCGCGTGGATTTGGGATGGTGGGACAAACCTCAGCGAGAACGCTCAGTCTCGAAAGAGGGGCTGAGAATGCCCTTAGGCGAAATCTCACATCGCTAAACAATGCGAAAGATGCTGGGCATTTAAATGAGTGTGTAGCAACCCCTTGTAACGCGTTTTAAAATCGTGAGGCATCGGGCCAAAGCGGACAATATCACAAGTGGGTTGGGCCGTGACATTTCTATTAGAGCCAATTTGAGTGGCTCCGCACGAAGTGACGCGTTTTAAAGCCGTGAGACCTCAGGCCAAAGCGAACAATATCACAAGTGGGTTGTGCCATGAAATTTGGTATCAGAGCGACTCCGCGTAAGTTTGGAATAGTGGGAAAAACCTCAGCGAGGACGCTGAGTCCCGAAAGAGGGGGTGAGATGGTACTTAGGCGAAATCTCACATCGCTAAACAACGGGAGAGAAGCGGGACATTTAAATGAGCGTGTAGCAACCTTTTGTGACGTGTTTTAAAGCCGTGAGTCCTCGTGCCAAAGCGAACAATACCACAAGTAGTTTGAGCCGTGACACTTGGTATCAAAGCGACTCGGCGTTGGTTTGGGATGGTGCGGCAAACCTCAGCGAGGACGCTTAGTCCTGTAAAAGGGGGTGAGAAGGCCCTTAGGCGAAATCCCACATCGCTAAACAACGAAAGAGATGCTGGGAATTTAAATGAGCGTGTAGCAACCCCTTGTGACGTGTTTTAAAGTGGTGATGCATCGGGCCAAAGCAGACAATATCACAAGTGGGCTGGGTCTTGACATGATTTCTCCTCTGGGATGGACAGTATGACCAAAAAATCCAAAAATGGTTGTCTCCACCGGCTCCAAATTATAGTATTTCAAATCCATTTGATCCAGAGCCTCCTGAAATATAACATTGACAGAGCTACCTAAATCTATGAACAATATTCTGATATCATAATTAGCAATTTTGGCATAAATGACCAATGCATCATTATGAGGTAATCTGATGCCTTGTAAGTCTTGGTGCCCAAAGCTAACTGTTGGCTCCTCCTCTCCTCTCGCACTGCCCATACCCAGAATTTCTCTCCTTCTCCAAGCTTTTCTGGCTCGATTGAAATCTTCGTCGATAGATCCTCTCGAGATCACTTTTATTACCTCCAAAGGACATTATGCTGGTTGATTCGGCGTTTAACGTACTATTGTGCATTTCGTTTATCAAGTTTAAGACTAAATGACATATCAATTTTCCGGTGGTTTGTGCCCGAGCCAAAGCGAACAGTATCACAAGTTGGCTGGACCGTGACATTTGTTATCAGAGCGACTCCGCGTGGATTTGGGATGGTGGACAAACCTCAGCGAGAACGATAAGTCTCGAAAGGGGGGCTGAGAAGGCCCTTAGAAGAAATATCACATCGCTAAAAAATGCAAAATATGCTGGTCAATGAAATGAATGTGTAGCTATGGGTGGGTACGGTATACCGTACCAAACTACGGTACCGTATACCGTACCGAAAATATCGGTATGGAATTCTTTCATACCGATACCGGAAATTTGGTATACTGCACATTCGATATACCGAATTTTCGGTATGGAAAAAGTTCATACAGGTACCGTCCCAACACCGAAAATTTTGTCGGTATACCGCAAAAATTGTCGGTATTCCTCCGTACCGATACCGAAAATTTTGGTACGGTACCGAAATTTTCTGTAAGTTCGGTATTTTTTCGGTAAGATTTTTCGGTATTTCGGTATTTTTTCTCACCCCTATGTGTAGCAACCACAAATTGCTATGATGGAGCGGGATGGTGTGAGGACACAGTCTGATATCATCAAAGCGGCTTCCATCGATTTCGTGCAATTATTCAACAAAAATTAAGGAAATTAGTTTCATTCTATTCTTGAGACTGTAGTTACGTTCTTGTTGCGATATGCGGTTGCTATATGTTGTTTTTTTGAGTTTATGATGACTCGTGCTTGACTCGGCTTTCAGATTGTTGAGAATAATTGTTTTCTAAGTAAAGAACACACACCCACAAATTACAGAAAGAAATTCAGAAAAGAATGCGTTCAAGAATTTTACGTAGTTCGGTTGAAAAACCAGCAGAATATTTCAAGTATAAACTTGATAAAAAAAAATAGTGTATTATCTTCCTTTGATCATAGCAGTATGATATATACATATATATATATATATATATATATATATATATGTCTGCTGTGTTTTTTGAATTTAACGTGACGGTATTAGTTTCATTCTACTTGTTGATGTGGTGTTTTTTGAATTATATTAATATATATATATATATATATATATATATATATATATATATGTATATGTCGTGTTTTTTGAATTTAATGTGACGGTATTAGTTTCATTCTACTTGTTGCACTATGAATATATGTCTGTTATGTTATATTTTTGTGAATTTAATGTAGGATGATCTTTCCTAAACTACAAATGATATGCGGAATAACATGAGTCATTTTCAGCATACTATCAGTCATGCTACTGGCATATGAGAAGCCTTTGGTATATTTGAAGGATAATTTTGTTTGTCTTTGTGCTGTTTTATTTTGTATATGCCCGATACTGTTCGGGTATATCAAGTTTTGTCATTTTCTCGAGTTTAAGCTTCAGATGCGAGATTTAGTAGTTTGTAGAGTATTTTGCTTCGTCATAGAGACCAACCTAGCCATTGGGCTAGGTGTTGAGGATATTTATGCTTTGGAGGAGCTAAAAGGGTTTCGTTCACTGTGGGGTGTTATGGCACTATTGATGTCCCTTTGTTGCATGGAGATATTTCTAATGGTAGAAAAGGACATTATGCTAGTTGATTCGGCGTTTAACGTACTATTGTGCATTTCGTTTATCAAGTTTAAGACTAAATGACATATCATTTTTCCGGTGTCACATATTGTGCCCGAGCCAAAACGAACAATGTCACAAGTTGGCTGGACCGTGACATTTGTTATCAGAGCGACTACGCGTGGATTTGGGATGGTGGGACAAACTCAGCGAGAACGCTAAGTCTCGAAAGGGGGGCTGAGAATGCCCTAAGGCGAAATCTCACATCGCTAAACAATGCGAAAGATGTTGGGCATTTAAATGAGTGTGTAGCAACCCCTGTGTAACGCGTTTTAAAATCGTGAGGCCTCGGGCCAAATCGGACAATATCAAAAGTGGGCTGGGCCGTGATATTTGGTATTGGAGCCAGTTTGAGTGGCGCCGCACGAAGTGACGCATTTTAAAGCCGTGAGACCTCGGGCCAAAGCGGACAATATCACAAGTGGACTGGACCGTGACATTTGATAACAGAGCGACTCAGCGTGGATTTGGGATGGTGGGGCAAACCTCAGCGAGGACTCTGAGTCCCGAAAGGGGGGGGTGAGAAGGCCCTTAGGCGAAATCCCACATTGCTAAAGAACGAGAGAGATGATGGGCATTTAAATGAGCGTGTAGCAACCCTTTGTGACGCGTTTCAAAGCTGTGAGGCTTCGAGACAAAGTGAACAATATCACAAGTGGGATGGGCCGTAACATTTGGTATCAGAGCGAGGTTTGAGCCAGTGTGAGTGGCGCCGCATGATGTGACGCGTTTTAAAGCCCAGAAGCCTCGGGCCAAAGCGAACAATATCACAAGTGGGCTAGGCCATGACATTTGGTATCTGAGCGACTCCGCGTGGGTTTAGGTTAATGCGGCAAACCTCAGCGAGGATGCTGAGTCCCGAAAGGGGGGGGTCAGAAGGCTCTTAGGCGAAATCTCACATCGCTAAACAACGGGAGAGATGCTGGGCATTTAAAAGGAGCGTGTAGCAACCCGTTGTGACATTTTTAAAGTCTTGAGGCATCGGGCAAAACCTTGACAATATCACAAGTGGGCTGGGCCATGAAATTAAAAAGGAAGGCCCTTAGACGAAATCTCACATAGTTAAACAACGGGAGAGATGCTGAGTATTTAACTGAGCGTGTAGAAACCCCTTGTGACGCGTTTTAAAGCCGTGATGCCTCGGGCTAAAGCGGACAATATCATAAGTGGTATGGCCGTGATATTTGGTATCAGAGCGACTCTGCGTGGCTTGGGATGGTGGGGAAAACCTCAGCGAGGGCGCTGAGTCCCGAAAAGGGGGGTGGGAAGGCCCTTAGACGAAATCCTACAACGTTAAACGACGGGGGAGATGTTGGGTATTTAAATGAGCGTGTAGCAACCTCTTGTGACGCGTTTTAAAGATGTGAGGCCTCGGGCCAAAGCGGATAATAACACAAGTGGGCTGGGCCATGACATTTGGTATCAGAGCGAGGTCTGAGCCAGTTTGGGGGCGCCGCACGAAGTGACGCGTTTTAAAGCCGTGAGACCTCGGGCTAAAGCCGTGAGTCCTGGAAGAGGGGGTGAGAAGGCCCTTTGGCAAAATCCCACATCGCTAAACAACGAAAGAGATGCTGGGCATTTAAATGATCGTGTAGCAACCCCTTGTGACGTGTTTTAAAGTGGTAAGGCCTCGGGCCAAAGTGGACAATATCACAAATGGGCTGGGGCGTGACATGATTTCTCCTCTAGGATGGACAGTATGACCAAAAAATCCAAAAAAGGTTGTCTCCACCGGCTCCAAATTATAGTATTTCAAATCCATTTGATCCAGAGCCTCATGAAATATAACATTGACAGAGCTACCTGAATCTACGAACCATATTCTGATATCATAATTAGCAATTTTGGCATAAATGACCAATGCATCATTATGAGGTAATCTGATGCCTTGTAAGTCTTGGTGCCCAAAGCTAACTGTTGGCTCCTCCTCTACTCTCGCACTGCCCACACCCAGAATTTCTCTCCTTCTCCAAGCTTTTCTGGCTCGATTGAAATCTCCGTCGATAGATCCTCTCAAGATCACTTTTATTACCTCCAAAGTTGGAGATTTCCTTTGGTTCTTCTCCTCTCGGGCCCATCCTGACGTGAAAAGAATGTCATGATTCTTTAGTGTTGGTCTGGAATTCGGAACTCGGGCTGATGAGACAATCACCGAGCTCCTGGGCACTCTGGCCTGTCACTCCAGTCCCTCATAGCCTCTCTCTTTTGCTTTTGAGCCCCCTCCATATTAATATATTTCTCCCCCCAGGACAAGAAATCCTGAAAGTCTCGGGGCAATCTCTTTACTAATAACCTGAAAAAGTCTCCTTCCTGCAAGCCCTGAATGTTGTAGTTTTTGTTTCAGTGTGTGCAAGAAGGTACTTCCAACGCTGCTCTGTTAAACTTGCGGATGTAAGCCCGTAATGACTCGTCCCTGCTCTGCTTGATCTCGAACATGCTGAAGGCTTTCTTTTAGTATTTTTGCTGCTTCTGAAATGATGCGAGAAGATACTTTTGAAGCCCTCAAAATATTGGATACTCCGAGATCTAACCTGTCAAACCACCTTTGGGCTGAATCCACCAACGTGGTTAAGAAAGTTTTGCATTTAATTATGTCGTCATAGCAGTGGAACATGACCATATTCTCGAAGCAACCAAATTCTCTTCGAGATTAGAGTTTCCGTCGTATTCCTTGATGCTCACCGATTTGAAGTGGGTGGGCAAGGGCTCACTGATGATGCGGATGGAGAAAGGACACCCTCTTGGCTGGACTTGGGGAACATGGGAGGACCCAGCCTGTCCTTCCAGCTTTTTCACCTTCTTAGAACTTCCAGCTCTTCGACCATAGTGGGGGCCTTGGAGCACTATGGGGAGCACTCCTCTTCCTCGTTCCTACCTAGAGGGGGAGACTTGTCTCCTGCCCCCTCTTTGTGATGTGTCCGGGTGTCGCAAGTGGGCGATTTTTCCCTCATAGCCTTCTGAACGGCTACTGTTATTAACTGTGTAAGCTGTTGTTGGTTGATCACGAAGGTTGGATGAGGTTGATTTCCTAAGTTACCTCTGAGTCTAGGGACTCCCTTCTGGAATTATCCCTTCGCGTTGATTTTGTTGTGGAGACCAGGATCAACGTCTTATATCGAGTTTCCCACAGACGGTGCCAATGATGATGGCCGAATGAATTGGGTGTGAGTTTGGTGGGCAATTACATCGGGTCTGGGTTGGTTTTTAGACAACTGGATATTCTGAAGCTTGAACAGGGGATTCCCAGGCTCTGTGGATTTGCGCACTTAAAAGTAAAGATCGTTAATGGGTGCCAGAATATTATCCAGCGTTGCCACTCCGATGCTCAAGTCAATTAAGTGTTTTTTGGGAGAATCTATGAAAGTATTGAAGGAAAGATATATGATGAATGAATTATAAATATTAAGCAAACCTGATATTTATAAGGGGAAGGCCAATGATGACCTTGCTATTAGTGATCGACTACTACCCATGAAAGGATGGTCGCCTATGCCATACTCTCTGGCGCTGTTATTTCTGACAGAGCAAGTGGCCCCCGAGCCTAGTCATATCACTCATGTCCGCACTGAAAACTGTGCAAATGATTATCAAGACATGGTATCACATACCATAAACTTGAGTACGACACTTGTATCGAAGAACTAGGGTGGGTGGCCACATCCTGAAATATCGCCCTCTTCCCCTTCCCCTCCCCCTCCCCCTAGTACACCCATCTTCCGAGTTTTCATTGCCTTGGGTTCATCAGAGAGCCAGGACTCTTTGGTTTCGGGAGAACAATGTCCCGCTGGCCTTCCACTACTCGATCCTCTTGGTCCAGCTCGGTCTCCCGAAGGATGACATGGATAAATCTGGGGATATCAATTACAAACCTCAAATAAATACTCCGCTTGCTCTTAAAATCGGGTGCATGGTTTTGATTAAAGCTATGCAGATTTAAAATAAGAATGGTGCTCACTTTAGTATGTAGAAATTGCAACGTTCACAGCGTTTTTTGGCGGACATTTGCATTAATTTAATGCATTGTTAGTCGGATAATTCGATCCTAAAGCTGCAGGCACTGCCTGCAGGGGTACATCCAAGGGTCAGAATTTTTTATAGCCCAATTTTTTTTTTTAAATTTTTTTTCCCCATGAAGTGGAATATCAACCACTCATATGGGGTGTGGGGGCAGGATCGAACCTACCTTGTTAGTCAATGCCGATAGAGTTTTAACATTACTTTTGCAAATTCCACATTTTTACCTTTTTTATAGCAAATTTAATTTTTAAATTTATTTTTAGGAAAATTAATATTTAATCATTTATAATTATGTTATATTTTTTTATTTATATTTTTATTTATATTAATATTCTCTTATAATTAATTACTATTACTTTACAAAAAAATAAGCGCATGATTAGTTTGACACTTTTACTTAATTGGTTCTAGCAGGGAAAGAATATACTTTAAGTTCTTATATTTTTAATTTTATCGATGAAATATCATTGATTCCTAAATATTTGACACTTTTATAAAATATCGAACTATCTTGCCAAACTATTTAAGCGATAAAAAACATATGATAAGTATGGGTGTCAAAATTTAAGCCCACAAATTAATAACTTTATTTTGCTGTATTTTATAATTATATTTATAAACAAAAACTTCTAGAATCTCTTTTATAAATTAAAATAATATGATTTATACTTTTCCAATTTTTATTTAAATATATTTTGTTTATAATGAAATTTCTTTGTTAATATGTTAGATATATATTCATCATGAATAAATTTAGTTATTACAATAAATAATAACAAAATGTAAAGTAAAATAATAATGATTTTGTATTCCAATTCTTATTCACAAAAACTCTTGTTAAATAGTCTTATTATTCAATTTTTGTGAGACACTTACTTTCTAGATTTAAACAGATCATTTATGCATTTGTATTTTTTATGGTTTGTGCCTTGTGGTTCTATACATGCAATCTTATATGTCGCGCTTCACAGGCTTTGCTTTCAAATAAAAATGAGGAAACAACAAATATTGTAGTACCACCGTATTAGGGCGGAGTAGCGATTATCGTCCCACCACATCAGAGTCATAAATATAGTTATGAATTCTTACCATTTGGATGTCGAAACTTACTGTTCTAAAAACCATATACATATCTAAGAATGTTAGATATCCATACTCCATAGTTTAAAACCCGGGCTCTGATACCATGTTAAGATTAGAACTTGGACCTAACTCAACCCCAAAAGCTAGCTCAAGGGGGGAGGATTGTCCAAGCCAATATATGTCACTCAAAGGTTATTTATCCAACCGATGTGGGACAATTAACACAAACCCGTCATCTGACAGGCAGGGCCGTGCCTATTAAGAGGCCAATGAGTCCAATGACTCAGGCCCATCTCTTTTTTGGGGCCCAAAAATTTTAAGAAAAAATATTATATATAATACTTGTTACTAGATAGCCAAAAACCAAGTATTTATTAAATGAAATTTGTTTAGCCTGTTATCGATTTATTCCCCAATCTTCCCCGATATTCATCTGACAAGCCTTAATTGACTCCAGTCGTTGCATCGTCTCTAGGTTTGATTGAAAGACCAGTGAGGAGCTGTAAGTTTATTTTCTTGTATTTGCTTTGTTCGGGCTTCTAATTTTTTATTGTAGTTTTTCTTGTATTTGCTTTCTTCGGGGCTTTATATGGTATCTATAATCTACGCTTTTGACTGAAATTTTGGTGGATGTAATGCTTATCCGACTTTCAAATGCTCATATTGCTTATAAAATCTTTTGACTGTCCCGGTCACAGTAGGAAGTGCAGAGCGATCAAAGATAAAGCTCATCAAAAATTTTATCCGATCAACCATGTCACGAGAAAAATTGAATGGATTGGCTATGTTATCGATTGAGAAAGAAATTACTGAACAACATGATTATACAGACTTGACTAGTATTTTAGCTCTAAAACTATGAGGCGGGTTGTTTTTTAGTGATCATTTTAGACATGTTTGATATTTTTATTTCCTTAGTTTTTTATATTATCTTTGACGTATTGATTTAATTTGAAAAATTGCTATGAAACTAAAAAAAAATATGAACACACATTATGATTCAGAGACCTCTTTTTAAAAGTTAGACTCGGGCCCAAATATTATTAGGATCGGCCCTGCTGACAGGCCAACCCACTGGCACGCTCGCCTCCTAGTGGCTTGAGAAATCCTAAACGCAGCCCAACCTAAGATGAGTTGTGGGTGCTGGCCAACCAATCCAAAAAAATAAAAATAAAAATTATATAATTAATTGAATTCGATAATTTCATAAATAAAAATTTCATAGAAAAACAAAAAAAAAAAAAAAAATCCGTCCTTGATTTCACCATTTTCCGATCCACCGAGGGTTTGGTCCGCATAGGCCCATGGAGGTCCGCCTTTAAATGGGTTAGAATATTTTAACATAACCCACTTAACTTTGTTGATAGATTGGGCTCAACCGTATTGATAACTATAATGTGGGCCAAGATTTGTTTGTTGACCTAAGTTACCTGACAAAAACTTGTGTGAGACAGCCTCACGGGTCGTATTTTGTGAGACGAATCTTTTATTTGGGCAATACATGAAAAGTATTAATTTTTATGCTAAGAGTATTACTTTTTAGTGTGAATATCAGTAGGATTGATTCGTCTCACAGATAAAGATTCGTCTCACAGATAAAGATTCGTCAGACCATTTCACAAGATATCTACTCAAGTTACCTTACTCCATCTTGCTGAAATTTCCCAACTTTTACATACCTTCTGATTATGACCGCCAACAACATACTAAGTATCCGAGGAGAAATATTTTATCAATTGTCCCATATTACTCAGATAGATAACATATGAAAAATGGTTATGATAACGATGATGATGATGATGTCTCAATTTTTAATTATAAGACAAAGAAATATTCGTCCTAATGTTTCATTGCGTAGAGGGAATCAACCACCTGATTGTAGGACCGGAGGCCACAAGTTTTATTAAATAAAATTGTTTATATAATACATATGGTCAAGTATCAAGATTTGTAATATAATTAGTTGATTATAAATATAATTGTCATAATATAATAATAGTACTTATAATAATATTATTAGCAATCGCCGCAAAAGAAGCAATATGTTTGAATGGATTGATTGAGGAACTAGTAAGTGATAAGGTGGAGTTAACTTTGTTTAGTGACGGCCAAATGTTTTGCATTTAACTCATAATAATACTATGCATCTTGAAAGGTCTAACCATATAGATTATCAGAAGTCAATATTGAAACGATGAAAGTCACAACAGATAACCCAGATGAGTCGATGACATGCTCACAAAACCGGTGCTAAATTCCATCATTCCTTAATCAGTAATGGAAAGTGTGTCGGAGCTCTGAGCAGACCGGGGAATTGATCAAGGATCCAATTTGGGATGATAGAAAGTGTGCCGGAGCTCTGAGCAGACCGGAGAATATGTACAATTAAACTAAATTTATGATTCAGGTTTATTTTAAATATATTTTTTTTAAAAAAAAAAAAGAGGTTGATTGTGAAAATATCATAAAATGAGTTTTGAATGTGACATCTCGTCCCAACTTGTGACACTTTCTGTAGAAAAATCTCATCTACCGATCTATCTATCTATCCGTATATAGAATCCAGCATGCCATTTTGTTTAATATCAAATAAATTATAAATTATCGAAAATTATGAATTTGCAATTGTACAATATTTATTTTAATTCGAATTATCATCTCCTATATATGACTTTGTATATAAAACTAAAACATATTTTTTTTAATTAATGCGATATGTTGACCTCGTTTATTCTAAAAAATTGAAAAGTTTTATAAAAAAAACAAGTCCCCCCATTAAAAAAATTTGTGCATGTTAGGTTATAAGCACAATAGGTGTTTCATCTTAAAAAGATTTTCTATTGGTGGTATAACATTCTTGAGTTTATAAGTCATTTTTTATTAGTTCATATATCAATGTTGGACATTTGTAACATATATTGTAGACTCATTGAGAAGTTGACGACCACGGTGCTCTGAACGATTTTTCTGATGGTAGCCCTTTTCTAGGTCGTCTTTTCCGCTACACAACTCTCAACGAGAACATCAATGTTAGATTATAAACCTAATAAAGATATCATCCCAGAAAATCTTGCCTATTGGGTGGTGTAATCTTTTGATTTTATAATTCACTCTCTATTAGTTTAAATATCACAATATAGAACAATTGTAATATTTCTGTTCTCTTAAGAAGTAGAGGTCTGCGGCAGCCCACTCTAAATGGCCATCACTCACTTTTTTCCGATGGTAGCCATTTTTTAGGTCGTCCTTTCCACTACGCCGACTTTTAACGATAACACACTATCTCAAAAGACTTGTCTATTGGGTGGTATAACACTTTTGAATATATAAATCATTCTTTATTAGTTTAATATATCAATACGAGATATTTTTAAACGGAGATTTGCTTTTAAATATCTAATATTATAGTTGTATTTGCGTTCAGTTTTTATCAGATAAAAAAATTTGTAGTTCATAATACATACAAAATGTTTTAGCACTCTGTTGAGAATTCATATATATTGATTTATCATCTCCATAACAAAAAACAACGAGAAAGAAAATTTGATCACTCAAAACCAAGAAAAGGAGATAGGGTTTGTTAACATATAATTTGAAAATTTAGAACCCTAATAGTATTATTGAGCAGTGTTGTCCTTTTCAACGAAAAAGAGAATGAATACAAGTAATTGAAGGGTACCCTACTAGAGGAGGGGTTTGTCTCACAATTATTAGGTTGAGGACAAAAACTTGTGTGAGACGGTCTCACGGGTCATATTTGTGAGACGGATCTCTTATTTGGTTCATCTATGAAAAAGTATTACTTTTTATGCTAAGAGTATTACTTTTTATTGTTAATATGGATAGGGTTGACCCGTCTCACGGATTAAGACCCGTGAGACGGTCTCACATGAGACCAACTCTAGGTTGAGTTATCTCTATTTAGCTGGCTTGTGGGGATACCATCAAGAAAAAGACTCATCGAGTTGGCAAATGTTTTTACATTTAATGGATTTTGGCTCATATATCCTAAGCCAATTTGAGAATGCCAATCCAAAATCGACCCTTTCTTCATTTAATTTTCATATTTGTGTGGCTTTGGTTCTCTTGGATTTTGGGGGCGTCAGGTAGGAACTATGTGGCAATTGTGGGAATCACATTTCAAGTCTTCCATGGAAACCCCACTTTTATGTTGATATATATTCACATACGTATTATTCTATACTAATATATGGTTCATGCAATATAGAAAAATATTAAAATTAATATCTATGAGAGTTTCAATAATTATTTATAATTATTGATATAATGAATATATTTAATTATTATATAAAAAAATTATATCATTTGATACCATATTTATATATGGATGATAATTCTGCCGTCAAATTGAATTATTTATCATTGCATTTGATATGTTGATTGATTGAAATAGTTAATAATAAACAAATATAAAAAGATATAAAAAAATCATATGTTATTTGTTTATCAAAATTTTGTTTTAGAAAATTTATTAGATTATAATTTTGATTAATTATTTAAATGATTTTTTGAACATTTTAAAAAATATTTATAGTAAATTTTTAATTAAATATAGTAACATCGATGTGTGGATAAATAATATATCAACAACACACGATGATATTCTTCACTAAAAATATGAAAAACATAAATATATTAAAAAAATTAGTTTATTTAATTTTAGAGAGTATGAAACTAAATATATATAAGTAACACAAAATCCAAAATCATAATCGAAATTAAAAGAAATGATATGATTAATACAAATATTTGAGAGAGTGTTATTTACACAATACATTTTTTTAAAATACACTCATATTTATTTTTTTACTATAAAATATCTAATATATCCTCAAATGATTTTTTAAAATATTGATATAAGTCGACAATGTCTTTTGTACAATTTTTTTAATAAATATAGGAAAATATTGAAATTAATTTATAAAAACTATTATGAAATCATCTCATGAATCAATTTGTGAGACAAATCTTCTATCATATCCGACTCATTAAAATATTGTTTTATGTCAAAATGAATTCTTTCTTTACTTTAAAATGTTGTGATTATTAAAATATATGAGTAGGATATGAAAGGATAATAGAAAAATAATAATTATTTGATTGATAAAATTTGGAATTAAACAGTGAATTACAGTTTTATCCTATTAATAATTAACTTATATGAATAAAGTAATATTAATATTAGGGAGAGTATTGTCATTTTCATTCATAATTCGATTGATGGGTGATAAATAATCATTACACAAGTTTGTAATTAAACACGTGACTGTATGAGATAAATTATCCCGACTATAAACATATAGGATTTCTTTAAAATAAATAAACGAATTGTGGGACATTTTAACCATCAATATTTATTTTTAATTTTATTCTTATTGTAATTTAAAACAAAGGCCTAAATTATTATCTGCTTCAAAATTTGATTATAATCCACAAACTCTTAATCTCAATTTTTTGTTAGAAAAACCAAGCAAAAATTTGTGCGAGACGGTTTCACAGGTCGTATTTTGTGAGATGAATCTCTTATTTGGATCATCCATGAAAAAGTATTACTTTTTATTCTAAGAGTATTATTTTTTATTGTGAATATCGGTAGGATTGACTCGTCTCCCAGATAAAGATTCGTGAGACCATCTTACGAGAGATTTACTCGAAAAACTAATGTTTAACTTAAAATATAATCAACATCTATATATTCCGATCCACCCAAAAACACTTTATTTTGTATTATAAGATGTATTAATCTTATGTGTCCATGAGAATTACGCATTTTCCATCTTCATTTCAGCGCATCACTGAGGATATATTCAGTCATATATATCTTTGACAGACACTTGATTTCTCCATTATTCCAAAAGATTTTGCTCATCAAAAGTGACTTTAAATTTAATTTCTGCTTTAGTTTTCATATCTCAATGGGCCATCCGAAGATTGTTATGTCCGCTAAAACATTTGGATTTACATAAAATAACAGTTATATAACTAAAATATATTAATAGATTGTAATAAAAGATAGAGGATTATTTGAAAAATGATATTGGTCAAATCGTTTTTTTTTTAAAAAAATTGTGGCATTTTTTTTGATTTTTTTCTAACTTTTTGGGTGCAATAATTGTACATGCTGGAGAGCAAATCGAAACGTGGTTCTTGAGTTGTTATATAATTTAAAATATTTGAGTTGCACTGTTACCACATGCCATAAATTTTGGTAAAGCCGCAAGCGCTCAATCTTACATAAATACGTTTCAAACACGCGGGAAAAACAAATATTAGACATATTTTAAAAATTGATAAGGCTATATTTCAAATTCACAACCAAATAAAGACATATTTTAAAATTGATAAGGCTACATTTCAAATTGATCACGACCAAATAAAGATCATTTTCTTAAAATTTTCCGCTTGTACATATGTATCTGTCTTGAAAAAATATTTTCTTCCGCGATTGTTATAGCAAAATCTACAAGATAAGACGTACTAATTCCTCTTTCGAGCTCTTCGCACTTTTTTCAATTAAAAAATATTATTAGATCAAGTGATTTCTTGAGGAAAAACATGAAAAGAAAATTATAAATTATTTTCCAAACAGAAAATAAGTCACTGTATTTTTATATATTAAAAACAAAGTATTAGAAATACAATCAAAATTAAACTAATTTACATTTATAGCCAAACAAAACCATATGATTTCCTTAGGGTTTTCTAGTAAGGCGTCGAAGGATCCAAGCATACAAGGAGCATAGGATATCATTCACATGCGAGGGATTACCTTTTTGGTATGAAATATATATTTATACGTACAAAAATGCATTAATTTAAAATATAAATTTCTTTTTCCCAATTTTCTTACATGGTTTTTGTTATTGTTGTTTTTTTCTTTTTAAAACGTAATTCACACGTCGGGTTGTTACAATCCTAAGCCGAAGTCGAAAAACACGAGTCATCGTACTGGCACGAACACTCTTCAAAATTCTCAAATACCTCATTTCATAAATTTTCCATGTTGTGAAACCATTACCTACATCGCAAAAATTTCTGTAAGATGATTTCACATTTCAATTTTGTGATACAGATATTCTATTTGAATCATATATATATATAAAGTATTATTTTTATGTAAAAAATGTTACTTTTTATTGTAAATATGATGTCACGAATAAAGATCAAGATCCGTGAAATTTTCTCACAAAAGACTTACAATACGTACATTGTCCAGCTGGATTCATGAAGTAAAGGAATTACTAGTTTAGAAATTAAATTTTAATGTAAAAATTTCCACCAAAAACTTTAAATTGGTAATATTATTTTATTTTGCTGCATATATCAAATGGATTTTAGGACTTAATTCAATCTATTTTTTTCTCAAAACTAAAAATTTATTTTTATGTTCTCAATTGGATTGCAACTTCGACGAAAAGGGAAGATTCTTCACTGAATCAAATTAAATGAGTTGATTCTTGAACAAATTTTCCGATTTTCAATATTCTAATTAAACATTAAAGTACTCAATAATTAATAAAAAAAATTAGATAAAACATCGATCCCAAAAGCTTTGGTCAACACCCGATTGTTTTCTCAACCCCACCCCAACCCAACGAGTACACGTGGCGTATTATTATAGGTTCAGAAACAAATGGGCCAATCAATCAGGAGACACGGTGTCCCACCTTCGCAGAGACATGTCAATGATTTGGGTCCCACGTATGGTTTATTTCATCTTATCTATGTGAGCATTGTCCTCATGATAGGATGGATGGCCAAGATTTGCCCATGCATATATAGGACCCACTTTTTTTTTGAAATTATATGTGTGTCAAGATCTTATCTTTTAAAATGAAGTGAGGGTAGTGTCCACATAGGTAGGATATCATTAACCGAAGTGTTGTACGCAACGAAGAATTTTGACCTTCCCTAAACTAAAACTACCCCAATCTAGAATTTAAACCGGTCCCTTTATTATTATTATTATTATTATTTATTTTAGTTGTTTGTAAGGTTTAATTACGTAGACAGTTGCAACAATCAAGGAAACATTGGAGCATAGTGCTTTTTGTTTTACAACGTCAATATAGATATCAAATTTTGGTCCCTAAAGTTATATATATATATATATATATATATATATATATATATATATATATATATATATATAATTTTGATATCCTGCACACCTATCGTGCACACCTTTGTGAACACCGATGAGGTACCACTCACCCATTGGATGCGTAATTTTTCTATATTTCATCACATCCAATGAATGAGTTGTTAGAGTAGATGCCCTGCAAGCCAACGGTTGGCTGGGGAAGTTATTGACTCAAGTGAAATAAACAATCTTTATTTTAATATAATTTAACTTTTTATGGTCTTGTTATACTTTATCTGTATACCCATGCGAACAGCATAGATAAAGTCCTTGATTATGCTTTAATACAAATGAATCGTAATTCGATGTTGAAACTCATTTGTAAACACTGCATATTCTAAATTCGTTCCTAGTCGATTCAGCCGCCTAAAACAGGGATAAAGGCTGCTTGAGCTCGAGACTAGCATCTGTTATGTTGTGTACTGCGTTTCTTGGTAAGTGCATGGAGATGTCCAAACATGCAGATGGGTAGTCATATGATGATTATACCGAACAACCCTCCCTCGGACTTTCCAAGTGGTTATCATTCATCGAGAGGATAAGTCCGTGGTTATGATTGTACACCATTAGTCCTTACGACCCGGGACAACACTGAGGCTCTATATGCTAGGGCTGTGCTTTGACTCGTTTACCGGCTCCAGGAGAGTCATCAGGTGGCGAGGTTGGGTACAGTTGCGACACATATAGGAGCCAGTGCATTGTAGTCGGGGATTCACCGCTCACCTACGGGTGTGGATATCCTATGTGATCTAATGTAATAATAGTGCATGGAATCTCTAGCCAGAGTATGAGATGTACGTTGGAGAAGGAGTTCTCCAATAGTACACGCGATGCCACTATTATAGTTATCACATAGTTATCGAATTAATATGCAACCCTCGATGAACCAATGGTTGCAGATTCGATCGGGATATATGAGATGAAGGGACCGTACTGTACGTTAATCATAATCGACTGGTTCTTGCAGGCACTATCAGTGATACCTAGGGGATCATGGGGCGATGCTACTAGACGCTCCTACCATGATCCGATGGGTACAATCAGAAATGAGTTCTGACATTCTTGATCAAGGTGTTGATGAATAGAATGGGGCTAACTAGGGTAAGCCCGAATAAGAATAAATGTCATTCTGAATCACAAGGAGTTGTGAACCCACGGCTAGCTGTATCCCTGAACCATTGAGGGTCACACAAGTACTGGATTGTTTGTTCCCGTTGAGAGAATAAATTCAAAAGTTGAATTTATATTATATAGTAAATTCAAGGAGTTGAATTTATGATAATTAAATTTTGAGAGAATAAATTCAAGAAGTTGAATTTATAAAATTTGAGAATTTAATTTATTAAACTCAAATGTTGGGTTTATTAAATATTAAATTTTGGAGGTGATAATAATTCAAAGAGTTGAATTTATAATTTAAATAATAAATTCAAATGTTGAATTTATACTGTATTTAATTTATTAAGCTCAAAAGTTGAGTTGATTAATTAATAAATTAAATATGGTGGGTATTATGTTTAATGGTCTTGTAGGAGTACAAGTCCAACATAATAAATAATTAAAGTTTTAATGGGCTTTGATTAAATTAATTAAACTAGTTGGACTAGCTTAATTAATTAAATAAAGCCCATTAATGTTAATTATGTAATTAGGGTTTAATTAATTATAAATAATACATATAAAGACAAAAACCCTAGCCCACCACTATGAAACATTCGAGAGACCCACCTCCAAGGAATAAAATCGGCCACTTGGTTTTGGGAAAGAAAAATATTGTGCCGTCTCTCTCAATTATTTTCTCTCCTACGTAAATATCTTCCAATATTTCTAGTGCAATTTGGAAGAGGAACAAATCATCTAGTCGTGGACCTGATTAGAAGAAAGGAGTCCTTGAAGAAAGTTCGTAGGGAATTCATCAAGAGCTAGATCCGCCTATACCGGATTAGTTGGAGCCAAGTGATTCAATTCACTAAAGGTATAATTCAACACCCTATGAATGTTTTGTTATAATCATACGAGCGCCCAAAGCAAATCATATTTTGATTGTCAAAATAAAATAAAATTTTAAAACTTCCGCTGCGTTTGAGCGCGTAGAAAAACCGGATCCAACAGTGGTATCAGAGCCAGGTTTTCTGAATCGTATGATTTTCAATTATATTGAATAATATATTTCTAACCACACAAGAAAATTTTTCAGAAAATTATGGCACCATGAAAATTTATTTTTCCAGATTTTCGAAAAAAAAAAAATCGTTTCTGCCCGGATTTGTTCCGGGCAGCCCGTGCGCGCAGCGTCCGCGCGCGCTGTGCGGAGCGTCCGCACAGCGCTCGGCGGCCGCACTGGCGCGCGCTGTGCGGAGCGTCCGCACAGCGCTCGGCGGATGCGCTGGCGCGCTGTGCGGAACGTCCGCACGCGCCGCGCGCACTTGTGCGCCCAGCGCGCACAGGGGCTGCCGCCACTACCCGAAACGTTCGGGCAGCGGCTGCCCGGGATCGTCTCGGGAAGCGTGCTGAATGTTGGGCCTGAATTGTTTGGGCCTAGGGTACAATTTTCTGAATTTTAAAATTTTTGGGTAAAATTGTTATTTTTGAAAATTGGTTCAATTTTTATTTTGAAAAAATTGATTTTTAGAAAATTAATAATTTTCTTGTGAAATAAATAAGTAGAATATGATTTTAATTATTTATGGTAAAATGAGTTTTACAAGAAATCAATTATTATTGATTTAATTGGAAATTAAATAAAGGAGTTTATTTAATTTATTAAATCTTTAATAATTGTGGTGGTTAGTGATAAAATTATTAGATATATGACTAATCAATTAATTAAATTGTTTAATTAAATTGATGTTAATATTTGTTATTAAATGCATGGAGGATGATCGAGAGCCTTGACCAATGTCTTAGGTGTATGTTAGGATATTTTACTGTTTTATTCATTTTTATAATATTTGATATTATTAAAGTGGGCCTGGTTTATGGCCCGTTCCCACCCCCATGAGATGTATCCTTTATGTGCCATGGCTATCCAAATGTAATTATTAGAAATAGTGGGAGATCAAGACTGGAAGATGGTGGGCCCGATGATCAAGACGAAGACATGTAAAATATTGGAAGCTCTTGTAATAGTTGCATTTGCATCCCTGCATTCACCTAGGTTGGACCTGGATCCATGTATGGCTCACATGGATCTAATAGTGTTGGCGATCGATCATCCTTATTTATTGTTGAATATCATATTATGATATATGTGATATATAGTAGTATGCATGTATGTATATTATTAGATAATATAGTTGCATGAATCCGGCAAACATACAAACTCGTGGCACGTGATTTTCAAATTAAAATGATGAGACAATTTTTTAAATTAAAATCCCTCATTTTGAATATGATTCAAAATTTATATCAAACCGGAAAAGTAAAAATTAAAAGAGTTTAATTTTTCCTTGCCTTCCATCAACCGTGGTTGCATGTTGATCGCTACCCGCGGACAGTGTCTGGCTCATATTATTGGGGAGGCCTGTACGCCGGAAAGCTGTGACTTCCAGCGGACATATGATGTGAATTGAGTGGAACTCCCATGACTTCGGCTCATATTATTGGGGGAACTCATGGCGACCGTCTACTACAATTCAACATTGATGGGTTGGTTTGACACGCGAAAATAAACGGCGTCATATTATTGGGTCCTTATTAAACGTGAGGTAAAACACGCGGAGGTTACATAGGGATGCAATTGGACTCTACCTATTAGAAATTATAATTGGCTGATATTATTCGGGATTATAATTGGCTAATTGGACTCTACGTGCCTACTAAGGAAATACGATTTCCCTTTTTCATCAGAGGGTGGTGGAAATGTCAAAATAGTAGGAGGGAGATTTATAAAATGAAATCTATATTTTATATCTTAAAATTATTTTAAAATAATCAGCAACTATTATTCTGTTTCCGTATCAGTATATTTTCGATTTCGTCACGTAATAAATTTTTATTATTAACAAGCTAATCGAATCTAATTTTCAAGACTGGTTGGGAAAATTGTTCTGAATTCGGAGAAAATGACATACACACTAATGTCAGTCTTGTTGAACTGACAAAGCATGCAAGATGGTATGACCATAGTGTGCAAGCTAAAGTGTGATGTGCTCGCTTCTATTTCAAATGAACTGTATGGACAGTTTGAGGATATGTTGAATGTTGCTGACATTCGAATAAACATGCAAGAGTTGCATGGTACATGAAACTCGTACAGTGATGCACACCAATTTCAAGGAGCTCATGACTACACATATGCAAGATGGGGCTTTGGCCCATGAGCATAGTGTACGTATGACTGGGCTTATTGAGAATGTGGTGGGCCTGGAATATGTGATTCCTAACGAGTTACTAGGAAACATGAATATGTTATCTTTCTCTTCCTCATTTGACGGGGTTATGGTGAACTTCAAGTTTAATAAGATATTTGATAGCCTTGAAGAGCTAGTCAATATGCTTATGACTTATGAGATCACCATAAAATAAAAAAATTGTTGTTTTTATGGGCCTCTCGTCAGACGAAAATGGCCCACAAGATAAGGGAAAGAAATGTTCTGCCCCTCACAAGAAAAACAATCCCAATAAGAAGCAAACTCTGAAAGACACTTAAAAGGCCTACAAAGCCCGATAAGTTAGAACATATTTATTTCACTGCAAGAAGTCTGCACATAAGAAATTATATGCGCCAGAAATGTTCTGGAAATGATAAGTGAATGTCGAAGTAAACATTATTTCAACAACAAACAAAAGAAAGTTAGATGATCCAAATCCTACACAAATATGGCACGCTAGACTAGATCATATTTCCCAAAGAAATATGCACAAGCTAGTGGGAGAAAGAATGTTTGACTTGTCAGACATAAATTCTCTACCTACTTGTAAGTCCTGTCCAAAAGGAAAATTGACCAAGATTCCATTCGATGGAAGCATGGAACGTGCGCATGGTCTACTGGATTTGATCCAAACAGACGTTTGTGGCCTGCTAAGTGTTAGCACAAAATATGGGCAATCCTACTTCGTTATCCTTACTGATGACCATTCGAGGTATAGATATGTTTATGAAACACAAATCTGAAACATTTGAATGGTTCAAAGAATTCAGATCTGAAGTAGAAAAATCAGCTAGAAAGAAGTATTAAGGCGTTTCGATCTGATCGAAGTGAAGAATACTTGAGTGCTGAATTTTTGGGTTATCTAAAAGAGAATGTGATTCTCACAGTGGACTCCACCAGCAACACCACAATTTAATGGTGTTTCTGAACGTCGTAAGCGAACCTTGTTGGACATGGTTCGATCCATGATGGGATTCACTGAATTGCCTACATCGTTTTGGGGCTTTGCGCTTGAAACTGCGGCAATGTTGTTGAATAATGTCCATACTAAAGCAGTGGATAAAACACCATATGAGATATGGATGGGAAAAAACTCCCAAATATTCTTACATGAGAATATGGGGATGTTCTGCTTACGTGAAGCAGACAGTGGGAGACAAATTGGATAGTAGATCCACTTTGTGCTACTTTGTAGGATATCCAAAGAATTCTGTTGGATATTATTTCTATCATCCCAATGAAGCAAAAGTGTTTGTTTCAAGAAATGCCACCTTTTTGGAAAGGGAATTTCTATTAGATAGAAAAGGCAAGATGATAGAACTTGAAGAAATTCAAGATACTCCCTCAACTTTAGAAGTTGAACCTAATCCCCAAGAACCAGTAGTTGAAGTACAAGCTTCTAGAAGGTCTGATAGCATTATTAGACCACCTGCAAGATATATGCTTCTTCATGAACAAGGCCATGATGAGTCTTGTGTTGGATGTGATCCAATGAATTTCAAAGAAGCAATATCTGATACTGATTCAACCAAATGTCTTGAAGCCATGCAGTCAGAAATGGACTTTATATATTCAAACCGAGTCTGGACATTGGTGGATCAACCTGAGGGAATCATTCCTATAGGGTGCAAATGGATCTACAAAAGAAAGCTTGGGGCGAATGGGAAGGTAGTGACCTTCAAAGCAAGGCTGGTTGCAAAATATTATACTCAAAGGCAAGGAGTTGACTGTGAGAAAATTTTTCACCGGTTGCTATGTTTAAGTCCATTAGATTACTTCTAGCCATAGCATCATGGTATGACTATGAGATATGGCAAATGGATGTAAAGACTGCATTCCTCAATGGAGACATCAAAAAGGAAATTTATATGTCTCAACCTGAGGGATACACATCAGTAGGAAGTGAGCATAAGGTATGCAAACTTCAGAGATCAATATATGGTCTCAAGCAGGAGTCAAGGAGTTGGAACCTCAGATTTGATAGCACTATCAAAGGGTTTGATTTTGCTAAGAATCCTGAGGAACCGTGTGTGTACAAGAAAATTAGTGGGAGTGTAGTGACATTCCTAGTACTTTATGTTGATGACATCCTGCTCATTGGGAATGATGTAGGATTACTGCAATCAACTAAAGTATGGTTAGCAAGTAAATTCTCCATGAAAGACATGGGTGAAACATCCTACGTATTGTGAATACAAATCTATAGAGATAGATCAAAGAGGATACTCGGACTCACCCAAGCCACCTATATCGATACCATTATTAAACGATTCTCTATGGAAGAGTCCAAGAGAAGATACTTACCAATGTGTCATGGTATTACTCTATCTAAAGCTATGTGTCCCAAAACTGATGAAGAGATAGAGATGATGACATGTATTCCATATGCGTCAGCCATTGGTAGTATCATGTATGGTGTGATATAGACACGTCCTGATGTTGTTTGCGCTCTGAGTGTTACAAGAAGATATCAGGCGAACCCTAGTCCAATGCATTGGAAGGCCGCGAAAGATATTCTTAAGTACTTGAGAAGGACTAAGAATTTGTTCATGGTTTATGGGGTGGAGAATTGAAATTGGAAGGCTACACGGATTCTAGCTTCCAATGTGACATAGATGATTCGAAATCGACCTCTGATTTGTATTAATGCTAAATGGTGCGGTTGTCTCTTGGAAAGGTTCCAAGCAAGACACCGTTGCGGATTCCACCACTGAAGCTGAATACATTGTTGCATCTGATGCAGCCAAAGAGGTAGTTTGGATGAGGAATTTTGTCCAAGAGTTGGGCATTATTCCTAATAGAGTTGATCCAGTCCCGTTGTACTGCGACAACACTGGTGCCATTGCGCAAAAAAAGGAACCAAGGTCTCATCAGCGATCCAAACATGTACTGAGGAAGTTCCACGTCATACGGGAGATTGTGGGAAGAGGAGACATATCGGTCAAAAGAGTCCTCTCTGCAGATAATGTTGCTGATCCACTTACATAGCCCTTGCCAGGACCATTGTTTGTAAAGCATCGCGAACCAATGGGATTAAGGGTAGTTGGCTCTAGGGCAAGTGGGAGATTGTTAGAGTAGATGCCCTGCAAGCCAACGGTTGGCTGGGGAAGTTATTGACTCAAGTGAAATAAACAATCTTTATTTTAATATAATTTAACTTTTTATGGTCTTGTTATACTTTATCTGTATACCCATGCGAACAGCATAGATAAAGTCCTTGATTATGCTTTAATACAAATGAATCGTAATTCGATGTTGAAACTCATTTGTAAACACTGCATATTCTAAATTCGTTCCTAGTCGATTCAGCCGCCTAAAACAGGGATAAAGGCCGCTTGAGCTCGAGACTAGCATCTGTGATGTTGTGTATTGTGTTTCTTGGTAAGGGCATGGAGATGTCCAAACATGCAGATGGGTAGTCATATGATGATTATACCGAACAACCCTCCCTCGGACTTTCCAAGTGGTTATCATTCATCGAGAGGATAAGTCCGTGGTTATGATTGTACACCATTAGTCCTTACGACCCGGGACAACACTGAGGCTCTATATGCTAGGGCTGTGCTTTGACTCGTTTACCGGCTCCAGGAGAGTCATCAGGTGGCGAGGTTGGGTACAGTTGCGACACATATAGGAGCCAGTGCATTGTAGTCGGGGATTCACCGCTCACCTACGGGTGTGGATATCCTATGTGATCTAATGTAATAATAGTGCATGGAATCTCTGGCCAGAGTATGAGATGTACGTTGGAGAAGAAGTTCTCCAATAGTACACGCGATGCCACTATTATAGTTATCACATAGTTATCGAATTAATATGCAACCCTCGATGAACCAATGGTTGCAGATTCGATCGGGATATATGAGATGAAGGGACCGTACTGTACGTTAATCATAATCGACTGGTTCTTGCAGGCACTATCAGTGATACCTAGGGGATCATGGGGCGATGCTACTAGACGCTCCTACCATGATCCGATGGGTACAATCAGAAATGAGTTCTGACATTCTTGATCAAGGTGTTGATGAATAGAATGGGGCTAACTAGGGTAAGCCCGAATAAGAATAAATGTCATTCTGAATCACAAGGAGTTGTGAACCCACGGCTAGTTGTATCCCTGAACCATTGAGGGTCACACAAATACTGGATTGTTTGTTCCCGTTGAGAGAATAAATTCAAAAGTTGAATTTATATTATATAGTAAATTCAAGGAGTTGAATTTATGATAATTAAATTTTGAGAGAATAAATTCAAGAAGTTGAATTTATAAAATTTGAGAATTTAATTTATTAAACTCAAATGTTGGGTTTATTAAATATTAAATTTTGGATGTGATAATAATTCAAAGAGTTGAATTTATAATTTAAATAATAAATTCAAATGTTGAATTTATACTGTATTTAATTTATTAAGCTCAAAAGTTGAGTTGATTAATTAATAAATTAAATATGGTGGATATTATGTTTAATGGTCTTGTAGGAGTACAAGTCCAACATAATAAATAATTAAAGTTTTAATGGGCTTTGATTAAATTAATTAAACTAGTTGGACTAACTTAATTAATTAAATCAAGCCCATTAATGTTAATTATGTAATTAGGGTTTAATTAATTATAAATAATACATATAAAGACAAAAACCCTAGCCCACCACTATGAAACATTCGAGAGACCCACCTCCAAGGAATAAAATCGGCCACTTGGTTTTGGGAAAGAAAAATATTGTGCCGTCTCTCTCAATTATTTTCTCTCCTACGTAAATATCTTCCAATATTTCTAGTGCAATTTGGAAGAGGAACAAATCATCTAGTCGTGGACCTGATTAGAAGAAAGGAGTCCTTGAAGAAAGTTCGTAGGGAATTCATCAAGAGCTAGATCCGCCTATACCGGATTAGTTGGAGCCAAGTGATTCAATTCACTAAAGGTATAATTCAACACCCTATGAATGTTTTGTTATAATCATACGAGCGCCCAAAGCAAATCATATTTTGATTGTCAAAATAAAATAAAATTTTAAAACTTCCGCTGCGTTTGGGCGCGTAGAAAAACCGGATCCAACATGAGTGACACCTCATCGGTGCTCACGAAGGTGTGCACGGTAGGTGTACAGGATATATATATATATATATATATATATATATATATATATATATATATATATATATATATATAATTCATTAACCTCAACCGTGACTTATTGTTTGGTATAATCGAGCCTGGTTTATATTAGTGACCAACTCGAGTTTGACTCGGAAAAAAATTTGTATAAGGTGTTTGAGCTCGATTGAGTAAATATTGAACTTTTGAAACTCTGAGTATGAGTCGAGTAGTTCTCCTAGCTCGCTCGTGTAGTAAATTAATACCATATATTGATAATTCAGCATCAGCTAATCACGAAAATAAATTAATCTGTCAATTGTCAACAAATATATGTTTATTAGAAATATTAATATTTTATTTGATCGAATAAAATTGTTTAATGTTTATTTGTTTTTTATTCAGATGCACATGGTGGCAATTAAGAACCTCTACGTACGTGTGTATTATATTTTGGCAAGAATGCTATTTTTCTCAAATAATTATATAAATAATTTTTGGGACTCTAAATTAAAGAAGCCCTCGTATGGCGAAATGTAGGGAAGCCGACAAGAGGAAGGGCGAATTATGTCTCAAGAATATGATTTTGTGAAAGGATCAATATAATTTCAGGTGTTTATTTTTGGTCTTATATATTAACATATTTGTGAGTTTTGTAATCTATTCTGTAATATTTTAGTCTTGATATATTATAATTTTTTTTGTTGCAATTTTCGTCATTTTCTCGTTGTAACAACGATATTGTGTTGATGTGAGGTCAACATATATAACACTAATATGTATAGTTTAACATTTCAAATGAAAATGAGTAAAATTGCTAAAAATATGAAAAAAAAAATACATGTCTTGTATTGAAATTTTAATAAATGACCAAAATTGCAAAAATATAAAAATAAAAATGAAGTTTTCCTTTAAAAAATGTTATACGACAAAACAACCCATGCATATGATAACATCGAACTTGGTTCCAATATCCATGATATTATTTTTTAAAACAGTTTGATTTTTATTTTTTAATTGACAAAAACTTATATGAGACGGTCTCACGGGCCGTATTTTTGTGAGAATGGTCTCTTATTTGGGTTATCCATGAAAAAAAATATTATTTTTTATACTAAAAGTATACTTTTTATTATGAATATCGGTAGGATTGACCCTTCTGATAGATAAAGATTTGTGAGATCGTCTCATAAAAGACCAACTCGTTTTAATTTTAAGTTTTCTATAGATATAATATATCTCATTCTTACACAGCCTTATTCATTGAGTTAAATATTACATTCCCAATGGATTTGCAGTTTAGAAAAATAATTTATGTGGCTTTGAATTCAACGTTGGCATGTGACATTGCTGCGTAAGATTTAATTACGGTGGGTCATCTTGCTTGCATGCATGCTTGCATCTCTTATATATATCAATAATCTATGCAAACAAATATTTAAGAAAAAAAATCACCATTCGTATTTTAATTTTTTTTATAAATGGAAAGATCAACTTATTTACATATATCTTAATGAAATTGTATGTTTTGTGGAAGAATATATACAATTTGCTGCTTGTAGAGTTGAAATGTTGTGTATTAATATTGTCAAATATAATATCTGATATAATAATGAATGGTTATGTATAATTGGCTATTATTTTATTGTCGTTGCAAACCTGCAATTATTGACCTTGTAATTATTTAATCAATTAATAAAAATCAATATAAAGAAATTTATGGTCACTTTAGTTATTATATAATTACTCTTCTAATATCAGTCTTAATCGTCGTTATTTTGCTATATTTATACTATTGGATGATGTTGATATAGTAGTAAAGTGTTTTTTTTTAATTGCAAATCTATTTGTGTGAAGCATAAATTTTAATATTTTATAATCAAAAAAAAAAATTCATCGTGTGATTTTGTTGAATATTGTATAGCCAAACTTTCAAAACAAAATATGTACGCGGCGTCAATGAGAACCTCTGAGTATGAAGATTCCCTTCTGAAATTGTTTTTTTGGGCTGATTTTCGAGTGGAAACCATATCTTTGTCTTAAATCTGAATTTCTCACACACTGCATCAAAGATGTGATCGGGTGAATTGGGTGTAAGTTGGGTGAGCAATTTCATCATGTCGGATTAGGATGGTACAAGAAAGGGTTTTTCCTTGCTCTTGAAATATATGCACATCAAGAGACAATAGAGATCGTTAGTGGGGCACTAGATGGTTTTCTAGCGCATCCACTCCGGCGCTCAAGTCAATAGTTTGTGAAGAAGAAGTGAATATTTCATTTAATTTGAAAGGGAATATATATCCAAATGACTTAATATTAAACAAACCTTGGTTTTTATAAGAGAAAAATCAATAATGATTTTGTTTTCATTGCCCAACCATTACTCATGATTGGATGACTGCCCATGCTTCTGTTTACAGTCACTTCGATTGAGTAATGTCACTCTTTCACAAACCAAAAGATATCCTGATGATGACCAAGTCATGATGCTTCATACCTATAAACTATAGTATGACACACTGACACCTGAATTGGAATGCTCGGTTCTATCCTCCCGGCCTCACGGATGGACTCCACCCTTGCTACTCTAGTCTCTTGGCTATCCGGGCTCTAATCTCCCGGGATCATAGATGAACTCGGCCCTGGCTTGACGCGGCGCAAGGCGGATCTGCATGGGAGAATGTGGGATATTTCCCGAGCATGACTACACATTTATAATATAGTAACATATATTAATTAATATAAATTATCTAATGTCTTAGAGGCAAACACAAATAACATATGCACACGCATAAATGCAATCTACGCTGTCAAGATAAATAAAATACTAAAAGTCCAATCCTTTTAGCAATCAAGATAATTAGAATTAAACGGCTTTTGTATTAGATTAACCTGAGAATGATATATATATGTTATGTATGGAACAACACTCTCCTATTTTTTAACACTATATTCAACTGATAATCAAATAACCTCACATATTTTTATTTTGAATTTTTATTAGGGTTTTTTAGGTATATTGAGGCGAGGTTCCCTTAATTATAATGATGATGATAAATAAGATCATAACCCAGTCGACAAGTAAAATTATGGTCTTTCTCGAAAGAGTAATTGCTACAATTATGGGTCGATTGATTTCAAAGTTAGATTTCAATATTTTTTTTTTCTAAATTTTAGTACGTTTACAGGAATAATTTGAGATTCAAAGGCATTAAAATATTTTCGATCCGTCAAATAAGTTTTAGTTCATCAATTATAATATACAAGAGCACCCACAATGGGGGGTGTTATAATACCTACCAACTCATCAAAAAGCCTGGGGTCCACTGCCACATACTCATTATAACAACACATCTCTTTTACCCACGTTCCTAATAACATTATAACTCATTATTCATGGGCTTCACAGTTCACTCATTCATCTTTAATTTTTTTCATATTAAAGAAATATGTTTTAAATATATTTTACATTATTTAAATCATTAATCTAATTTTTAAAATAATCTAACTTCGTAATAAAATAAATTTAGTAATTTTACAAAATAATAGTAATGTTTTTTTAAAATATATTTATTAAATAAAATAGATATTCCAACGACTACTTTGCAACGGGTATTGACAATAACAATTTTGCAAAAATGACAATAACAATTTTGCAAAAATGACAATTAAATTATTTTAAATACGCGTGGGATCCGCGTGGAAAATAAAAAAATATTTCAAAACAAGAGGAGTCTGCGTGTCAGCGACTGATATTTCGAAAACCGTCGCTAATTGTCCAATTTTTTTAAAAAAAATAAACTGACAGAGGGACGTTCCTCACTCTCTCTCCTGTGAGTGGACGTTAGAGGAGGTGTTAAATAGATGATATAACAATAACATCCATTTAACACCCCATTGTGGGTGTCCTGATAAATCCTACTCTCTCCATCCCGATTATATAGTCCACTTTGCTTCTTCTTTTTAACCACATATTAAGAAGAGTTTATAAATTTGGAAAGTGGACAAATATATTCGAAAAAGATAAAAAAAAAAACGTAGAATATATTATTGAGAAGGAGAGAATATTATTTTTAATGTAAATCAAGAATATTTTTCTTTTGCTTGGAGTGGTCAATGCATTTAATTATTCAATAGATATTTTTTGTCCATCATCACTATGATTTATAAGTAATTATGTTTCCAAAGCATGTTTAAACATCATTTGTTTTTTGTTTTGCTTATTTCTTGAAATCGTTCTTTGAATAACACACAATGATCACGTGGTGTGCCTACATAATATAAATTTTATTCAAATTATTGCAATAAATAATTATAAACTATAGATACAATTTTTTTAAAAAAATATATGCATAAATTTTTAAGAGTTTAGTAAAAAAAAAACTACTGATTTATTTTTATGCCACAAAATGTTTAGGGTATCATGCACATTACATCATGTAGCTCGAAAGATGTCGAATACAACAAAAGATCGCATCATACATTTACTTTATCTGAAAAAATGTATTATTATTATTATTATTATTTTCTAATATTATATGTAATGTTATATCTCTTAGAACGAAATATTTATTAATTATTTATCATATTAATGATGTTCAATAATTAAATATACTTATATCGTAATATTAGATTTGTTGTGGGAACGTCTTGCGTATCTTTATCTATTATATTAGTCAATTATATTTATATTTAAAACAATAAAAAATAAATAATATATCCCAAAAAATAATTAGATATTAGAGCACTGATTAATTTTTTCTGGTCAACGGTCAGAATCCCTCCTTCCCCAGAACACAGAGAGAGGGAGGGACGAAGTAAGAAAGAGAGAGACTCGTCCTTACAACGAGTGCATGAAACTTTGTCACTATTTGATTAATATTTACGGAAAACCCACCTTAAAAAAAGGAGGAAAGGCGACTACTTTGAGTGGAAAGAGACAGAGAGAAAGGCCAAGAAAAAGTGGAGCATTGGAAGGAGAGATTAGTAAAAAAAGAGGCGAAAACTAGAACCTTCACTTGGGATTCTGCGAAAAAAGCAATATATACACACATATATACGGAATATATATATATATAGAGAGAGAGAGAGAGAGATCGGGTGTGTGTGTGGAAAAGGGGGCATTTAAAAAGTGAAGTTGCAGCATTTGGTCTCTGCTATCCTCAACATCTCTCCTTTTCCAAAGCTCCTCTTGTCTACCCTTCCATTTAATTTTTTCCTCCTCCTCCTCTCTCTGCTGTTTCCCCCCTTTCTGCCGGCTTTTTTCGCCGCTGCCGGCCGTCGTTGTCTTATTTTTACCCTTTTTCACGGAAAGACGACCATTTTTTCCGTTTTTACTTTTGTTTCTTTTCCGGGAGAGTCTTTTTGTTCCGGACTATGAAGTGAAGTAAACAAAGAAAGGTTTTTTCCTTTTTGATCCAGCTCCAGGAGTTGGAATATATTTTTTCCTACCCTTTTCCATTTGGTTGGAGATAATACAGTTATTCACGCGAGATTATTCTCTGGCTAGATGAGACGCCATTGAGAGAATCCGTCCATTTATTTGAGCTGGGAAAAAGGGGTGTAATTTCTGGAGGAAGGAGAATAAGAGAACGAAACATGAAGATGCCAGCGGCCGCCGGGAGTCAGCCGGTTAACGCCAACTCCTCCTTGGATGGTCAGTCTTTTGCGCCTGTTTCTTGCTATTTGCATCTAGAGGCGACCATTGTAAATTGTAAACGTCATCTAAATTACAACGAACAAATTAAACAAGCCTAAGCTTTATCTATTCGATTTTGAGGAATTTAATCTTCCTTTGTAGTTGGGTCCAATTCGAGTCTTATCAAACACATTTAGTTCAAGATTTATTTTTTTTTTCTTCAAAAGAAGAATGAAATTTGTGGCCCTGGTGGAAGCAGGCGAGAAGAAGAGCATAAATCCAGAGCTATGGCAAGCTTGCGCTGGCCCTCTGGTGAACTTGCCGGCAGCTGGGACCCACGTTGTCTACTTTCCTCAAGGTCACAGTGAACAGGTTAGTGTAATTTTTTCTTGGAAAACTTTAACTGATGGATTGGTGCAATCCCCATCCCACCTTCTTTATCAGTTGCTGACTCATATAATTTGTTCACATGCAAGGATGCCATGATTCTTGGCTTCACTCCTTATTATTATCTATTTATATATTATATTGTGTTGTAGTTGTGTGTACGTCTATTCTTCTGTTTAATTATACTTTTAGGTGTACTTTGGATCAATCCTCGCTATTGTGAGCTGTAGTTTATAACAATAAATTGTAGAACAAGATGTTGGGATATGAATTGGGTGTAGATTGAGGTTAAAAAGGTTAGTAGTCAGTAAATAGATTATGAGAAGGGACAATATAGAGTGGACCTTGCTAACATGCGCAGATGTGCTTGGTGGGTTGTTGGTGGGAGGGGATTTTTCTTCCCTCTCTCTTTTTTGGTGGAGCATTATTGCCCCCAAAGAATAAAAAAAACATCATTAATATCTCAAATATTTACATTTTTCATTGTGTGGTAAAAATTTGTTGTATTGGGCATGAAGTTTATAAGTTGTACTGGATATTTTTACTCTTCGAGATTGCTCATTCTCTTTGATCAACTGTTGGATACTGAACATTACTACAATATAATACAGGCACAGGCCACATATATAGAATTTTAGGAAATGACACGGCTGAAAACTTTTGCCTATGGGGAAACGGTTACTTAATTGGACATGTCATTATTTACAATATTGATCCTAATATTTTTATGGTATAAAGGTCCAATATTTATCTTTTTTGGAAGAGAAATTTGAAATAGTATTCTTCGAAGATTTATAGTCGTATCATATTTTGGTTTTTTTTTTTTTGTAAACTTTTTTTAATGCTGATACTAAGTAATTATTGCTTTCAGGTTGCCGAATCCATGAAAAAAGATGTGGATGCACAAATCCCAAACTACCCGAATCTTCTGTCGAAACTACTATGCCTCCTTCACAGTGTCACTTTGCATGTATGCTCTTCTCTTCTCATAGCTTCTATTTACTCTTTAGGTCACGATAGTGTAAGATATGATAATTATAATCATTGTTTGAAATATGTTAGGCTGATCCAGAAACGGATGAAGTTTATGCTCAAATGACACTTCAACCAGTATCTTCGGTATTCTTCAGCCTCAGTTGAATAAAATGTAACTTAGATTTATTGCTTTCTGCAATTGATGCCTCAATTTTATGTTCTAATAACCAACTTTTTGGACATTATATCTTGCAGTTTGATAGAGAAGCTTTATTGAGATCAGATCTATCTACGAAAGCAAATAAACCCCAAACAGATTTTTTTTGTAAAACATTGACGGCAAGTGATACGAGTACTCATGGAGGATTTTCTGTGCCTCGTCGTGCTGCAGAAAAGATTTTTCCTCTTCTTGTAAGTACAATAAATCCTTGTTTTTTTAGATTTATTCTTGAATTATAACACACTTGATATAGTACTTGTCTCGTTCTAGGACTTCACAATGCAACCACCAGCACAAGAAATTGTGGCTCGGGACTTGCATGATAATGTTTGGACATTTCGCCATATTTTCCGGGGTAAGTTTATTTGGAAAAAGGCTGGATCAAGTGAAGGGGAAGGGTGCAGAGGCTCCTAAATGGAAAATGGGAAAATAATAAAAATTCTTTGTTTAGTTTTTTTAAAACATTCAAAACTTGCCACCTAGTTCTATTGAGCCGATCTCTCCCTAGAATTCCTATATCTGCCCCTTATTTGGAAACTGTCATGTGGCTTTAGGCCCCTCATTCCGTCTGTCTTTGTTTTTTTCATTTGTTTAAAAATAGTAATCTAACACGCCCTGCAAAATATGATCCAGTTTATAAAATTATATCATCAACTCCTTATTAAGTTGTTTAAAAAATAAAAGTAAAGTTTTTACACTAATTTATGGGTGAAAATTCATTTCAACAAGACTAAAATTTCTGTAGCGGGGTCGTGTTTGTGGGATGATTTTGGAGCAATTTCTCAAGATGGGTATTTCGGTAGTCACCTTTCATATCATTTTTTAAAGTCAAGTATTGAGATTGATTTTAGGAATATAGGTTTTGGAGGCTCAAGTAAAATTATATATTTGCTTCTTGGGAGAGATGGGAAGAAGAGATTAGTGATTGTCTCTATTTGACTTTGCAACACAGGACAACCAAAGCGACATTTACTTACGACTGGATGGAGCCTTTTCATTAGTGGAAAGAGGCTATTTGCTGGTGACTCGGTCTTATTTATTAGGTAACGATGCAACTTTCATAACCATTATTTCGTTACTTTTTGTTAAATTCTAAAACATTAAATTTTTGAATCAACTATCTTGTGGAATGATAA
This sequence comes from Primulina eburnea, assembly GCF_022965805.1. NCBI lineage: Eukaryota > Viridiplantae > Streptophyta > Magnoliopsida > Lamiales > Gesneriaceae > Primulina > Primulina eburnea. The sequence goes on from NC_133111.1 coordinate 786,486, forward strand.
GCATGGTTACTAACAGGGATGAAAAGCAGCAGCTTCTTCTGGGCACCAGACGAGCTAACAGGCAACCGACAAACTTGTCATCATCCGTGTTGTCAAGTGATAGTATGCATATCGGGATTCTAGCTGCAGCTGCTCATGCTGCTGCAAACAACAGCCCTTTCACTGTTTTTTACAATCCAAGGTCATCAACGGACCCTTATTCATACTATTTTGTATCTTGAAACTGGCCCTGCTTTGTGAAAAATATGATGCTGTAGTTGATGTTGCTTACTTTATCTCCAAATTTTGGCAGAGCTAGCCCATCAGAATTTGTCATCCCCTTGGCCAAGTACTACAAATCAGTTTGCAGCAACCAAATATCTCTTGGTATGCGCTTCCGAATGATGTTTGAAACTGAAGAATCAGGAATAAGAAGGTAGTGGCAAAACATTTTCTTGGTTACATTTGCATATGACATTTGATTATTTAAGAATGCCATCTTGGTGCTAGTGAACTCACATGATTCTCTGAACTTTTAATATTTTGTAGATATATGGGTACAATTACTGGTATTAGTGACCTCGATCCAGTCCGGTGGAAAAACTCTCAATGGCGTAACTTACAGGTCAACTCCTAGAACACTCTTCCTCTCCAAATTAAGTATTTGGTTATGCTATGTTTTTATGTGGATGCACATTGGATTATCAGTTTAATTTTCATGAGCAGGTTGGCTGGGATGAGTCAACTGCTGGGGAAAGGCGCAATCGTGTGTCTATTTGGGAGATTGAACCTGTAACTGCTCCATTTTTTATATGTCCTACCCCACCTTTCTTCCACTCAAAGCGCCCAAGGCAACTAGGAATGCCAGGTAAAATGAGAATAGAAATGATACTGATAATTAACTGTTTAATACATCTTTCCGCATTTAAGCATCTTATGCTATTTGAATCTGGGGACAAGGCTTGAGAAACTAACTACTCTTATCACTGAGTTAATCTGGTGTGATTAAACATGCGTGTTCACATTTTTTTTTCTGTTACTTTTCACATCAAGTTTCGACTTGTGGGATTTTGCTTCTTTCATGTCAAATCGAATAGATTTCAACTTCTCCGTGATGTAAGAATGTTTTCACTGTGCAGATGATGATTCTTCAGATCTAGATAACATGTTCAGACGGACGATGCCGTGGCTCGGTGATGAATTTGGTATGAAAGATTCCCATTCTCTCTCTGGCCTGAGCTTAGTTCAGTGGATGAACATGCAGCAGAATTCTTCACTATCTAACTCTATTCAACCAAATTATATAAATCCTGTATCCAGTTCTGTCGTACAAAACCTTGCTGGTACGGATATATCATGCCTAACAGGCGTTTCCACGAATCAAATTTCTCAGCAAAATAACATGCAGTTTAGTACCTGGAGACCAACCCAATCCGTACAACAGCTAGACCAGCTTCACAAGCTGCCAATCCCGTCCGCCACATTGAACCCTTTAGGTTCGATTATTCAGCCCCAATTGCAGTTGACAGACGTTTCACAGTCCCAAAGACAAAATATGATCAGTCAATCTTTACCTAAAAACCAAGTTCAACCACAAATTTTGCAGTCACCGAGTCCTTTCCAAGTGCCAAATGTGCTTCAGCAGCAGCAATCTCTTCTTAATCACCAGCTTCAAATAAATCTTTCTCAAAACCCAACTCAGATGCAGCAACAGCTGATTATGAGTCACTCTCAGCAGCCAAATCTGGTGGCTACTCAGCCCATGGATCATGTAAGTCATCCTTTGAATACATCGGAGAATCAAATACAGCTGCAACTTCTACAAAGGCTTCATCAGCAACAACAATCACTGTTAGCACAGCAATTTGTGATGCAACAGCCTTCTCAAATTACACAGCTGCAAGATCAGCATAAACAGCTATTCGACATTCCTAGGTCTATGGCAACAAGCCAAATGTTAGATGTTTCTCAAGCTGCACCCAACATACCTCAGTTACATGCCACTCAACAAATGATGGGATGTAATATCCAATCCAATCTTAGGCTTGGCATCCAACCACCTCAGCAACCAAAGCTCTTACCTCAGCAACCAAAGCTTTTACCTCAGCAACAGCAGTCAGGAATATTATCAGAGGTTTCCGGGCATGTCGGGATTCCTTTAAACCCAATGAACAATCAGCTTTCGGGTGGTAGCAGCAGTATATTGACTGGTGCCGCTGGTGCTGGCCAATCTGCAGTTACCGAGGATATTCCATCTTGTTCTGCTTCACCATCCACAAACCACTGTCAGAATGCTGCTCAGTCCATCATGAATGACAAAAATCACCGTTCGACGATGGGGCATGAGATCGCTCAGTCTTCTGCCACGCTTTTGAATATAAGTGATCTTGAGACTACGTCATCTAATGGAAACTTACTTAAAGATTTACAGCAAAAATCTGATGTTAAGCCATCATTGAATGTGCCTAAAAGTCAAAGTCATGGATTATTTGCGTCACAGGCATACAGCAATGCTGCTGGTATGCAGGTGGATTATTTGGATAGTTCATCATCAGCAACGCCATATCTTTCTCAGAATGATGTCCAGCTACATCAAAACAACAGTGCCATGTGTTTCAATACTCAGTCAATGTTGTTTAGAGATGCAAGGCATGATGGGGAAGTTCAGGATGATCCAAGGAACAATGTTCAGATTGGTTCTAACATTGATAGTCAGTTAGAAATGCCTATGATGTCTGAGACATTGATAACAAAAGACATGGTGGGATCTGGAAAAGATTTCGCGACTAATTTGTCTTCCGGCGGAGACATGCTTTCTGTCTATGAGAATCCTAAAGTATCTCAACCGGAGCTCTCATCATCAATGGTTTCCCAGTCATTTGGAGTTCCTGATATCGCATTCAATTCAATAGATTCAACAATCAATGAAGGTAGTTTCATGAATAGAGGTGCCTGGGTCCCACCGCAGATACCAAGGATGCGGACGTATACGAAGGTTGGTGTTTTGCTATCGATGTAGCGCATCTGTATTACCAAAAATTAACACATTCTTGAATACATGTCTGTACCTGAGTTTTTGTTCTGGTTCGTAAGTAAGTTGGAAAATGATTTCCTGAAAGGTTTACAAGCGTGGAGCTGTTGGAAGATCAATTGATATTATGCGTTACTCGGGTTATGATGATCTTAAACAAGATCTGGCTCGTCGATTTGGTATAGAGGGACAATTCGAGGACAGACAGAGAATAGGCTGGAAACTGGTCTACGTGGATCATGAGAGTGATGTCTTACTAGTTGGAGATGATCCATGGGAGTAAGTTTTAACCACTTCAATCTTTTTGCGTTATCAATATATGCAATTTTGGACTTCTAATTACAAGTTTTCATTCAGAGAATTTGTGAACTGCGTGCGTTGCATCAAGATTCTTTCACCTCAAGAAGTGCAGCAAATGAGCTTGGATGGAGATTTCGGGAACAATGTCCTCAATCAAGCTTGTAGCAGCTCCGATAACGGTGTGAACTAGCTGGATATTGGTAATACTCTGTAACTATTTCTTGTTTCACAGTGGAAGCTTATCAAGGGCAAATAAGCAGAATTTCCTTGCCAAAAAAGTGAGCCATTTCCGAATTCCGAAAAATCATCAAAATTGCAACAAATATAGCAGTCATTCACGAATCGACTGGTGCTGAAATGATCACATGGCTGGCAGAAAATCCTTGAGTTTGGCTTGAATCTGTTATATGATTTTAGAATCTGTGATATGATTTCAGACAAGTGTAGAAGAAGTCTAGAGCGAGCAAACAACTTTTTAAAATATTGCTCATTAGGATATTTTTTGTTCTTTTTTTGGGCCATTTTGTCTCTGTATCTCATCGGTAAAAATCGTGTATTATAGAGAAGAACTTGAAATCTGTATGCTTGGTAAATATAACTATGTTATAATGTGTTTGGAGAGTTCTTTTTTCTGTTTCCAAGAAACAAGAACCAGGACGGTAAAGTTTCAAAATAGAAAAACCCGTAGAAACACAAGACAAATGGCTGCCATCATATGACATAACCCAATTCAAGAACTCGATGAAGAAACTACCAGTTACATTGTAAAGGATTCCTCAGGTCCCTACAAAAATACTCTCGTACTGAATGTCAACGGAACGTGTAACTGTTGGAGCTTTGATTTGCTCGGGTGAAACAGATATTTAGTCTTGGTGTGGGCCCTCTTCTCATCTGGTATCATGGATATTTTTTCGTTGTCAGATATTTAAGTTAGTAAATAAAAAAGTGAATACAATACATTGGACATTCCATCAACCAACTACTTTTACACTATTCGCTTATACAACATTTTACATCTGATGCAGTAACATAAATTTCTTCTAATAAGAGAGAGATCTGAGTTTGATCCTGATTGATATAAAAAAATATCCTTCAATCTTAGACATCTCAAACTCTCATGTCAAATTAACTGTACAAAAACATTGTCAAGAAGCCCCAAAGAACCGGTAGAGGTTTCCAAAAACCACTCGAGAGTAATTTTGAGGGTAGTAATAGAGTTAAAGTGAATTCATGCCAAAAAGGCTAAAGTCATCCCGTCACTTTTGATATTCATAGTAAAGTTGATGTTAAACTTTCTACTTCAAATAATTAAAAGAATTATAACATCAATCAAATATTTCATATTTACGTGCGTGGAAGATATTTTGAGGTAAGGTCTTGTGTAAGATGATTTGTAGGGAAATTTATATAATTTTCCCGGATATGAATTAAATAATACTTAAATTTTTTACATCATTTTATAATCTAATTGTAGATTAGAATTTAGTCGCGTGTAACGACCTAAATTAATCCAATCTTTTATATTTAAAGAAACCCTGATACACCGCCTAAAACTAACATTCGACTTTCTCTCAACTGGCTGGAAAGGGCAATCCTGAAAAGTTTGTCTTAGATCGTCTGACAATATTCACCCGTCATGTTTCAAACCCATGTTTTAGGCTATAATGCTGTATTTTTTTGCGGCGCAAATGGCAACAATTTTTTGTTAAAAAATGAGAAAAAGCTTGTCCAGGCATGGTGGCCTAAGTCTGTAGAAAAATTTTCCAGGCCCCGTTTCAAACTAACACAACGAGAGAGGAAACTATTAAGCTGAGAAAACTGCTTCCAAATTTCTTGAAAGCCGAAGCTTTACAACGATACGTAGGCGTAATGGATCGGTTAGCACAAAGGCACTTTGCTGATGAATGGGAAGGGAAGGAAGAAGTTTTTGTTCACCCTCTTGTAAGAAGTACTACACATTTTGGTTGCATTTTTAAGCGTGGAGGATCCAGGCTGCATGGATAAACTTGTGGGCCTTTCTCAGTGGTGAATCCTGGTTTTCTTTCGGTTCCGATAGACTTGCCCGGAACCCCGTTTCATAAAGTGATCAAGTCACGAATGTGATCAAGGAGGAGCTTCTTTCCAATGTAAAACGACGAAAAATAGAGCTGACAGAAGCAACTTCATTGCCAACACACGATGTTCTGTCACACGTTACTGAAACGTGACAAAAATGGGAGATTCATGTCTGAATTGGATGTCGCTGACAAGATTTTTGGGCTTCTGATCGGAGGATACGACACTACCACCTCGGCATGCAGTTCTGTCGTCAAGTTTCTTGCCGAGTTGCCTGAAATCTACCAACAGTCTATAACGGTGAGCAATTCAGCACTCTTCTAATCAACCAATACTCAAACAACTCACCTCAACTAATTCATTATGCGCAGAACGAATAGAGATTGTGATTTCGAAAATTGAAGGTGAGTTGGTGACTTGGGATGACATATGGAAGATGAAGTATTCATCGAATGTGGTGTGTGAAGCACTGAGGTTTAGTGTAACACTCGCGCCGCCAATCTCTGGCACTTTTCGAGAAGCCCTTGCAGATTTTGTGTACAAAGGTTTCAGTATTCCCGGGGGATGGAAGGTAATTAATTAATTCACTCCCAAACAATTATTTATACGTTATAAGAGCTCATACACGCAAGATACGGAATGTTAAAATAGTCTAATCTTAATTTCAAAGCGTATTGTTTGATATCCATTTAAAAAGAAAGGGCAGGACATATTCCACATTTCAAATCAACTAAAGCTTAATGGTTAATTTACCGCATTGATGTATGTTGTAGCTATTTTGGAATGTAAATTCAACACATAAGAATCCTGAATTCTTTCCCGAACCTGAGAAATTTGATCAGTCAAGATTAGAAGGATCCGGACCCACTCCATACACATATGTCCCGTTTGGTGGAGGCCCGAAAATGGCCCCAGAAGCGAGTATGGCCGATTCGTCATACTTGTATTCTTGCACCACCTAGTCAAGAGATACAAAGGGGAAAAAGTTATTCCCAACGAAATATTAGCATTGGATCCGATTCCGGTTCCTGCCAAGGGTCTCCCTGTTCACCTATACCTTCACAAAACTTGAGACTCTTAACTTATGGAAATGCTCAATATTTTCTACTTTTATCTCCACATCATGTATACATTACATTTCACAATAAAACAATATTATTAACAAGTAAATGAAATTCTTCACATTCACATGATATCTTGTAAAATTTATCCTCACCATGATCAAATAAGAGAGTATTTTAATGAAGTTTCCTTTCACTTGCAACCTAATAGATTATTATTCATAGTTCATACAATATTTGGTTGAAAACTAAATTCTTGAAAAAGCCAAAAAAAAAAAAATAGACATTGATGAGAGAATAAACTAACCTCGCAAAATGTACAACTACAATGGCAGTGTCTACATCTTCAGAGATACAAAGAATTTGCAAACATTATACCACGCCGAAGGCTTTCGCTGCCAGCACCAAACTTGTTCTCTAAATCCGCTTCTCCAACAGCATGAGCAGCAGCTTTTAACTAGAAAGCCAGAATACATACATGATAATTATGGCTATCATGTCTTACAAGCACCAAAAGCAGTTAAATCTCATAATTCAATTGGTATACAAAAATGTACTAACGCAATGTGTTTTTATGTTTGGATGAATGAGTAGGGTAAAAAAGCGATTTGTCTAATTCAATTGAATACAAGAAAAATCACATTCTAACACTATTTTTAAAGACAAGGTGGAAACTGCCAAATACCAACTTATGCAATTCATTTCGCTGTAACAGAGCCAGATAAATAAAGATAGAGGAAAAAATTCAGGCCCCCAAACATGTCAGTTTCTAGTGAGAAATCTTTATTCTAATGAAAGTTGAACAACCAATATCAAAAAAAGTTATATCCAGACATGTCAGTTTCCAGAGCGAAAGAATCACGTAAAATCCTTCTTGAACCACAAACTATATAAAAAATGTTTTTCCACAAGTAAAGTGAATATGAAAGCGTTTGTATAAAAGATGTAACGATTTTGCAAGAAATACTAGAGCACCAATACTACCTTTTCATTTCGTAAATTGTAAAAGCAATATAAATAGCATGTAGCAGTTCAAACTTAGATAATCTTTTCTGAACTTTTGAATAGCGAAGGAATTACCTGGTTTAAAAATTCATCAAGCCTTCTAGATAGTCGTATGATGCTGCCTTCAAATATATCGGTCATATGTATGATTTCAGCAAAAGATGCTCCCTGGAAAAGAAGATAAAAGAATGCGCATTAACAACACAGTCAACAATAAGTCTTACATTTGAGCACTACACATTAGCCCTCAACAAATTAAACAACAGTCCAAATAAATATTAAAAATTAGAAAAATCTCTTCAGCACTTGCTCTTCATTTTGAAAAATTTCAAAGAGCTAACTAAATTACAATAATACAAAATAATTTTCGAGGAGAGCACCTACAAATTCAGAATAAAAAATTAGCTTTTGATAGGTTCAGGGAGGGCTAGCTGTGCTTCAAATCAAAGATAAAAAGATCAATCAGATTCTAACTCTAACTAAAGTAAACGGATATCATAAGCCAAATGCTGCTGCCACTTGTTTTTTAATGGTCGAGAATGTTGTGCGAGCCCAAAAATACAAGGGTCTGGAGATATTAGATTAGAGAAAAAGTACCAATACCCAATATGACAAGTCCACAGGAGTTTTAAACAGTACATCTGTTGAAGACTGAAGTTCGACATGCTATGTGATGAAAAAGAACGCAAGCTAACAGTCAAATGTAACTGACCTTTGACCAGCAATAAATCACATCCATTAAGAATGGTCTAACTGATGCCTCAACATATTCTTCCACATTCACTTCAAGCTTACACTCACGTTGCACCTGCAATATATTGACGTTGCCCAGTTGCCATTCAACATGATTGCATACACATTTGCCTCTGGTAGGTACCAATTTTCAATGCAATAATGGAAAAACAGTGCTCAGATCATAGCTAAAAAACCTCTGCTATTGTTCTCGCACTGTCTCGAAGTTGCTGCAATGGTATAGCAAGTTCCGCTCTTAGATGTATTTGTTCATTTGATTTGTCCCCCGGGATGAAGCAACTTGACAGAGCAGCAACTTGGTGATGATCCAGATCGTTAAAAGTCCCTGACAACATAATAATTTAGAATTTCGTTGCAAAGCTGTTGACTAAATTGTTCTTTCTCGATTAATCCAAAACGGTGCCTCAACATCAATTAAAAGTAAACAAATTTCAAAGAGTAAATTTTAATTCAAACTGACCTAAAAACAATATAGCAGACAGGATATTTAAGAAAACATGAATTGCTCACCATTGAACATCAATTCAGTAACAAGGAGCTCATCCCCAGTATCTATCAAGCAGGCTGCCCGTCCCTTCAGCTGAAGGACGCCATCACCATCAACATGCCCAAGTTTTTTGAGAACCCGTGAGCGGTTCTTGAGCTCATCACGAAATTTTTGAAGCTGCGACAGAGTTGGAAGAAATAAATCTGATTAGAAATTTAGAACAGCAGATTAACAAAACGATTTAAATCCAATGGACAGGTAGAAGTAAAAAGGAGTGGTAGCAATCCATAAGTCCAAGGTATACCAAAAAAAAGGTGAGATGCGCCTGCTGTACATTCAATAAAAAGTGTGAGACGTGTTAAATAGGTGAAATCAACAAGAGACAAGTACCTGGGAATCACGCATTTTTAATTTAAGTTGTTGAATTTCATGATTCACTTCAGCTTTTCTCTGGAAACTTTTCATCTGATTTTCATTTTGAGACTGCTTCTTATCAAGGAGAGGAAAAAAGAACAGGTGAATACCTAAACAAAGTTCCAATCAACATGGAAAAGCAGCTTACCGATACCAAAACAAAATAAAATCAGTCAAAATGAATTCTTAATTTTGACAAACCTTGTGCAGTGGGTGAGAAACCAATTTGTGTTCAAGTTCCTCGATGTTGTTTGCCAACTCCACAAATTCTGGATCTTCAATTCCCATATCCTGAGATAATACATAAGTTCCAAAAAAATATTGCCCTCGTAAACATGGAGTCATCATGATGGCCCTTAGAAAGACCTAACAGACTACTTACAAACAGAAAATTCAAAAGTGAAACATCAGATACATCGAAATGATGACGCGGGTGTTCTCTGGCAGAATAGGAAAAATTGGGAAAAATATCACCCGGACACTATAAAATCGACTATAATGATCCATATATCAAAACGCCCATTCTTAATGAAAAAGAAATATCTATACAAACACATGAATTTCTACGGTTTAATTAAGATTCCCTATCTTACATGTGACAATGAAGACAAATAATTTTTATACAGGAAACAAAAACTTGAACATCTAAATTATAGATCTTAAGATACTGTGCAGAGTCTGGGAAGAGCCTGTGTAGACCAAGAGATTGATTTGGAACACAGTGTAGAAAACCAAAGAAAAGGCAGTTTATACAACATCAGTATACAATTTCAGTCCACAAATAATCAACATGATCTTAGATTACATACCTTCACCGGATTAAGCTTGGGAAGACCTTCAAAAAATCGTTTTTCAAGCTCCTGCACTGCAAGCAAAATACTTTCCCGAGCTTCAACTGGACGCAAGTCAGAAGGAACAGATATTCTGAGCTTGCTTACTGCAGATATAAGAGGCAATTGAACCGGAACCTGAGACAAGAACCAATATGCATCAACTTCTCACCGGTTAGGATGGATGCCCTAAAGCCATTTATATCATCTTCTTTTACATGCATTCAGAAGTAAAAAAAGCAATGTGATATAATTTTTCCCATCGCAATTATTGCATCCAAAAAGATTCTCAACTCACCACATGCATTTCACCTTTTTCTCCCGGGCGTGGAGGGCATGGTTTGGGCCGAGAACCGTCTTCACTGGAGCAGAGAGAGCAGTGGAGGAGGGTATCAACAATATAACTATTACCACGTGAAGAAGCAAGTTCAGCAGGCAACGAACCCGGTGCAGCAGGAGGTCTTTTAACCACATTGATCACAACTCCCCAACCCCAATCTGTTCCACCTTCCCTTATCTTAACCTGAATTTGCATAATAATGTAAGATGGAATAATAATAGAGCTGAATGGAAAGAATCCCAAAATCAATGAAAAGGTGTACCAAGTAAAAAGGTGAAGCAAAAACTCATAAACACAGTCTCACCATCAAACATCACAACCCTGGCCATAGCAAGAGTAATGACTCACAACTAATGATTAAGGACATACAAACTGAATAAATCAGAAGAAAATAGAAAGATGCAAATTTATGGGATAGATACTATTTAAGATTGCAGATTAATGTAGTCAAAACACAAAAAAGGAAAGATGGCCAATAACGAACGAGAAAAATAAACTTATACAGCATAAAAGAAACAGAAAATGGAGCAAACCACTCAGAGGCAGTAGGAAAATAATAGATGTATAGAGCGTGCACCAAACTAATTCAGAGCTTTGCTATTGTAGATGAGCATACACCTCTTCGCACATACCAGCCTACCAGGTAGAAGGAAAGAGAGAACTCTTTCAGGACGAGTTATTTCAGCCATCATTTTCTTTTCAATTCGAGCAATCTCAAGCTTTAGTTTGTCATATTCAGCAACTTCAGCCTATAAGTAGAAATGACGATTTTATTGTTTAATTTGAACCAAAATAAGAAATTCCACGAATGAGCAAAGGAAAAATATTTACTTCTCCAGAAGCATCTAGCACAGCAGCTTCGTCTTCAAGTTTTGAGACTCTTTTCTCAATGTCAGGTAAAGTCTGAAGAAGCACGGGTTTAAGTGTTGAACACAGTCAGTCAGCCATTATAAAACATTGTATTGACAAAAATCAAACACAGCTTATAGGTCAAACCTTCTCATACTGAAATTGATGAAAGGAATTTTTGATAACATGCTCCGCAGTGAATTGACCCTCAGCACGGCTCATCAAATTCAGAATTGAGTAGTAGCTTAGCCTGAAAGTACTGACCAAGGGTGCAGGCTTTCCCAAAACCATGTCCTTAAGGGTGTTCATTTCCATCTGATTTTTGAAATAAAAATTAAAGCGTTAAATAAAAAGATTCGCAGACCCCAAATGCAGCATCTTCTAGTAAGATACAAGACAATATGATAAGGATCAGACAATATTGGACAGACGTAGACGAGAAGAAAAATGGAAGATCAAAATTTCTCGGTCCGAAAACCACTAAACTTTTCATTTTACAGCCAAATTAAGCTTGTTTAAGAATAAATTCTTTCAACATAATGTATTTACGCTTCCAGGAAACTCAATCTCTTTCATAGATCCTTTTTTTCCATTTCATTTGGCTTATTGTTCTCATGGTAAAAAGGACAGCTTCATCCATATGTTGCATGTAAAACTGATCACTTAACACTTGCATAATTCTTCAAGTCTAGGATAACTTATAGCCAATTCAAAAATATGAACAATTCCCAAAAATTGCAGCAGTTGCATTAACTGATTTTGTCATTAAAAAATTGCAAGTTTGTCACTTTTGGACCTTCCCTGCGCAAAACTTCCCCAGCATCACATACAAGAAATTATTAGATATCGCAATCTATTTTAATAATGCTAGTGAATATTCATATCGGTATTTCCATCAACAATGGAGAGAACTTTGGACCTTCCCTGTGCAAAACTTCCCCAGCATCACATACAAGAAATTATTAGATATCGCAATCTATTGTAATAATGCTAGTGAATATTCATATCGGTGTTTCCATCAACAATGGAGAGAACTTATTCTCGATCGCATTGTGATCAAGCCCGTTATCACTTCCATCCTTTGAAATTTTGAGTTTTAACTCAACAAATCTTAATTAAGACAGGAGATAGATTACCTTTTCATCAATCATTATAATACATATCCCCCGCTCATCTTTGCCACGACGTCCAGCTCTACCACTCATCTACCGTAAAAACAAACAGTCAACAGACCTATATAAAGCTGATAGAGCGCAGAAGTCTGTTTTTTTTTTCAAAAAAATATATAACTACTCACCTGGATATACTCACCAGATCCAATATATCGATGACTATCACCATCCCATTTTTTAACACTCGTAAAAACGACAGTTTTTGCAGGCATGTTCAACCCCATGGCAAACTGTCAACGCATTTAAAGAAAAATTTATTAGATGTACAAAACAATTGCCCCATGACTACCAATATAAATAGACATTCTAACACCAAAAGTCTCGTCTACATAGTGAAATACATGAAACCGCATTCTATTGAGTGCAATAAGCAAAATCATTCCTCTTACCACAGAGGTTTGGACACACTTTTGTATTTATTTAATATTTAATTAATATCTTAAAGCAGTAATTGCTGATACAAATAGTACCGTTTCTGTTGCAAACAGAGCCTTAACAAGACCTTCTTGGAAGAGAAGTTCCACAAGCTCTTTGATGATAGGAAGTAAACCAGAATGGTGAACAGCAATGCCCCTCTGAAGCAAGGGCAACATGAGCTCAATGGCAGGCAAGTTTCTATCCTCCTCATTCAAGCATAGGATTGCATTTTTAAACACTTGTTCCACAACATCCTTCTCATCTTGCATATTGAAATCAAGTTTGGACATAGACATGGCATGCTGTTCGCACTCTCGTCTGCTAAAACTAAAGATTATAACTGGTTGAAACTTCCGTTCCATAATCATCTACAAAAACAGTAATTTTGGACTTAGGCACAATGAAATACCATGTATAGGAAATGAATATTGAAGACATATCTAACAAAACAAATGAAAGCGAAAATAAGCACTGTAGTGGAAATCCAGAGTTGAAATATTTCTATACCCATTCTTCCTCAACATATGGGAATACAGGTATGAGATTATGGAAATTGTACTGAAAATTGTATTTTGTACAGGAAAACTTACCTTGACAATTTTGTAGATGTCAGAACCACCAGAGGCAGTTCCACCTTTTGCGATTCTACCACCAGCCTTGCCATTAGAACTTTTGTTCCCATTACTGAAATTTGGCTTCGTGAAAGTGTCTTGAAGTTTCAAAAAGTTGTCCTCTTTAAACTGCTCATTCTCATCAACTACTAGATACAAACCAGAACCACCCATAGGGAATACATAATGTTGCAGGGGTGTTGGCCGGAAATCTGTATAGACCACATGGCATGGCTGTTTATGTATATTACATATCCATTCAGCAAATTCAGTTGCATTTGACATCGTTGCTGAAAGAAATACCATTTTTATAGCAGTGGGCAAGAATATGATACTTTCTTCCCAAACAACACCTCTTTCTCGATCCTTCATGTAATGTATCTCGTCAAATATCACCCAAGCAACTTCCTTCAACACCTCAGAACCTCTGTACAGCATCCCTCGAAGAATCTCAGTAGTCATCACCAAACAACTGGCATTGGGCAAAAGCGTCACGTCACCCGTCATCAAGCCAACATCTGAAAACTCCTGACTCAACTCCCTGTACTTCTGATTGCTCAAAGCTTTTAATGGGGAAGTATATATGACCCTCTGTTTATCCCTAAAGGCCATGGCAATGGCATACTCAGCCACCGCAGTTTTTCCTGCTGAAGTGTGAGCTGAAACCAAAACCGACTCATTCCTTTCCAAACAAGCGACAGAAACTTCCTGAAATGGATCAAGCTTAAATTGGTAGGATTTTGCCCTTTCTCCAGTAAAAATGGGATCAGCAAGGGTACCATGGATTGATTCATCTTTGTTCGAGCTATATTCACTTGGAACTGCCACCTCATGCACACATGTCCTTGCTAAGCTACGCCTCTTCGAAGCAGATTCTAGAAAAGGAGTTTCGTGCTTTTCTTGTGCACTCTCTTCCAGTTGTTTTCGTTTCAGAGACATAGGAGACTTATCCATCTGTGGGTCCCCCCAGTAATCCAAATTGTAGATCTTCAAAGTTTTAAGAATATGTTAAACAGTCTGCAAAACATAATATCAACTAAACAAACTACTACATCTTTCCTGTGAACTAGGTTCCTCCCACTCATTCTCCTACATGAGTAAATATCCATCCACGCAAGTGCGAGTGCGACAAAGATAAAATAGGATAACTTTAAGACTGAAAGACATATCGCAGCGCTGAAATGGTGCAGAGATTACAAATAGGACGCATAATTAAAAAAAAACATGCACAAAGCCAATTTACAACTATGTAACCGGAATTAATAACCGGAAAAAAATATCAAACAAGCATAATACCGAATATTGAAAGACGAAAAAATTCTTCAGGTATCACTTTTCAGCAACACAAAATTCAGCTTCGAGCGAATAAAGCAAATTCAGTACCAACAAAGGTAAAATTTTGGTCTTCAAACTCAGAAGAATTCCATTCACATTACCATATGTTTAATAAAATATTAACGTATAAAAATGGAAGTAAAGGAGGTTGCTTACCAGGGCAACGGAATGCGCACTGCAATTATTAATATAATTTCAATCTTGAAAAAATCAAAATCAAACCCTAATTCTCCCTTGGTTTGAAAATTGTCAATTTTCAGTTATCAAAGCATTACAAAGAGACGGTCCTTTGTGAGACGACGGGTTTAAAATATTTGGGTCATGTAATTCATGTACAAACCATGTGAAGCCAGGCCCATTTAATACAAATGGGTTGGGCTTCATTCCCACTATTGTAATGATCCATAAAAATTCATTCTGCCCGCACAGGCCTCGATGGAACATCAATTCCGAAAACCCAACAGTACAGTGGTTAGATTTCCCATCGGTGGAGTTAGTTTCTTCATCCGTGAGCACGGAGTTGTAGTATCCTAACGAAATCCAGGGTCCCCACTACCAAGACTCTGCATCAAGGTCATTCTAGAATATGGATTTCAATTTTTCTCGTTGAAAAAATCCTAAACGAAGATCTCTGATTTTTTCGGATTTGGGTTCGATATTTTTTTATAATCCCCGAAATAGCTCAAGGATCCCCACATCCGAACTGGTCCTAAAAATTATAATATTGTTATTGTTATTGTTATTAATATTAATAATATAGTAATATTAATTTTTGAAAATATTAATAATATTTTGTTGCGTGTATAATATTATAATTATTAATATTGATAATAATAATAATAATAATAATAAGAATAATAATAATAATAATAAGTTTGGGTTCCAAAAATCTTCGAACCCATCTTATTAATATTTTTGAACAAGGGGATGGGGATTTGATTCCTGCATGTTCAAACCAATCCTCGAACCCGAAAATGCAAGGATAGAGGCGAGTATAAAAATCGGAGACAGTGATTGGGAATACAAACCCGTCCCCGACCCATCCCATTGTCATCTCTATTCCAGAGTTTTCTTCCCAGCATAGCATTTGCGCTACCATACACAATATATGAGAACCAACTGACCTAATTATCCATCTTCACCTAAGCAAGAACAAACTGAGGGTACTTAAACACTACTCCCAGATTAGTCTCATCGTATCACATCCGATGTATGACTCCTAATCATGATTTTCATGATACGGTTCCATTCTTTAGAGGTTGCATCCAGGGCCGATCCTAACAATATATGGGCTTGAATCTAACTTTTAAAAAGAGGCATCTGAATCATAATATGTGTTCATATTTTTTTTAGTTTCATAACAATTTTTCAAATTAAATCAATACGTTAAAGACAATATAAAAAACTAAATGAATAAAAATATCAAACATGTCCAAAATGATCACTAAAAAACAACCCGCCTAACAGTTTTAGAGCTAAAAATACTAATCAAGTCTGTATAATCAAGTTGTCCAGTAATTTCTTTCTCAATCAATAACATAGTCAATCCATTCAATCTTTTTTTTGACATGGTTGATCGGAGAAAAATTTTGATGAGCTTTAACTTTGAGAAACTTCGCGCTACACTTGCTACTGTGACCGGGACAGTCAACAAGATATTATAAGCAATATGAGCATTTGGGAAACACTCATCAATTTTCTTCAAGTAATTCACTACATCAATGGCCGATTTTGCTTCTCTTGGTAATGAGCACATCAAGAATATCAATTCCAAAAACAGATCATCCACATTAATATCAGAACAATCCTTATGAGTCAAAGAATTTTCAAGATTCTTGCAAGACCTCAACAAGGTTTCATCGTCTGCACGTTGTAACCTCTCTAGATTGAACAAAAAACCAAATGTTTCTTCATATTTTTGAAACTGTTCAAATCGAGCTTTCATAGAAGAACAATGTTTCTACACATTTACGTGATTATTACTGTTATGCTACAAGTTCTTCCACGACTTCCTCCACTGCTCATCCATCGTCTCTTGTTCTTGGAAGTGCTCTTTTATCCAAACCTTATCGAGGCTATTTTCATAGTGTCTCAATGATTCTTGAACCCCAGTCATTTTCTCAAGCTAGCGTTGTTCAGCCAGAGTGTTGCCATGCCATGGATGTTGAGCTTGATGCTCTTGAACGTAATGGGACTTGGTCTGTTGTTTCCTTACCACTGGGAAGAGGGTTGTTGGGTGTAGATGGGTTTATAAAACAAAGTTTCGTGTTGATGGTACTTTAGAACGATACAAAGAACGCCTTACTGCTAAGGGTAATACCCAACATGGAGGAATTTATTATCTCAAAACTTTCTCTTCAGTTGCTAAGCTAGTCAGCGTTCGTACTTTGCTGGCCTTGACCTCCATTCGTGTGCTTTCTAACTTAACTTAACGTGGATAATGCATTTTTGCATGGCGATTTGTCTAAGGAGGTTTACATGGATTTATCTCCTGGTAATCAACGTAATGAGGAGGATCTTTACCTTTCGATGCAGTTTGTAGGCTACACAATCCCCTCTACGTTCTTGAACAAGCTTCCAGTAAATGGTTTGCTAAGTTTTCCTCCACATTGATTGAGCTTTGATTTGTGCAATCTCATGCCGATAGCTCACTGTTCGTTCGAATATGAGGGAATGTGTTCCTAGCACTTTTGGTGTACATTGATGGCATCGTGCTTGTTACAAAAAACAAAAAATAAACTGAGGATTTAAAAAAAATAAAAAAATTGACAGTCATTCAAGGTGAAGGATCTTGGAGACTTGAAAGTATTTCCTTGGTATTGAGGTTGCAAGGTCTTCAAGTGGTATTTCCATATGTCAACGACATTATGCTCTCCAATTGCTCACAGAAACATGGTTACTTGGTTGCAAACCGTGTTCCACTCCTGTGGATGTCAACGTAAAGTTAAGCATTGAGGATGGTGAGTTGATACTTGATTCTTCTTTGTATTGAAGGTTGGTGGGCAGACTCTTGTATCTTATTATTACCTTACCTGATTTGACTCCGTAAATAGACTAAGTCGGTTTGTCTCGAATCTGAGGGAACCACACTTCAAGACTATGCACCCCCATCCTTAAGCATGTGAAGGGTACATTTGGGCAAGGTCTGTTCAATGGTTCAGCATCACCCCCTTGAACTTAGTTTTTTTTCCAGATTTTGATAAGGTGACATGCCCAGATACACTGTTCAATTTCTGGATTCTATGTACTTATTGGAGAATCCTTGGTCTCATGGAAATCAAAGAAGCAGCATACTTTTTAAGATCATCTACTGAAGCAGAATACAGAACAATGGCTGGTGCTATATGTGAAGTGGTTTGGTTGTTTGCTTAATTTGCTGAAGGATTTGTACATACCATATGACGGTCCTGCTTAACTTATTTAACAATATCAATAAATTTGAAATCATGAATTTCAAAGGATCAACTTTTAACGAAGTTGTCAATTGTAAAATTTTTGTAGTGGTCTGAATCGTTTCAAATATGCAGGTGAAATAATTGAAAATAACATTAATTATTACTGCTACCATTTTAACGCGTAATAATTAATTTTTAAAATTAATTTTGGGTACTATATATGCACTGATTTTTTCTTCTGACCTCCTCAGTCCTCGCATGTTGCCCGGAGTTGTACGGTCACGAATTCCCTGGTTGTATGATCAAAAACAAAGACGTGAAATTAAATGTCCAAATCCAAGGTTATAATTCAAAATGTAATATGATTTAATTAGTGTTTCGAGAGGAAACGGTAATTAATCTAAATTTGTCTCATCCACTATCTCAAAGATCAAATAAATAAATCCTCTACATTAAAAATTTTGATTTTGATTTTTTTGTGTAATATAAAATGCTTAGATTTATCTACTTATCTAAAAAAATCTTATTTGAACTAATCCAGAATCATCTTTTTATTTCCATGTTCAATATCTTTCACAATTTCTGTACATTAATTATAATCTAATATATTTTTTAGTTATGATATGATATGATAATGAACATTTAATTTGAAAATAATATATATATATATATATACGGTAAATCTGAAACAGATTGTACTACCGCTCATATTTCAATTAATCCTCTGTGCTTTCTGCTCTTAAACAACCTCTGAATCTCTCTAGAGAGTTACTGCAACAATGGCATCCGCCATCAAGAAAGTCAACATGATCGCCCGAATCGTGCGGCTGAGGCAAGTCGTCCGCAGCTGGAAAGCCAAGAGCCTCACGCGCCTCGCGTCGCGCTATATCTCCCCAGATTCCGACGACCCCGACGCTTCCAAACGCCGGACTCCCTCCGGTTCCGTCGCTGTCTACGTCGGCCAGGATCGCCGCAGATTCGTAATACCCACCCGGTTCCTTAACATGCCCGTTTTCGGGGACCTCCTCCACGAGGCGGAAGAGGAGTTCGGATTCCAGACTACCGGCGGTTTGCTTCTGCCCTGCGAACCGAGTTTCTTCGAAGAAATCTTGCGTTATCTCGAGGAGGATGAAGAGAAGTTCTGCGGTTTTGAGTTGAACGAGTTCTTGAGAATGTGTTCTGGAGAATCTTTACCCCGGCCGCGTTGTAAAGAACCTTCTGCGTCGGGTTCCTGCCACGGCTTCACTCCATTGCTGCAGAAGACTGGGGTTTGAATATATATGATAAATAAAATATTTTTGGAGTTGGTTTGCTTCTAGTTTTTAGGGTTTTAATTTGATTCTCTGCAATTTACCCATATTTTTTTTGCTTGGGTTATTATTATAATATTTTTTTTCCTTAGTTGATGATTCATATTTGAATTTCAATATACCATTATTACATAACATGTTTCTTCCTAACTCCATTAATAAACATGATATAAAATTTAATATTTTTTCATAAATAAGATATCGTTACATTAACATTGATCTACTTGACGATCTCACCAACCTTTCAATTATTTGCTGCATTGTTTGTGTTAAAACTCATGTCCTTTTGCGATTTTTTCTTAAGTTGAATCCCGTCAACATTTATGAGAAAATTATTAATTGAATCAAACAATATTTATATTAAATTTTCTTATAGTGGATATTTGCAAGTTTATCGGTAAACTAATTAATGATTTTATATTTTCTATGAAAAAAACCACTCATCCAGTAATTCATTATAGTAAATTAAAGATATTTCCATTCTCAGAAGATTAATTCTATGGATAAATTAAATAATAATTTGAGGTTAGGTTTTGTATCAAGATTTGGTAAAAACTAATGTGAGACGGTCTCACGGGTCGTATTTTGTGAGAGAGATCTCTTATTTGGGTCATCCATGAAAAAATATTAATTTTTATGCTAAGAGTATTACTTTTTATTGTGAATATCGTTAGAATTGACATGTCCCACAAATAAAGATTCATCAGACCATCTCATCAAATACATACTCTCAATATTTTTATTTTCTTGAGGAATATACGTAGTTTGAATTTATTGTGCTTTTGGTCGATGGGTCAATTCACAAATTTTGTTAATTGAATCTTTGTCCGCCATCTTCTATAAATGTCAATATTCAAAAAGAGAAGCTGTCCCACTAATTTAATTTACGTGGATTTCTAAATTTAATAAATTGTCGGTGACATAACATAAGCAAGATATATGCATATTAATTTAATTTCTAAAAAAACATAGCAAATAATATATTGGTAATATATTTTAAAATAAAATATTTTTTATTTGAGGAATAACGATACTTTTGGGCAAAAATTTGACTGAGACAGTTTCACGAGTCATATTTTGTGAGACAAATATCTTATTTAGGTCATCCATGAAAAATTATTATCTTTTATGATAAAAATATTAGTTTTTATTGTGAATATCGATAGGATTGACCCGTCTCACAGATAAAAATTCGTAAGAATAGCTCAAAAAAGATCTACTCTTTGAATTGCTCGATCTAGTGCCACGATTAGAGAACACTAATTCTAGCGTTTGCCTTTTGCTTTTGTTTAACTTATTATTGAGATTAAATAAATATTTTTAGATAAATATCTATGACAAAATTATAATAAATTGGAACAATAGAAAATAAAAAATCTAAAAATATCGAACATAAAAAATTATTATATTAGCTAACAGCATGGGCATAAGATCAGTGGTTATTATAATTAATTTGGGACCCTAAAAAAATAAACTGCTGAGTTATTAATTTTTAAGTGTCTGAACAAAATCATACGTACGATTAAAGTACTCTTTGCAGAATACCTTTATGATTTCCACTAGCTATTAAGCACAATTATTAAACTACTTTAATAATATCCATATCGCTGTCATTTTCAGGAAGAATAAATAAAACTAGTGCCTTTTCTGCGTATTAAAATTATTAATTTTAAAACTTTGATTTTTTTATGATAATTTTATATCTAAATTATCTATATAATCTTCTATGTACTAAGTTTGATATACTAAATTGACTAATTTTCGTATCATTGTCATTTTTAAAAATACCAAAACCTCTTTAAAATTTATTCAACTTTAATTTAATAAAAAAATATTATATATATATATTGGTAAATTTATGTATTCTTTTATAACTGTCATATCCACTTTTCAAAAAAAAAAAAATTAAAATATTTTCTTTAGTATTTATCCAAACTTTTAAATTTTTAAATGATGTTACCATTCTTATCTTCTAATATAAAAACTTTATTATAAAAACATTAAATAACAAAAATATTCAACACATATTATCAGTGAGATAATTATTTAAATTCAAAAATATAGATAAAAATAAAAGAAAAATTATTGAAATATATTGGTTGTAGATTATATTAAAATAGATTTTTATGATAATTATATTAAATAAAACGAAATAATTTTGGAATATAAGAAGATACTAACTTTAATAATAACTAAATTAATATTATATGTTGATTTATGTACTGCATAATTTTTATTTTTAAAGTATATTTGTAGGGATGTTATTCTGAATTTTTTAATTCAATTATTTATAATTTTAATAGATATAGAAAAAACAGAAATGTTGGAGTCTTAATAGTTATTATCCCCTTTTTAATTTGATGTTATCCTTCGAATACATATGTATATCATTTTGCAATCAAATCGACGTTTGTAATATATTGGGGCAAAAAATTGTGTGAGACGACAGTCTCACGGATCGTATTTTGTGAGACGTATATCTTATTTGAGTCATCCATGAAAATTTATTACCTTTTAGAGTGGATCTCATGTGAGGCCGTCTCACGGATCCTAATCTGTGATATGGGTCAACCTTATCGTTATTCAAAATAAAAAGTAATACTCTTATCATAAAAAGTAATAATTTTTCATGAATGACCCAAATAAAAGATCTTTCTCACAAATACGATCCGTGTGACCGTCTCACACAAATTTTTGTCTACTTTTTATGTTAAAAGTATTATTTTTTATTGTGAATATCGATATGGTTGACCCATCTCACAGATAAAGATTCGTGAGATCCTCTCACGAGAGACATACTCTTATATAGATAGATCAAATCGATTAGTATATGTGTCTCGGGTTTGATGGGATATTTACGAAAATTTACGAGGTGAACCATTTTTTTCAGAGATGATCTCCTCAAGTTTATTTGAAATATACCGCAAAAAGTCATTTTTGTAGTGTAAGTATAGATAGTATACAGATTTTCATTTTAAAAAATCTTTAACCTTTGGCTTCATTCTATAACAATTTTTTTTTTAAAAAAAAATTCTTTGATTCCTCTGGCACATATGCGTGATGATAACTCACTTTCTTTAACATGAACAAGTGACCTAGAATATCCACGCAAAAATCTTTCCCGAGGTTCAGGCACTAGCAGGGAGCTACTGGCTTTGTAGCGGAGCTGTGCTCTAGTTGGGAGCTAGCGGCATCAGCGGGCTAGCGACGGACGAAGGTTTGGAATTGTATCATTATTATTTCAAGATTATCTAGTTAAGTCTGGTAGATAAGTTTTAGTGATGGTTTTCACTTGATGAATAGGCTTGGAATAGACCTGTTTGTCTGGTTTTCCAGTGGATTAGGATTGCAGTGATAGAGGTACGAAAGTACTATCCGAGATATCCTGGTCGAGTATACATTCTTATATGTGTTGCATGATTATGTGGTGCTTTGATATATGTCATATGATGCATGCTATTATGTCACGCTGTATGATGCATGTTGCATTTCATGTTGAGCCGTATCTCCTTCGAGATAGCCTTTACTGTTGAGCTGTATCTCTTTCGAGATAAGCTATATCTTGTGGGGCCGCTCAGCCCTGTCTTGTCTTGTGGACGCATGGACAGGGACCATTTCAACCAAATTCAATATTAAGATTTCCATCGATCTTCCACCGCTTCCAATTGGAAAACTATAACATCACAATGATTTATACTCGAGAAAAATTGAAAGCTTATAAAAGTGGGGTTTTGTTCGATGAATTATTATTAAGAATTCTAGGAGTCTTGAAGTGGACTCGAACTTTTACGTTATTTAGCACGAGATTTTGAGTCTGGTTTGTCTATCATTTTACAACCGAGACATCTTTAAAACTAGGGGAGCCAATGAGTGTAGATATCACATTAGCTCTAGCATTAAACTTTGGGTTTTTTTTTTTTCTGGATTAACAACTAATACCTTTCCATTCTCCATTCTTTTGGGGGTATATATATATTCATCTTTTCTCTCTCATAATTTATAACAAAATTAAGAGTGAGTCTCATGTAAGACCGTCTCACGGATCTTAATCTGTGAGACGGGTCAAACCGACCTATATTCATAATAAAAAGTATTACTTTTTCATGGATGACCCAAATAAGAGCTCCGTCTCACAAATACGACCCGTAAAATCGTCTCACGTAAACTTTTGCCCAAAATTAATACTTTTATTTGGTAATTTTATAAACTACTTAAAATTCCATAATATTAACTTTCGGGCTTACGAGTCCAATTTCTCCTGGGTTCTGGAAGTCTCTGGAAGAGATTCACGCAAGTGTGTATCAGTCCTTTCTATATTAGCCACATCCCTTCCCTCCGATCCATCTATCGACGATCAATCTCAATTGCTGTTGATTTCTGTCTCCGCTATTCAGTAACTGATTAGGGTTTTGAATAAATTGTGGGAACCAAGGATGGATGGATATTTTCCGTTGAAGATGAAGAGGAAGGACCTAGAAGATGTGACCGATTATTTTTCTGATTTTTCTCTGTGTTCTCCGGCCAGAAAAATCCGCAGGCTGGTAAATTTTAGGCTCTTTATGACTCTTCAAGTGTTTTCGTTTATCATTTGATTGATCCAGTTTCTTTCGCTCATGTTTCACCATCATTACTCTTGTGTCTGTTATTATCGAAATATTTGACCAATATTTATGGCTGCAGTTGAAATTCGTTTAATTTTGGGGTGTTTTTGTCAACGTTCTCTTAGGATGCTGAATTGCCTCCGATTATGGAGGATTGTGAAATTCCGATGCGGTTCGAGGAATCCGTGCCTGAGAAACAGAGCTATTATAGCAATTTAGGAGTTTTGAAAATTGAAGAATTGCCGGTCGAGAATGAAGAGAGAGCTATTGTCCTATTTAAGCCCGTGGACTCTCCGCTGCAGCACTTTCCATCCATTTTCTCGGTTGCGGTTGATCCTCACATTATTTCTGGGATCAAAAGTAGGTATAAACAAACACGCGGGATTCTTTGTATTAATTATAGTTTTGAAATCTTGCGGTTTGATTTGTTTTTGCATTTTCCGTAATGTTTGGGTGACTGGTGGTTATAAGCAGTAGTGTTTGTCTGCGACTACATAGCGGAGCTTGTAACCTACTTTGTATATCTTGTAGATCAAGTTAGGCAGTCAAACGAATCAAGCCCTTGGAGAATGGCTAACGAAAAAGCTGAGTCCGATGATGGGAACTTACAGTCAAATAATGGGTGCTTAGCTGTTATACCGTGGATTCCGTCGCCACTCCCTTCCATTCACGAAGCAGAAGTTGGTCAGCAAACTGATATGATGGAAGCTGAAGCAACAGAGGAAGCAACAATGGATGTCGAAGATGATGTAGGTGTGGATCATGAGAATGTTTATGTACTTGGTTCAGCAAATCACTTGCACCAATGGCAGCAGCAGCACTGCATGATTCCCCAGCTGCCCCACAACCCGTCGACTCCAATTGTTGGGTACCGGTAACTGGGCTCTACTGTGGTGTAGTTAACCTTTCGATGTTGGAGCTGGTTGTTTTAAGTTGCATATCGTGCTCCAGTCGGGTAGCCGAACGGATGATTGTTGGCCGTGGTGTGTTATCCAAAAAGGCTTCGACACTAGAGCAGCTTTGATCAGTTTCTCGTTTTTGAGCTGTATTGAACTTGTTCATATTGGTGTCCATTTCTCCTACCTTCACAGAAGCAATCTTCTATATCTTTTACTATCTTATTTTTTTAATTACGGCTCATCGCAACTCACTAGTATATATTAATTGAACGTTTCTTGACACATTAAAAGTACCAACAAATAACCATAACGGCGTGTCCAAAGCCTGATATATTATTAGAACACAGCAAAATAGTTTTTCTTAGATCATCCAAAATTGTGAATACGGATTTAGAGGTTCAGCATGCGACACAAGTATGGGTAATGTCATCAAGTCACCTGACATTATGTTACCAGACATCGAGGCGCACAATTTTCTGAGGCAGGACGATAGTAAGGTGGTAATACTATAGGGATTTATTTCTATATATTCACGTAACGGTTTGTTGTTAGGAGCGTCTGATTCTAGATTAAGCTTTTCCCTTCATCACAGGTACGTTGCTCAAATTTGGACCGTGTTTACTGCTTTTTGATTTTATTGAAGCTGTTGAGAATCGTGGCCTCTATTCCTTTAGCCTGCTCCTGCACAAAACCGTTGTTATTTAACTGATACAGGAAGGAAGATTACTTGTGGAGAAGAGAGTTATTCGTATTACTCAAACCGATTGGTTTGAGACCAAGATTTGGCAATGATGAAAGATTCAAACGAGATATGACTGGGCCTTTAGTCTTACATGAGAAAAAGAGAGTCCAGTGTAACCAAGGATAATTAGCCGAAACCAATTAGAAGCACAAGTTTCTGTGCCGGCAAATCATCCCTGGCTACATTCCACTCTCTGTATCTTCATGCAAGTACTCTCGACCTTTGATGAGACAAGTCCTGATGGAAAGGCCATATATATATAGAGATACCCGATCAAAAAAGCACACAGATTTGAAATAGTGCAAATACGGATGTTGGGGGAGTTGAAATGAGTGACAGTGGAGAAGATATTCTTTTCTCAAGTCCAACCATCGCACCTTGAATTACAAGTTTTCTCATCTTCTTGGTTGGCACGGAATGTTGACTCTTACAAAATGGGGTGTCTGGAATTGTTGTTTTTGACTGAAGTATGCTTTTATTTTATAGCTAGGAGCTCTGAAATTCTTCGAGAAAGCTTATCGTGGTATTGCTCAAGCATGTGTCTTGGCGTTCTCTGCCACTATCTATCACATTTAGATGGTGAGAAATGCAGAGATTTTTCATGATTTTACTTGGGATCTAGATTAGAATTTTAAAACACATGTTTTCCGTTGTATCACAATCTATATGATCTTTTTCCGCCTCAATTTAATTTAATTAAAAAAAAGTGATGCAAAAATATGACATTTTGGCATCGAATCCAAAAGAGGCTTGTGATTGGTTGTTTACTTTTTTTGTTGAGGTATAGAATATGAAATTTTGCGAAGAGAAGGTATGGAGCTGTGGTCTGACTTCGTAACGTATGTTTTGACTCACCATGCATTATAACACCTTTCTTTATGTTCCTTCCTTTTTTGAAAACCAAGTGTTATTCAACTTGCGATTGCTTCTGATTTGTTGCTTTCGAGGGCTGTTCGACTTGGGATAGCCCACAATAATTCGCTGTATGAACATACAAGTTCAATGGAAAACCCAGTTTCTATTGAAATGGAATCCAAATTCTTGACATTCGGATCCGAAGCATTTGGATTGTGCTAAAACCCAGGCCCATACGTAAATCCTATTCGTATTTGTTTTAGAGTGGCCCAATCTAATCTAGTAATTTCGTCATTACAACAATAACCTCGTGGATATAAATGTCTAATCATCATCCCCCTTCACAAAGCCCCTAAAAAAATTTACTTTAGAATCAGAGCACAGCGAAGTACAGTCGCCGATCACCTTCGGAGAAGAGAAATGGGAGTGTTAACGTTCGTGTGTAGTGAATCCGGATCCGAGTGGTCGGCTAAGTAGCTCAACGGCGAGATGGAGGCTTCGGCCGATTGCACTTTCACTCTCCAACGTAAGCTCGTTCATGCCGTCCTCGCAGTTGACCTCACCGGCGGTGTCCTGTCATCCTTATCCTGCGCAACTCCTTCCTCAGCTGTTTTACAGGTCTCCTACTTATTTTATTTTTTTATCAAATTATGCTATTCATTTTGGATCACATTTAATTTTGATCGATCGACCGCTCATAAAGTTCTGCTGTATTGATCGTTGGATGCATTTCACGCATCAAGGGAGGGAGTTTATGCATTCTTTATCGCGTTGGAACGTTTGATTTGTGTTCATATTTATTTCGAAACAAAGGTTTTTAGGTAGTTTACAATAGAGTTTTGTTTTTGGAATTATGGGTTTCGAATTAAGAATTGCGACGACCTGTCTTCAACATTCACTTGAAGTCGGATGTTCAATATACATCTTTTTCGTTTCTGTTGGCATAACTCTTATTGTTTATGCATTTTCTTGCTTTTTTAGTTGATTGGAACTAGAGTTATCACTTCCCAAATTGTGAACGGCCTTCAAAGCTTACAGCTATTCGGAGTAGGTGGTCATGTTCAATTCTACGCTCTCATTATGGAATTCAATTAATCACACGTTCAAAATGGAACGGAGAAAACGCCAGAACGAGGGCTCGCCGAGCGTTAGTTTATCCAAATTAAAGATTTCAGGTGATGCTTCTGCTGGATCAAGAGTTGATTCATGCGACAAGTGCTATTTTGGATGGATTGGATTAAGGGTAGAGGGACAAAAATGTGCCAAAATTATAAACACTATTTGTGAGTAAAATGTGATTTTGGCTACTTTTGCTAATAACAATAAATCCATTTGAAAAGACAGATGTGGCAAAATAAATATCGCATACATCTTACACACAATACATGAACATTTAAGTGGTACTGCGCAACGTATTTTTATGTACATTTTCTGAACTTTACATGCAAGGAATAGACACAAGCCAGAAGCTTTGGAAGTATGCTGGGACAACAATTGGAGGCCGGTTGTCACTTGATATGAAGTTGATGCCATTGGAAGGTCACAGCAGCGAAGTAGCTACATTCATTTGTATCACGATTGGCTTTCTGACAACGATGAAAAGGATGGGGAAAACAATCAAAGAAGGAATTTAACATCAAACATAACGACTATCAAAATTCGACACTCCCATGTTGATGCTTGGCATACAAAACAAACTTAGAGTCTTTTTGCGCGGACATTGTAACACAATTTGTGTCTTTGGCGTGCATATCAGTTGCAATTTAAACTGATGCACTTGCCTGAGGCCAGCTGAAAATGATATCACCATCTAGAAATAGAAACACCATGTTTTATGAATCAATTAGCTGTGACTGACCAGCACAGGCAAGTGACCAACTAACCTAGAAGTCAGCTCAAGAAAGAGAAGTTCTCATTCTCCGCTAGTAAAAACTTTCCCAGAGCAAGATTCTAAAAGTTGATTTTTTGAAAGGCCTGAACAACATCCAAGTTAATTTGCAGGAAATGCCATAAAAAAAACTAACCTTCTCCATTTAGCTGCTCAAGTCGAGCTACTACGTGTTTCCCATAAGTATATTCCTTCAAAGCTGCATGATGATTCCTTATCAAGCCGAGTAGTGACTCCCTCTGCTCACACGTACATTTAAGTAGAATCTTCTGGACGACGTAATTTGCATATTGGTCTTTAATCATTAACTACGGTATACAAACAAAAAATAGCACAAGAATAAAAGTTACCAATATAATTTCAAAAAAGGAGAGAAATACTATCAAAATTTGAAGCATCATCAATTCTTCTTAGAAAGGAAACAAATGACGGAAGCAAACATATAAAAATGATGATGATGGTATTGACCCACAAAACTAGTAATACAGTAATCAAGAATGTAAAAGCACTTCACCTCAAAATATCAGACATCACAAGTTTATCTAACAACCAAATTGAAGAGCTTAACCAACATACCAATACATTATCGTTCTTCTCAGTGTCGCCAATAATATCCCTTATCAGCATGTCCCTTTCCCTAACATCAGCAAACTCCAAACATTTTTCGACAACATTTGATGCAAATTTATGCTGGCTCAGTTGTACTATAGACCCAGATAACTTTTTGATGATTTCGGCCTTTTCACGAGGGGTCCCCCACTTTAGCACGTGCTGTCAATTGTTAAGATGTAGTTCACTGGAAAAAGTTAGAAATTGCAAAATCCATATCTAGCCTAGGAATGAGTTAGATATGTTTATTGAGGTCATAAAATTGGCTGTTTTCTTTGAAGGATACAAAATAAGGAGCATTTATAATATTAAAGAATACCGAGTCAAATCAACTGAATGAATCAATCAAACATTCAAGTATTCAACAATGTGAAACTATAAAGTGTTCATCATTAGAAATTTATTTACGAGAGAACAGTTACAACTCATGAGAGAAGAGAACCTATTCAGTGCTATAACTGAAGTTGTAAAGCTTTTCAATGCTCCATTGACAAAAACTTTTGTACTATGCCGTTGTAATGCTATTAAGAGCTCAACCGACTTTGAACTCGAGTTATTCAGTGAATTATTTCGAGCATTTCAACGAAAGGAGTAAAAAAAGTTATCTTTGAATCTCTGTAAAAATTTGTTTTATTTGCTCCCAGTACTATTAATTTGACATTATTCATCACTTTTTTCATACTCAATAGAATTAACTGAGAACATAAAACCATTGCAACTCTGCCGCAAATTGACTTTGAGCAATACTTGAATGACTTTGAGCAATACTCGAATGGATTATTCACCCATCCTCCCCTCGGGATCGCTCATCTAACATTTAGATCTTGACAAAATCAATAACCAATGATAAAACCCATAATGGTGGACAAGCAAAGAAGGGATAGGATTAAAACAGGGGGAGATGAAGAAATAATGCTTCACAATTAACTTAAAAAGTAACCAACCTGTGTGACGTAGTTACCGTACTGGTCCTGAGCAAGAGAATAAACAGCATCCAAAATCTCATTAACTATGAACTGAGTCTGCAACCCATCGTCACAAATCTCCAGAACCCTCTTTAAGCAAACAAATAAAAGTAAGCGTTTCAATTATAGTCAAGTAACAGAAGCACAGTGAAACAAAATGTTAGCAAGAGCACATCAATCCTGTTGCATATGCAAAATTACCTGAATGACCCGGCAACCATAAGGATGCATTGAAAGATTGGCAACTTGACCACGGAAAGAAGAAATTATGAATTCAATATTATCTGCAGGAATACATTCGATGCACTTTTGTATAACGTGATTCCCATTCTGATCATGAACACATTTCAAAATATGTCCTTCCAGCTCTCTAGACAGCTGCACCTTTTGTTCTAGTTCAATAACTTCAAATGCCTGAAGAAGAATTTGACCAAAAGAGCAGAAATAGTTTTTCTTGTTAGCAAGAGCGCATTAAAAACTGTTGGAAGAAAGAGTATAACATTGAGGAAAATTCACTTCAAATAGCAGGGCTTCTGCCCAAAAAGACATAGCAAATACATTTAGAAACTAATACATGCTTATAGCAAAAGATCGTCTGCCTGATCAAGCATTTTTCCGACAGGAACAGAAGTATAGCCTAATAGGATAAGGCTTCTTGTTGCAAAGCAAATGTCACATTGCATTAAGAACTTTTACTTGACCAGTGAAATTATGTACACACAAATGCACAAGAAATGCTATATCCATGCATGAAAGAGTGAGAGATTGATATGTAAGTGCCTTTGTAAATCAAACTTTGAGATGACCAAGTTAAAGGAAAAATCGAAGCCATTTTTTTTGAATTCCCACCCTCTCATTTAAAACTGTTTCTTCATGAAGGTGTGATATGGCTTTGTTCTGTCTGGTCAAAATATATGTGTGTGCAATTATAATGCATACCATAACATATACAGCAACGGAATAAGTGAATGACAATGATGCAAGTAAACGGTGATACAAACAAAAGAATATCAACAGACAAAGCATGATGGTGTCACAGAAGAACACTCAAACATACAGAAGTAATCAAGAACATTGATAAACTCCAGGTGGGATAGCAGTTACCTTTTGGATTACTCGACACCCATACATCTGCAAACTTAATTGCAAAATTTTATTTTCCATCTGATTCGCAAGGTCCCTTTTTTGGTGTTGGCTACCATATTCAAAAAGCTGTACCAAAATCACAACACAAGAATAAATATGAAAAGCAGTGAATTTCGATATAATTACCAAAAAATGCCAAGTAATTAAATAACTTACCTTCTGTATGACATAGTTGCCAAAAACATCTGTCATTAGTTCGGAAGCATGAACAACAACTTCATTAAAAACAGAAGATTTCTCTGCAACGCTACAATTTTCAAGCTTTGTCTGAATGAATCGACTTCCATGCTGATCGATACTGAAGTGAAATATTACAAATAATTATTAGTTCTCAATAAGTACAGGTGTTAAAAAAAAAGTTTAGGTCGGTAAAAACTTGCCTAAGTTCACATATATGTCCTACTATATCAGAGAGCTCAAATCTTAGCACCTTTCCCGATTTCAGTTCTTCAAGAAAAGAATATGAATCAACATCTCTACATCTCTGATTTTTCAGTCCATATGTTTTGCCACTGTTGCCATAAAAAGAGTTAGAAAGACTCGTGTTATTTCTCTCTGCAAGAGAATTGGTCCCTGCCACAGGTCCAGCTAGAACAACTGGACTAACAAAAGACGCGGAAGGAAATTGCACTCTTTCTTCTAGACGATCAAATTCAAAATAAGCACCATAAGAATTTTGCACAATTGGCTGGAAATACTGCAAATGATAAGGATCAGCAAGAGGAGGTTGCATGGAAACTCCGACTTGCCCATAAAACTGCTCCAGATTTGGGATATAATATGCACGTAAGCTTCTTCCGTTTGAATCTCCAAAAGGGGGAAACGAAGCACTGTCAAAAGCCAGTGGAACAGCAACTTGAGGGGGATATCCAGCCAGATATGATGGTAGAACTGCAGAGTTGAATGGATATCCACCCATGCTGTAGTGTTGAGTGACAAGGCCAACTGGAGGTAGACTGGGATAACATGAATTTTGTGGAAGTGTGAAGGAAGTTGATGGGGCATAAAATGGAGATGTGAACCCAGATGTTTGGAGTACTGGTTGTACCTCTGCCTTTGAAACACTCGAGGAACCATGCTGAAGCTGGTTCAAGCTGCCATATGCCTGACCTTTTCCTGGATAAACTGCCTTAGCGTAAGAGCCCTGAACTGGAGAAACATTGCCTTCTGGGAGAGATGCGGGCTGTTTCAGAGTGTTTTTCTGGGGATTGAGTTGCTCTTTCTTATGAAATTTGCGATGGTCTGAATTCAGAGCAGTAGGTGCTGTAACATCATCATCAAGTGATGAGCTTTGAACAGAAGCAGCACAAGGATCATATGGTAGTAAAACCTGTGACAAATCATCCAATCTGGGAGTTGGATTATTTGTACAAATTGGTAACGTGCTAACGGAAATATTAACAGGCACACGTGAATCAGATTCAGAAACAACTTTTTCTTCCACGAATTTATGGCTCCATGAATGTGAAGGTGATGATGTGGGGAGGAAATCTTCCTGCGTTGTGATATTTCTCATTAATATCAATCCAGTATTCGTTGACAAGTATGCAAAATGATCATGAAAGAAAATTTAACAGCAGCAAATCTCATGATATCGTACAGCATTAATTGAAAATTATAGCAACAATACAACTTATATCCTTAAAATTAGCGGCAGAAATATAGAAACTGTGGTAAGTTATTATTCTAATTTTTCTCTTAGAAAAGCTGTGGCTATATCCATCTGCAGCAAGAGATTTCTGTAGAAAATAACGGGGGCTTTTCTTAACCAATAATTAGCTCATCCTATAACATATATTCCTTCCACCTCACAGGAACAAAATTTTACCTGCGTAGAGTCTAATGAGCCACTATGGCCACCAAACATAGCAGCTTTATCCACAGACGCAGCACTCCTTTCAGATGACCTATCATCCTCAGGCACTTCCTCATGAGAAGGAATGATATTACCATTCACTTGCACAGAGCCATCAGTACTCTCGGTATAAGGAGTTATCTTCCAAATATTGACTCGCTCATCCAAGTTGACAACAGAACCACGATGTGGAAAAGAAGATGGCTGTCGGACAATCTCAGAATCACCAATAAAGGAGTTCGGATAAACCAAACCAATTTCCTCTATTGAAACTTCCATGCTTGGAGGTGCACTTCCACTCCGGCTAGGTGTTGATATCACATCCTTCTCAAGGCTTTGAAACTTTTGACTGTTTAGGGGCAGACCAAAATCTTCGATGACCAGCTTAGCAGATGTTGATGATCCATGACTGATAGATCGTCTTGGTGGCCATTTGTCATTCTTTTCCAATAACCTTATGGGGCTTTCAATTGCCATGATATTAAAGATGGCTGAGATGGCTTAGCTCTTTACAATCTTATTATCAGTGCACAAATAAGAATCCACAATCTCCTAAAAGCCATAAAGCAATCATTTGGCCTGGCCTTCAATATTCATCATTACCTCATTGGCCAGACTAGGAAATTCGCTGAGTTCTCTCGGGATTCCCCTTTTCTTTTAATTGCTGAAGACTTTGCGCACTAAGATGCAAGCTCGTAGCGGATTTCCTTACGAAATTACTCAATTATTTAGCTTTATGACTAAAAAAGCATAAAATGGGAGATATAACAAAGATATTTACTCAGAGCACATGTGAAGGAATCATACAACGTCGTCGAAATGTCGCATATGTTATAATCTGATAGAATAGGCAAGTTGACTAAGAAAACAATCCACAATCAGAAAAAGAAAGGTGTCTTAAATGTTGGTTTAAACTATTATCCAATTCACATCTAAGAAAAAATGCAAGATACATGCATTGCTTAACAAATTCACATCTATCAGAAAAACAACACAAGTGTAATTGTTCCCAGAACCAGGAAACAGATCATTCCAGGCCCTGTTGTTTTGAAGATGATAATTGAGCTGGTACGAGGAGAAGCTTTAACAAGTTGGAACAGCCCTTGGTAATTTTACTGACACCACATGGGCTAATGCATTCACTCTTCAGAAAAAAATAAGATTTAAATGCAAATCATATTTTTAAAAGAGGAACCAAATATTGCATCAGAAATTTCCCTCATACAAACCCCTTTTTATTCGGGGCAACAGAAAGATACTCCAGGGATCTTTTTATGACCATGGCTCAAAACTTTAGTCAATTAGCTAACAAAATCAAAATTTTTACCAGTTCCTCATGAATCGTAGCTCAGCCAAATTTAACACCACCAATCAGTTTATAATATGTGTATTTATATCTTCAAACGCAAAAGTTTTCATGCCACCTACATGAATACAAATCTTCAATCCTTTATGGGGCAAAGCCAGAAAAACTAAATCATCCAGATGTAAAAACCAGTGAAATCACTAAAATTAAGCAAATTGATTATGATGGACAAACACAATAAACCAAACACACAAACAAGGTAACTGTGTGTACAACAAGCCAGGAAGCCATGGCCCATGAACATGGTAAATTTTCTTTAAAATAAATCTATCTTTAGAGTTTTCAGCAACAGAGATGCAAATTTAACGACTGCCTGAAAAGCATTAATCAAAATAACAACGAAAAAGACAATGAAATCTTTCTTCAGAAGTCACGAAACTATAAAAAAAAATCTTACCAAAACAAATAACTTCTACATATCAATGTTTACGGTCCAAAACCCATGATTCTTTCACCGCGAGAGAGATGGGTAAGAGAGAGAATCTATAATTTTAAGGTTGTATTTGTTTGATAAACAGAGATACGTATTGATAAGCACATATTGTGAGGTTTCGACCAAAATAGTGAGTAATTTCCCATCTGCAGAGGTGGCTGATATTGGGTAATTTACTCGTACGACGTGAATGGAAACATCCAAGAAAATACAGAGTTGTGCACCGAGTGCGGCTGCCATTGATGGGCACGAGAGGGCGGAGAGGCAATTTAAGCGAGGTGTGTTGCAATGCGGAGACAGAAACGAAACCAAGACTTCAGACCAGTTTAAAATATACACGAGAAGCAAGCGAAAGAACCTTGTTCCATGTAATAAAAAATTATATATATATATATATATATATATATATATATATATTGCACAGGTCAAAAAATTTATTTTATGAAACTGGACTTCTTTACAGTGCAAAAAGGTCCATCGTTTGTTTGATTTTATTATTTTGAAGCAAGTTTATTTTGTTTAAGCAAGCTTTGGGGAATGATTCGCCCCAATATTCTAGAAATTTGATGTATATTGTTGTATTCTAAAATGACAAAAACTTGTGTGAGATGGTTTCACGAGTAGTATTTTGTGAGACGGATGTGGGTCATTCATGAAAAAGTATTATTTTTATGCTAAGAGTATTACTTTTTATTGTGAATATCGGTAGGATTGATCCGTCTCACAAATAAAGATTCGTGAGACCGTCTCACCAGAGACCTACTCTTCTAAAAATTAGACCGTGAAACAAAAGATGGAGAGATAAATTTAGAAAGGTTGTGATTTACGGTATTCTCTTGGGTTATGTTTGGTGTGGGTGATAAGTAAAGGATAGATTATTAAACTCATGTTTGTCTCATTTTTTATGAGTCCAATTAATCAAGAAGTTCATGATAAAAAAAAACCTACTTGCTTAAAAAGATATCACATTGTTTTGGAGGGATTGACAATCCAATTGTATATCCTTACCTTGAGTTTTGACATCAATCCAATTAATTATCTTATCCTACACATCAAACATAGCCTTGATGTTTAGCATATATCTCATTACCTACAACAAACATGCATGGCAATATTTCAAGATACAGGAATAATTTTCCTTAAAAACTGGCCTCCAAATATGGATTGCATTTCATTCTCTCTGTTTTCTCATAAAGTCAAACTGGATGTCCCTAATACTGCATCAAAAAGCAGCAGCTACTTCTGTATGTAAGAAGAAAATTTTGAATAAATGTTGATCTCTTTGCAAATCCATGTATTCATTTTCTTTTGAAGCAAGCATCCCTCTCTAGAGGTAAAAATCGTGTATAATATTTGTTTAGAAATGTATTTTTTTCTATAGAATATATGAAGTAGGGTTTTCTGTTTTGAAATAGCTCATAGACTAAATCCTGACTGCTGCTGGATTTTATTCTCACTGCTTGATCAGATCTACGTATTTTTCATAAAAGCAACATTTATTATTGAACATGTTTGCATGAAGATTTTATTGTCATGAATATCTTAACAAAATCATTAGTTTATTGAATGTAAACATAATTTTAGTATATATAAGGGTTATATATACAAGAATATTAAAATTATGAATAATAAACTTAAATTAAGTCCGTGATGAATTAATTATATTATGGATCTTTAATAAAAGTATTACTGATGCGGCCTATGAACATTATGAATGTGACTATTTTATCCGGATCGTCCATGTTAGGACATCTAGATTGGGGCATTTATATATAATATGATTATGTACGATTTAATTTGTCATTTCATAATAAATTCCATTGTTCCTATGAAGCTCAAATTAAATCATAAAAATGATCATATATGGCCAAATCTCAATCCTGAAGTGATTATAAACTCTTGTTAATTTCAATATGATTCTTAATTTGCTTGTTTAAAAGTTTACGCTTGTGCATTCTTAATACTTGCATTTTAGATTTATATTTGAAATGAATGACTGAGAATGTGGGGACCCGGACGCTAATCAAGTTCTTAATCATCATTGAGACTAATTAATCAATTATAAAACAGGGTCTAAAAATTTTTCTTTTTAAAGTGCGGAACGTAGTGAAATCAAGGCATATATATACATATCAGTATATATAAAATACACATCCTGTATTACAAACATTTATTCAAACTAAGGTTTGACAACTACTATCAAGTGTTCAACCCTATTTCTAGTCCAAGTCCGGTGCCACCACTCTAATCACGATCTCTCTCTTCATCTCCTGGACCCTGATCATGTCCCACCTGTTGTCAAGTACACATACAGACAAGACAACAGCCGGATAAACCGGTGAGAATATACTCCCAGTATAAATCAACGAAACATGCAATCGTATAAACAATATAAAGCATGTAATCAGGTAACAGATATATGTAACAAAGTCTGAAACATAAGCAATATCAAACTGTCGACAATACTTGTAGCTACATCATTCAGACTAGACTCGGTCCTAGTCTAGGGATCCCGATTTCAGAAGTTGGCATGCATATATCGACTAGCAGTAATAGAAAAGACTCCAGTTCTATACACGTCGATATGGTATCGATCAACAGTAATAGAAAAGACTCCAGGTCTATTCACATCGATACGGTATCGATTACCAGTAATAGAGGAAGCTATTATTCTATCCACATCAATATAGTACCGATTAACAGTAATAGAAGCAACTCTAATTCTATCCACATCGATATGACATCGATTAATAGTAATAGAAGAGCTATTAATCTATCCACATCGATACAATACTGATTAACAGTAATAGAAAAAGCCACCATCCTACCCACATCGATAGCCAAACATCCAGTGACAGTCTTTGGCACATCCGTCAATACACAATCTTATGACATCGTGCAATGTGCCCGTGGTGATCCCACCACTAACGGTACTTCTGTCATAAGATTACTCCTCTAATACCTGCTGTCTAAAATCAAGAGAACAAGTATATCAATCAACTCAATGCAAATATCAATGCAATAAAGTAAAGTATGTGATTTAGGGAAACCCAAGTCTAAACCGACTCAAGTCCATCTCCCAATACCACATTGACTTATACCTTTCTTTCGTCGGTTCCTGGCTCAGTCGATATCCTGAACTCACAATCTGTCTGGTACTGACAATATCAATAATCTCATATCAATATACTAGTAAATTCCATAACAATCTGATCAATCTGGATTTAATTCAAAATCAACGGTATAACGGTACAATTTTAATATCCCCGTCAATACCAATTCACCAGATAACAGTTACACTCTATAACTCATATCCAATACAATCCGTAATCCCGCCACAATTCAAATCTGTCCGGTATCAACCGATTATAATCAGAAATTCATAACAATTCCATAATCAGTCTATTTCTTAATCTGACTTCGATTCTATGATGTCTAACATGTCAAGAACATCATATATGAATCCTATTCAATTCTGACAATAGCATAATTTCAAAGCATGTCAAAACGTAGCAAAATTTACGTCAAAGTGTAGCCTACGCTGATAGGATTGCAATACTGAAGTCAGATTACAATTCGGACGGACGGATTTCTCAGAAAAGGCGTAAGGATTTTCAACAAATATACCAGAACCCTTTTTCCGATTCTTTCTTTTCTTTTCCCCTAAACCAACGTATAGATATGTATATATATCCAATTGGTCGGTTAAAGAAACGCGTCACATTTTCATGAATTTCGGTCGGCGCTCGGGCGGTAATAAACTACCGCTCGAGCGCGGCATCTTCTGTCCAATTCTTCCGGATTACACATTTGGCGCTCGGGCGGTCAAAAACTACCGCCCGGGCGCCACACCTTCTGTCCAAGATGTATTCCTATTGGACTTTGGCGCTCGGGCGGTCATTTCTTACCGCTCGGGCGCCAATGTTTCTGTCCAACAATTGCACCCTTCAAATATAATTTTATTTCATGTCCCGATTAATCCTTTCGTAATCATATCAACTTATATTTCAATAATTATAGATTACTAGGATTAAATTTCCGGGCATTACAGAGAATATGAATTCACAGACATAGAATCCATTCCTTCTTGCGAGAAGTAGAAAGACGATTCCCTCGTTTGTTAATTCTGGAACTGAGTGTTGGGCCCAACTAATTTATAATTAAGTTATAAATTGAATCACTCACTAGTGAATTAATGGTAAATGATGATAAAAATTAATTGAAGAGATAAACGGAAAATTCCTAGCTTCAGTTACGAATTGTATATGAAAGATTAATCCATATGTAATGATTATATCAATGGACTACTCAATTTGTAGAGTAAGACATTCCATAATGAAGAAGAGTGCAATTCCATATTTTTAGTGGATTAATTATAGAATTAATAAATTAGATAAATTAATTAAAGAGTTTAATTATTTATCCAATTTATTGGAGCTTCTAATTATGGGTCCATGATCCCCGATATATCTCTCCAAATTAATGATGATCTAGAAATGCAATTTAGAACTCATATGTGAATATGGAAAAATTGTTTCCATAACTTCAAATGTTGGGAGATAAATATAATTAATTATGAGATATTAATTATATTAAATTATAATTATGAGATCATTATAGATTTAAATTAGTATGGTAATATTCAGAAGTTGTTGATAATATCTTTAATTTATTGTAAATAAAATTTTGATATCATTTAATATTTAAAAACAAGTTAGAATGAGATTCTATTTTATTTTTATAAGATCCTAGAAAATGTTATGATTTTTAAAAGATTTAAGATAATACAGTTTGAATCAAATCAAATCTTTTGGCCTTATCCTAGATATAGTGGCCGATTTTTTTGAATCTCAATTAGATTATCATTGGACTATTAGTTTGAATAATTAAAAATAGGATCTTAGATGATCTTTTGAATAGTCAACTTTTTCTTTATTTTTCATAAGTTGAAAATATAGTAGAGAATTTAAATAAAAACTTTGATTTCTAGTATTTGCATTTTTGGGTTTATTTCATCCTACCTATGTGGGCATTGTCCCATGATAGGATGGATGGTCAAGATTTGTCCATGCATATGTAGGACCCACAATTTTTTTTTGAAATTGTATGTTTGGCAAGATCTTGGTCATCCATCCTCTCATGGGGGCAATGCCCACATGGGTAGGATCTCATTAACCTTTTTGAGTGCCCATACACGGTGTCGATAGAAAGAATTGTATTGGAAGACTGTGGTTTCTACGCATATCAGATTCACGAAAAAAAAGAGATGAAAACTGTTAGGTGGCCATGGATCTGTGCTGCTGTTCTTTCCTCTAATAATGGCGGCCAACCTGCAGAAACTCAACAACAACAAGAAACAATAGAATATAAAGTTTTAGGATGAAACGGGCTCAGACGAACTGATACGGCCTCTCCAATTACACAGTGAACCAAGGCGAAGACCACAAAGGTTTCCCAACGCTCACTGCTCAAAGCTCTCACGGCCAGCGGTTACACACTCACACAGAGAATTCGTCGCCTTGCTGTCAGGAGAACAAGCAAGGGAGAAAGGAACACAACTCAGAGAGAACACTAAAGACACTCAGTCACCGAAGGAAGACGCACACGAAGCAAGTCTCGATCTCTCTTTTCTCAATCGGCTATTCGCTCTCTTGGGGAGAAAGAAACGAAGGCGGCTCTCTCCGAAAGAAAGAAAGGAGCGCCTTATTTAAAAGCCATACAGCCCAGCCTAAATAAGGAAGGAACACTAAGGGTTAAGGTAATGGGCTGGAGAAGGAATTGGGCCCAAACCCAACATTTCTCCACCTTTTGGCCCAACACCGGTTCAACTGGTCAGGAGAGTCACCTACAGCCATCATCATCGCCCCACTTGCAGAAAACACAAAGTTAGTACAAGTACTAATATGTAGCAAACACTAAGTAAGCTACACTACAGAACAAGAACAGAACACATCAATCAGAAGTATCAAAGTTTAAAATTTTGAGACAAGAAATAAATTTTTCAACAGACAAACACTTAGTTCCCATATCAGCAGGATTAAATTGAGAAGGAATTTTTTCAAGATAGACTATGCCTTTAGCAACCACATCACGAATGTAGTGGAATCTAACATCAATATGTTTAGTTCTATCATGAAAAACAGGATTCTTACACAGTTGTATACCAGACTGACTATCAGAAAATACTACAACTTCACCTTCAAGAAAACCAATTTCAGAAATAAGACCTTTCAACCAAATAGCTTCTTTTAAAGCTTCAGTGACAGCAACATACTCAGATTCAGTGGTTGAAAGAGCAACTATGTGTTGTAATTGAGATTTCCAGCTAATACAAGCACCACACAATGTAAACACATAAGAAGTTGTTGATTTTCTATTGTCCCTATCATTTGCATAGTTAGAATCCACATATCCAATCAATTTAACACCAACATCAGATTTTGAAAATTTTAAACCATACCTCACAGAACCATTCAGATATCTCAAAAGCCATTTGACAGCTTGCCAATGGTAAACACCGGGATTAGACATATACCGACTCAAACAACTCACAGAATAAGCAATATCAGGCCTTGTGCTAACCATTAAATACATGACAGAACCTATAACATTTGAATATGGCACATTCTTCATGTTTTTAACATCAAAATCAGTTTTAGGGGATTGCTCTTTACTTAGAACAAAATGACCAGCTAAAGGCACATTGACTGGTTTTGCATTTGACATGGAAAATTTACTCAAAACTTTCTTAACATAAGTATCCTGATTCAACAAAATAACAGAACGTTTTCTATCCCTATAAATGTTCATGCCAAGAATACGTTTAGCATCTCCTAGGAATTTCATATCAAATTTAGCACTCAAGCAGTTTTTGACATGATCAATAGTTTTCAAACAAGAACTAATCAATAGCATATCATCCACATAGATAAGCAAGAAAACAGGAACTTTAGCATTTTGTTTGAAATACAAGCAATGATCATAATTACTTCTAGTAAAATTCATAGAGAGCATGCATTCATCAAACTTTTTGTTCCATTGCCTAGGAGATTGCTTCAATCCATACAAAGATTTCTTTAGCAGACAAACATGATCAGGATACTTAGAATCAACAAAACCATCAGGTTGCCTCATACAAATTTTTTCATCAAGTTCACCATGTAAAAAAGCAGTTTTAACATCTAATTGTTTCAACTCCCAATCAAACTGAGCAACAAGGGCAAGCATAATTCTCACAGTAGTAAACTTTACAACAGGAGCAAATATTTCAGTATAATCTATCCCTTCCTTTTGAGTAAATCCCTTAGCCACTAACCTAGCTTTAAATCTGACAGATTCACATTCATTCTTGACCTTAAATAACCACTTACAGTCCACAACAGAACAATTTTCAGGTCTAGGTACAAGAATCCAAGTGTTGTTAACATGCAGAGAGTTAATTTCTTCATTCATTGCATTTAACCATTGCACAGAATTTTCAGATTTTAAAGCTTCTTCATATGACTTAGGTTCAACATTATCAATCGATTCAAACACACTAAATGCATGAGAAGTCATATGAAAATCATCAAATCGTTGTGGCTGCCTAATATTTCTTTTAGATCTATCCCTAGCCAATTGATAATCATTCAAATCACTAAGATCAGTTTCAGGAATATTTTCAGCAATTTCTTCATGCACATCAGTATCAACTTGATTATCAA
Organism: Primulina eburnea; assembly: GCF_022965805.1. Taxonomy (NCBI): domain Eukaryota; kingdom Viridiplantae; phylum Streptophyta; class Magnoliopsida; order Lamiales; family Gesneriaceae; genus Primulina; species Primulina eburnea. The sequence goes on from NC_133111.1 coordinate 828,892, forward strand.
AAACAGATTCAGACAGATTTTCAGGTAAAATATTCACATCAGGAACATCCTGCACATTTTCAGAATCATGACTTGGACCAAGTAAATGCTCCACCTTGTTTGGAGCAGTGGCAGGTTCAGGAGTAGGTAAAGGAACAGATAAACAGGGAAATTCAGACTCATTGAAAACAACATCCCTACTGATTAACACTTTAAAACCAGGTTGATCCTTTACCCATAATCTATAACCCTTAACCCCATCAGGATAGCCAAGAAAAACACATTTCACAGATCTAGGTTCAAGTTTGTCATTTTTCTGATGCACAAAAGCAGAACAACCAAAAACTTTCAAATTTGAAAAATTAATTTGTGTACCAGACCACACAGATTCTGGACACTTACCATTCAAAGGCACAGAAGGAGACCTATTTATCAAATAAGCAGCAGTACAAACAGCTTCACCCCAAAACTTTTTTGAAAGACCAGAACTAGCAAGCATGCACCTCACCCTTTCAAGTAAAGTTCTATTCATACGCTCAGCTACACCATTTTGCTGAGGCGTATAAGGGACTGTCCTATGTCTTTGAATACCAGATTCAGCACACAAATTATCAAACAATTGATTACAAAATTCAAGACCATTATCAGTTCTTAGAATTTTAATTTTCTTACCTGTTTGATTTTCAATCAAGTTTTTCCAGTTTTTAAACTTCTCAAACACATCAGATTTGTTTTTCATTAAAAACACCCAAACTTTTCTTGAAAAATCATCAATAACAGATAGAAAATACTGATTTCCACCATGCGTTGGCACACTAGCAGGACCCCACACATCAGCATGCAAATACTCAAGTATTTCAGAAGTGACAGAGTGTTTGGGAATAGGGGAATTTGGAAACTTAACTCTAGACTGTTTACCAAGAACACAAGAATCACAAAATGGCATACAAGACAATTTATCACTACCAAAATAACCATCTTTGTGCAAAATTTCAAGACCTTTAGAACTCATGTGACCTAATCTTTTGTGCCACAAGTCAGTTTTGTCACTTAAGACAACATTCACAGAATTTTGCACACAAGGTTCAGATTCAGCTTGACAAACATACAAGTTTCTCTTTTTGGCAGCTTTGAAAATTACTAAAGACCCTTTCATAATTTTCATAACCCCATTTCCCCACCTACCCTGTAAACCATCATCTTCTAATGCAGCACAAGAAATCAAATTATGACATAAATCAGGAACATGCCTCACATTCTTCAAAGTTAACACATAACCAGAATCAAATTTCAGTGATACATCACCAAGACCAGCAACTTGACACAATTTTTCATTTGCCATAGAAACAGACCCATGCTTCACTTCTTTATAACTAGAAAACAGATTTTTAAATGGGGACATGTGGAAAGTACACGCAGAATCAACCAGCCATTCATTTTCACACAAAGAACTAGAATGCACAGAATTCACCACAGAAACATCACATGCCTCAGTCACCATAAAAATATCACCCAAGTTTTCACTACCAGAAGCCATATTTGCATGGTCATCATGCTGATTTTTAAAGTTTTGATTTTGATTTTGGTTTTGCTTAGGCCTAGAACACTCTTTAATGTAATGACCAGTTTCACCACAATTATAGCATTTTCTATTCTTGGGTCTCGACTTGGATCTTGCCTTACTCTTACCTCTATTTTTAACGAACGCTTGGTTATGGTTGTTTGAAGGTTTTTGATTTTGAAATCTATGTTGAGACCTTCCTCTAACAAACATAACCTCACCAGAATTATTACCACCCTTATTTGTTTTTAAATCTATCTCTTTGCTTTTCAGACCGTTCACAACAGTTTCTAAACTTACCTGATCTCTACCATACTTAATAGCAGATTTAACATCACTGTAAGAATCAGGTATTGCATTTAAAAGAACAATAGGGGTGTAATCATCAATATTCTTATCTTCTGTTTGCTTAATGTCTTGCACTAATTTGGTAAACACATCAAGGTTCTCATCGATGTCCTTGTTTAAATCAAGTTTGAACCGGAAAAATTTCTCAAGCAAAAACAATTTACTAGGCAACGAAGTTTCAGTATAAAGTTCTTCTAATTTTTCCCAGAGTTCCTTAGCCGATTTCAGTTTACCAACTTTCCTTAGCACAGAATCAGACAAGTTCAAAATTATAGACGAATAAGCAAACTCATCCATTTCAGCAATTTTTTCAGGAGTTTCAGCAGCAGAATATGACGAGTCTATCGCTTTGAAAACTCTTTGTTGTACTAAAATACCTTTCATTTTCTGCTGCCATATTGAAAAATCCGTTTTTCCATTAAAAGGTTCAAGATGATATTCAGTCATAGCCATTTTTCAAAAAACACAACAGTTGATCAAAAATAACAAATTTTCACACAGAGAAAATTTAAATCACCAAGATCAAAGCGAACACAGCGGAAGCAACTTTTCGCCACGAAAATGCAAACACAACAAGCACATAAAACCTAGAGTTCTACCAGCAGCAAATCCCAGCACATAAATCCGCGGCAAGCGGTTACGCTACTAAATGCAGTAAAAGAGGTTTCAGCCAATATACCAGAGCGAAACTCTAAGTAAGAGTTTCAAATTCCAACGAACCGACGTGAACAGCGGCGGCAGCAAGGTGGACAGCGGCGGCAGCAAGCAGCAAGCATGCAGGGCGGGCAGCGGGCGGCAGCAACCAATGGCTCTGATACCACTGTTAGGTGGCCATGGATCTGTGCTGCTGTTCTTTCCTCTAATAATGGCGGCCAACCTGCAGAAACTCAACAACAACAAGAAACAATAGAATATAAAGTTTTAGGATGAAACGGGCTCAGACGAACTGATACGGCCTCTCCAATTACACAGTGAACCAAGGCGAAGACCACAAAGGTTTCCCAACGCTCACTGCTCAAAGCTCTCACGGCCAGCGGTTACACACTCACACAGAGAATTCGTCGCCTTGCTGTCAGGAGAACAAGCAAGGGAGAAAGGAACACAACTCAGAGAGAACACTAAAGACACTCAGTCACCGAAGGAAGACGCACACGAAGCAAGTCTCGATCTCTCTTTTCTCAATCGGCTATTCGCTCTCTTGGGGAGAAAGAAACGAAGGCGGCTCTCTCCGAAAGAAAGAAAGGAGCGCCTTATTTAAAAGCCATACAGCCCAGCCTAAATATGGAAGGAACACTAAGGGTTAAGGTAATGGGCTGGAGAAGGAATTGGGCCCAAACCCAACAAAAACTACACGAGGTTAGTTTTCTAGTAAATATTTTTGTTTAAAATTCATCCCTAATTTATATTCATATGCTCGATTATAATTTATGAAATTATGTAATCGTTTTCACTGTGTTTCGATTTGATCGAAAATAAATTTGTATAGCCAGAATTTTTCGAGAGTCTATATAAAAAATCCAACAGTTCCCTACAATTGCCCCTCCAAAATTCTCGAGTCCATTGAGCCACGGTGCTTCATGTATGGTATCCAAAACTTGGGAACATTGAATGCATGTTCTAAACATTGGTGGATCCCCTAAGGACATTTGAGATGAGAATGGTTGTTTTTCCGAATCTTTATCTGCACGAATGCAACACGAGAGCCATCCTGCTAATGCATGAACAAATGATCGTTGAGAAACAACCCACACGTCAAAGCAGGATCGCCAGTTTCTGAGCTCTGTCTCAAGGTTAGCGCAGCTGATTGGTGTAGATTATGCCACTCCGGGTGGTGGCATTATTGTGTATTTCTCTTTTCTTGCAGGTTTTGAAGGCGTTCTAGCAAGTAATATCTTGGTTTCTTCTATTGTTCGTTTTTGTAGTCGATGGCACTCTGCCATGACCTCCCACGTCGTTGCTCACCTGTCAATATTTAGTCAAAAAATACCCTCATTAAAAGCTAAAAGGGCCTTAGCAAGAAACATAGAAAAATAAAGGGTTTTTATAGATTTACCCACGAACTAATTCCGATATCTGAGGCTCCAGCTCCTCATCCCACAAAGTTTCAATTCTTTTTGAGACTGCCTTAACTGAATGTAATGAATTTTCATTTGAGTTTGCAAATATTTTATGGCATCTCTTTTTTTTATCTACAACACAACGGTCTTCTCCTTTCATTTCTTGATTCCTGAGCTGCGTACATTTCTTTTCATAAGCCATCACCGGACACTTGCACCATCTTGTTTTGGTTCAAAAGGAGCATAACACATTGACATACATTACTTGCTTTCGGATTTCTACTATTTTTAGTAATAGAGGAAGTAGTTCTTTGTGTTTTGGGCACGTACTCTGACTTCCTGATAAAGTTTCTTTTCCCAGGCATATAAGCCGTTGAGTGTAGATTGATGACTCTCAGAAAACATACAGGACTCCTCACAGAAGTCGCTACTACTTCCATACCCTTCATCGTATTTTGTTGAAGTATTGTCTAAAAAACTAGGCAGTGATGCCCGAGAAGAAATGGAACTAAATAAAGTAACCGGATTCACCATTTTCAAAGCTGCAACAGAAACTTATACATTAGCAAGCGATTAAGAGCAGTTAAATCATATGGACTTGGTATCAAACGTCATCAAAGGGCATTGTTTTGAGATATAAAACAGAATGGACTTCAATAACCATTACTCAATCACAACACGCTGCTTCATCGTTTCATAACCTTAATATACTTTAGCAATCCGTTATTGTAGTCAAACCTGTGAGATCATTTGCAGATGATGAGTACTTGGCTCTGCTGATTTCCAAAATGGAAGACACCTCCTTAGCTTCATTACACAAAGCCATGAATTGATCTTCAGGATCTTTAATCTTCTGCCATACTTGTTGACCTCCTGTCAACATAAGATGTAAATCCAAGAGTTTCCTCTTTCAATTCACAACCAGCAACCATGTTTTATGTGGTAGTGATACACCGGAAAGAGGGAAGAACTTGGGTCATCCTAGACCTCGGGCAAGAGGACAGATCCAAGAGTAGAAGTTAGTCAGGGCGAGAACCAACTTGGGTAAGGGAGCACTCTTTGGTAGTCCATCCTTGGGTTTGTAACACATGGGAAGCAGATCAGACCGACACGTGCCCAGATGAACCCGGGTTCTTAGCTTTGCCCAGGTAGTGCATTAGGACTTATGAGATTAGGCGTCATGTCCTCGTTATCACACCACGATCATTTGGCCTAGCACCTCAGGACATGTGTCAATTTCGGCTCCATGTATATGGATAACATGCTTTGAAATCATTGACATGACATTCAGTGCGCGTAAGGATGATGTGACTAGACTAGAAGCAGTATGAGCTGTCAGATGTGTCAGTTTCAAGAGGCAGGACATGGGCATACATTTTGCCATGAGTAGTAACCAGACACTAAAAATAAGGTCATCGTTACTTTCTCTCCTATGAGTACATAGGTTTACTAAATCCAGAAGGAGATTAATAATATTTTTACACAAATCATACTCAATATGCATTTTTTATATTGCATTTTTCTTTTGTGAAAGACACTTAACTGACTTGAGCATTGGAGTAGTAACGTTCTTTGTTCTTAAAGCATACAGATTCTTCAACTCAAGAACTACCAGTCCGGTCTCCCACGTTTCCGAGAAGAATTCACCCGACCGGTGAAATCGCCCACTTAGTTCACCCGATTTACTTGGTCATCATCATTGACGTCATATATGGGAAAACAAATCTAAGATTAGCAATGTTCCACGATTTTCATTTGTCAAACCTGAAAACTATTAGTCTAATTAATAATTCCATGACTTAAATGCATGAGAATGGACCAGGTCCCTCATACTAAGATCAGCAAATGTTCTATGATTTTTTATTAGTAATGATAATAATGATTGTTGTATCTAAAATTTTGTATTAAAAAATCATTTGGAATATTACATATGTTTGTTTTGTTTTTTTCAAAGACATACCTAGTATGCTTTTTTTACAAGATAAGGATTTGTCATAATTAGGTCTCAAATCCGATATTTTATCTCAAACTTAAAATTTTGATTACAAGATACACTTTAAATCATTAGCTATATGTCGAATATTTTGAGTTAACAGTGTCGCAAAATAAATATATGATTTTCTGATGTATAAATTATTAATACTACCATATCACTTTCCAATTATTTTTTTTTAAAAAAATACTAAAATATTTCTTTATCTCAACTTTTGAATATTTTTTTTTTGATTATATATATCACTCCTAAAATAAATTTTAAAAAAAAACCATAACATCGAAAATAACAAAAGATTTTTAACATAAAAATATTAAACATATGCACCGTCGTACATGTAATGCATGTTACGAGACATTAATATATATATATATATATATATATATATATATATATATATATATATATATATATATATATATATATATATATATATATATATATATATATATATATTTATTTATTTATAAAATAATTCAAGAGTGAAGGGGCCGAACACGCCGTTTGAAGGAAATGGCTTCCCAAGTCCTCAAGAGCCTCGATTCTTCCTCTAATTATATTCATTTTTTGACCATCCCATTCCACAAGATCTTTATATATATTTTCTAATTGAATACTTGATAATATATTCTATTCCCACTGCTCTAGAATTCATAGAAACTGAAAATATTTTATCTTGCAAAATTATTATTAGCCTGTTCATGCACGTGATCTGTCCTGCTCAAAATACATCAGCTTATTATAATACAATTCTTGATAGTTGTACTTATTAAAGAATGATACATTTAAATCAATTCAAAAAACACACCACACTTATTTACGTTTAAGGGTGTCAAAAAAATATTCGAACTCCAATTTCGGCAGCAAAAAATTATTAAAGCTATAGCCAGTGTGTCCATACTTGGTAAATATCGACTGTTCTCAATATGGAAGGAGAATCTGAATAATTTTGTTGCAATCATGCATGGCCACTCGTTGCGCCATCTTTTGGATAGTTGTTGACCTGACTGAATAATTTAAGGCCACACAGTCATTTTACTTAATCTTCTACATCCTCTTTTCCCCTATATAAACACAAGAAACCATGCTTCAGTTCAATGTGGAATCATTATATAACAAGCTCATGATGCGTTGGTGTTGTGGTCTTGATCTCTTGATGTTTAGCATGAAGAGCTCGAGAGTGATTTGCAGCCAAGGATGACTTGCCGGTTGGTTTCTGAGCAATGCACATTTTGCCTCGGATCAAATTGATTCCGGCAAGTTGTTCTTGGCTACAGTTCGCTCTCCTCTTCTCATGCAAAGCTCGATGGGTATTAATTGTTTACACATGTTGAGTTTTGCTGATATATCAAATTGCCTAATTTCATCTCTTCCCGTGTAAATCATATGTTCACCAACCCCAAGTGTGGAGTACTGTTGGAGTTCGAAAAAGGTGTCTGTGGCTGTGAATGGTTTGGCCTCGTGATCTTTCTTGTGACAATGCTCAGTGCATCGTTACGTTTATTGGCATTTCTTGATAAAATTTGATCGGATATATCGAACAGGTGTGGAGTGGCGAATTTCAAAATGGATCGAGAATGGCAAAACTAAAAAGCTTTGAACTTGAAAATTTAGAATAGTTGCCAAATAAAGCAATTAGGAAAGATTACATTTTTAGGCATTTTGTTTTATGGTTTTGGTCGTTATGTTAAACAAATTTCGGTCTTACACGTATATATTTCGAGTTTTGATAATTTTAATCATTTTTATCAAAACTATTGATGTATCATTATGCAGATAAATCACACTGGTATCATATAATATCATTCATGTCGAAAAAAACTAAAATTATTAAAAACAATAATTATATCGAACTAAAAATAAAACTTAACAATATTGAGGAACAAAAACAATCAAACATACAACCTTCCCAATTAAGTAGATACATGAGTTTTATTCGCGTCTATTTATATAGACTTCGAAAACTTCAGTTTTCCTGATATACATTTAAGTTCTATATATTAAACACTAATAACATTTCTTCTCTAACTAATAAAAGGCATTTAAAGCTATTGAAAGGAATAACATAGTTTGAAATCTATTTTTTGTAAAAAAAATTCTGAAGATTGACGATTTAAGTTGTAGTAAATTTTCAAACTTTTATTTGTTATTTATGACTTTTATTGTTGTAGTTTTTCGCCCAATATATCCGATATAGTAAGGTTTGATTTCTCATAAGCAATAACTTGTGTGAGACGGTCTCGGAAGTCGTATTTTATGAGATTAATCTCTTATTTGGGTCATCCATGAAAAAAATATTACTTTTTAAGCTAAGAAAATTATTTTTTATTGTGAATATCGGTAGGATTAACTCTTCTCACAAAAAAAGATTCGTAAGACCGGACCTACTTTTTGTCATATACTTCTATATTATTTCAGGATGAATTATTTGTAGCAGTTTGAATATTTTTCAATGTAAAACGTGGATATATTTTTTACCATTAGAGGGAAAGCCATCTCCATTGACACGATTTCCAATAAAATGATAAAAACCAATAATCAATTGCCAAAGAAAAAGGTTCAAAAACATATACAGCTTTCAAACCAAAATTTGTCCCCCACAATTACACTAGTTAGGTTTGGAAATCATTCGAATTTTGGCGAGTAAAATTATATTATCTATTTTTATACATCTTCTACCAAAAAAATGTAAAATAAACAAGGATAATATTTATATATATATATATATATATATATATATAAATTTTATGAAAATTTATTGTTTTTTAAAATCAAATTAATTATACTGGTTTCTACCGAGCAATAATAATAAAAGGCTTATTTGTGGCAATTTCGCGCTACAAGTGGCACCATGTTTTTATAAAAAAGATTTGAATTTTTCGGCTTTGTCGTGTTTGGCTTTTTGCCAACACAGGTTGCCTTTGCGCCTTACTCCTCGTGTTCGTTTGAAATTCCATTATTCTTGGCAAAAAAAAGTTCAATATTAGGTTAAATTTGGAAGAAAATTATGTGTTTGCACTCCCTAATCTATAACAAAATGTGTTTGTATTCTCTAATCTTTTCTCAAATGAAATCGATACAAAACATTAAAATTATGATGGCAAAAACTTGTGTGAGACGGTCTCACGGATCTTATTTGTGAGACGGATCTCTTATTTGGGTCACCCATGCAAAAGTATCACTTTTTATGCTAAGAGTATTACTTTTTATTGTGAATATGGATAGGGTTGACCCGTCTCACAGATTATGATCCGTGAGACGGTCTCACATGAGACTCACTCAATTATGATACTAATATATGATATTTGAGTATCAATTGTTTCAGATCTGATATGTTTTGAGTGCCTAAACATGTCAAACAAATATCATCATTAATGATACATTTGTCTTTTTGAATGAAAATTGACATAAAACATTGAAAATATTGTACTGATATATGATATTTGAACACCAACTCTTTCATATTTAATATTAATATATGATATTATATTACCCAAATATTTGAATAAAATGTTGATATTAATATAGTTGTTCAAATTTTATACTCAAAGTCTTATCTTTTATATCATATCTAAAACAATGAGTACTTAAATATCATATATAATACCAAATTTCAATGTTTTGTACTTTTGTATCTATTTTTATCCGAAAAGAAATTATGTCATCAATATCAGTATTTACTATACATGTTTAGGTTTTCAAAAATCATATATTAATATCATATTTGAAACAATTGATACTCAAATATCATATACCAATACTATGTTTTTAATGTTTTGTATTGACATTCATTCATAAATGACATGTGCACCCAAGGAGTTCAAACACATTTTTTCTGACACGGAGACTGAAAGCAAATTTTTGTTTGGTTTTGAGAATTTTGAGCAAGTTACCATCAATTTTACTTCAAATAAATATACAGACTTTATCCTAATGCATCAAAACATACCTGTTATATACATTTTTTTGAAGGTGGCACCATATTATTTTAAAAAAAATTTAAATTGTAACTTTTTGGCTTTGTCTTGCCCCTTTTGCTCTTTACACCCTAGTCGCGTTTCTCTGAAAGTCCATTATTCTCGGCATACAAAAAAATTCCATATTCCGTCAAAAAAATATATACTATATTTAAGTAACACGTATGTGTGCGATACAGATTTTCTTTAAACAATATATTTAAATCCAAGTATTTTATAATGTAATTTTTAATATATATATATATATACGCACAAATTCATAAAACTAATAAAAGCAATCCACTGCACATTCCATTTAAATATATATATTTTTCTCCAGAATAAAATTTGTATCACACAATTTGTGAATCAACGAAAAATAAAGATTTCATAATTTGTATCTGCAATTTTGCAGTGGCATAAGAGAGAAAGTATGAAATACAAAAATATCTTCACCAAAAGTTATTATTATTTTTTTAAAAAAATATATTTATTTTGTTTTCAGTAATATAAAAAATGTTATCTAGAAAATGAAAATTATGTAGTTTGGGCTTGAACCAAGCCCGAAATCCATGAGAATGCATGGGCCTGACAAAAGTCAGATTAACTCCAAATCTTCAATATTAAGTTTTTCACAAACCTGGATTTTGTTCACATAATGTCGATTTCACACATCTTTCGAGTCAAACACAACGCTACCTTATTTCGAATCGCTTCCCAAATTATTACACGAATTTCATATTTTTTTCATTTAAATAGATTTTACCCAAAAAAATAAAAATAAAATCACACTTTACATTTTATTTGCAAAAGATGAATGGTATAAAATAGAAACCTATGATATTAAGGTATAATAACAAAATAGTTTCAACATGTCAACATCTTTAATTTTAAAAAATAATGACATATACTATATATATAAAGGCTGAAGTACTTATTTTAGATTGAGGTATTTGGTGGTCCGACTATGTGACATCGATTAGTTTTTATGAAAATACTTCGTCCATTTAGATTTCAGATGAGCAATATTTTTCATATAACTCGTACCTAAACTATCTAATCAACTTTCAAAATTCAAAAATCAACTTACATCTCTACAAGTTACATATTTAATATTATTCTATTATCGTTATCAAGATAATAATTTAAAAACTATAACAAAATTTTATTAATCAACTCGATCTATTAATGATCATGATAATGATTTTGTACACACATTCACCGGTAATAATAAAATTGGAGCATGTATCTCTCTGAGACAAGTGAACCCTACCGATATTCACAATAAAAAGTAATACTCCTAGCATAAAAAATAATATTTTTTCATAAATAACTCAAATAAGAGATCCGTCTCATAAAATATAACCCATGAAACTGAGGAGATTGTATGTTATCGTGTTTGGACGAAGGCCAAAAACGTTCAAATCTCTCAAGACAGATGTGTTAATTAATACTTTCTCTAATCTAAACATATTTATGATTTAAACATATATTTACAAATAATAATAAAATTGGCGGATTAAATATTATGGTGTTTGGATGAAGACAAAAAACGTTCAAATCTGTCAAGACAAATGTGTTAATATTTCCCCCAACCCAAACACATCTCAACCATTCGAATCCGCTGCATCTCTATTAAATATAAATATTAATCCATATCCACGTAATCTTCATATATTGATTTTATGACTCACACTCCAATTCTGTATCTATACTTTGCAGTTCTACTCTGAAGCTCGAACGCAATTTCACAGTGATTTATTCGGTATATCGAGTTGCCCTAGATCTCGTACGCATAATCTATATAAATATATATATACACAATCGTACGTATACACACAGATCTTATGTGCTCAAGATTTTCGAATCAATCAGGTAATTCGATCTCTAGTTGGTTCCAGAGATGCATGGAGGGATATTCATGTGTTTTTCAGTGATTTTTGCTATTGATTTATTTTGAATTTTTGGTGTACGTTTATCTGTCTGCTCTTATGTTTGTGTTTGGAGGTCAGTATATTTAATGATTGTGATTTGAAGAGGTTTGATGATTGTCGATCAAGGTACAGAGTTAGGTTTGACTTTTTGGTGTTAATGTTTTAATTCGGTGATTTGACTCTTAGGACCATCGATTTCTGGGCCGTTCGTTGGTTGTGACCGTAGATATGCATATTTGAATCCGTCAAACCCCTTTATAAAATACTATCAGTGCAATACTATTTTTTACATCTCACCCTTGACTTTTAAATCATTTCACCCAGGTATAGATTCTCCCCCTTTATTTTAATCTGTTTTGTTTTTTTCATTGTCGTATGAATTCTGATGTAGTGTTCGTGTTCTGGATATCAACTGTCTAAATTGGTTAAATTGGAAATTGACAAAAAAAAAATGTTGGATATTATTGGTAATGTTTATTTTTCAACCTTTGGCGTCTGAGCTTACTTTATATGTTTCTTTATTTATATTAAGTCCTGGGGGAGTTAAAATTTTCCATGTATCTGACTTGCCATCAGCAGTTTCACTTGCAAATTTAAAAACTTAATTGGAATAGTTGCAGGTTTTAATGTTGAACGTAGTGGTCTACTTTGGCCTGCCAAAGTACTTCAGCTTTTATTGTCCTGAGTTTTTATCGTATGTAACATTTATTTATATTTAGTACATCTTGCTTGAGTTTGATGTATTTTTGATTTTCCTGTAATGCTAAGTGAACTCTTCGAATTAGAATGCTCATATGTCTGCTTTGCCATTTCAGAATCATTCTAGATGAAGCACTTCGAAACATCCTTGAAGCATTAAGGATACTGAGGTGCATTTCGGAATTCGAGGCGAAATCAGATTGAGGCGTGGCATCTTGGCATGAAAGACGTGCAAATATTGCATTGGCCCCGCCAACACGGTCATTTAAAGAAGCCAACGTGGATAATCATATTGGTTTCTTTGGTCAGCTTGTTCTTAGTTTGCACATATGTTTATCCATCTCACAGTTCTTCAGCTTGTTATGTTTTCTCATCTAATGGTTGCAAAGCCTTGCAAAGTTGGCTTCCACCTATGGCTGCTAGAGAACTCACTGATGAAGAAATTGCTTCTCGTGTTGTAATTAGAGACATTCTGAATATGGCCTCTAATACATCTGCCAATCCCAAAATCAGCTTCCTGTTTCTGACACCTGGTGCTTTACCTTTTGAAAAGCTATGGGATAAATTTTTCCAGGTACTGTGTGTTTCTTGAGTTAACTTGCTATCATGCTATCATTCAGTGCGTTAGCAAAACTTACAGATTTGACTTCGGCTAAACGGTGGTCTTGGCGTAAATGTCTCAAAGATGTGAAGGAAACTGTGTGTGTTCGATACTCATTTAGAGACTTTCTCTCTTTCGTTTCAAGTAGTCTGTTTAGAATATGTATGTTCTATTTTGGTGTCCGAATTGCTGAACGGATTTGAACTTTTTTGAATTACTGAAACAACATGAAACGCACAATTTTTTTTGGAATAGATTTATTATACTTCTCTCATTTCTGACTCTTAGGAACTGATTGCTAAACACTAAATGTTGACATTAGATTTGGTAAATAGTGGTGGGGTGAATTTTACAAACCTTATATCAGTTTCTTTCCCTGGATTTGAAACGTATTTAATATTTTTTTATTAGGTTTGACCTTCTTTTCTTGTGCTTTGCTTCGTTTGGCAGGGAAATGAACATAGATTCTCTATTTATGTGCACGCATCAAAAGACAAACCTGTGCATTTTAGTCGTTATTTTATCAATCGGGAGATTCGAAGTGATAAGGTTGGTAATGGTACCTCATCCCTTTCTGCATTCTTGTTCAATGTTTTTGGCCTGCGACGGACATTAATTTATATTAAATTTACTCTGTAGCTTTGGTGATGTTGACAATTTATCTTGTTTGATGAAAGCCAAACGTCAGATATAATTTAATAAATAAGTTTTAGTGTGGATTGGAAACATGGAGAGTGGGTAGGCTTTAATTTTTGTGGTTCGGGGGTCTGACACATTTTCTGCTACTGGAACATGTTAGTATTTGAAAACATTTTTGAAAAAAGCTAGTTATTGTGAACCGTGTTTAAAATTTATTTGAAATATTGCACCTACATGCACTTAACACAATCTTATATTCTTAAAATGAGCTACACTAATGTAGTGTCATGCTTGATTTGTATGCAGATCAAATGATTCGTTCATGCACTAGAAAGTATTTATAAACCAGTAATCGTGAACTCTGTCTTAACTTATTTGAAATATTGCACCTATATGCGCTGAACACAATCTTATATGCTTAATGAGCTACACTTACGTGGTTTTCATGTTCAATTCGAATGCGGATCAAATGATTCATTGAAACACAATTCTTGAGATTTTTTCATTTATGGGATTATTTAGTGCTCCAAGCTCGGTTAAGGAAATCTCATTGATTTATCTGATTTACTCATCTGTAGATCCTTAGTTTTTTCACAATAATATTATGTTGTTTCGATTAGCGAGCCATAATGAAATCCATCACATAATTACTACTGAGCACTGCACTTACAATTATTGTTGCCTGAACATTGTATTGATTCACAATTTAAGGTGGTATGGGGGAGAATTTCAATGGTTGATGCTGAAAGGCGGCTTTTAGCAAATGCACTCAAAGATCCAGATAACCAGCGTTTCGTACTTCTGTCAGACAGGTGGTTATAGAATTTACTCTCTTCGAAGTTCTTAATTTTCATTTATTGTGAAACTCTGGTAAGCAGTCAGTTATAAATGAAGCAATTTTATGGAATGCAGCTGTGTGCCACTTTGGGATTTTGATTACGTGTACAACTATCTGATGCACGCAAATACCAGCTTTATAGATTCGTAAGTCAACAATTTCTAAACTCTCCATTATGTCGATTCTTCTCTGCAGCAGCAACTGTTTTGCTTAGTTTCTAGTTTTTAGTTTTAGGAAATATTCAGTAGTGAACTTCTGAATAAATAGGTGGCTTACCATATAGAACGCTAAAAAATTGAAGGCTAAGACCAATTTCAGCAGAATCTGCTGTTCCTATTAACTCTTTTCTCCTCTCTCTCTCTTTTTACAAATAGTAATGTAAGATAAATAAACATTCGAAGAAAAGGTTAGCGCTTTAGTGAAAACGAGTCCTGCTATACACAACCAAGTGAATGCTCCCGAAAATTGGATAATTACAATGGAAACTGAATAAATGATATGCTTTCAAAACTTTACATATATCTCTATGAAGTACACAATTTATATTTTTTTTATCGTCCTTTATTAAATATATTCATTCCGGAGTCTAAGTACCCATCCTGTTTTTTGCAGCTTCGAGGATCCAGGACCACATGGAAATGGCAGGTATTCTAAACACATGTTGCCTGAAGTTGAGAAAAAATACTTTCGGAAGGGAGCCCAGGTGGATGTATATTATTGAAATAGTTCCATAGTTGTCAGATTAACTAAGTGCAGTATGTTCAATTTTAAATATAATTAATTTTTGTTGTAATATGCATCTGGTGTTGTATAATGCAGTGGTTCACGATGAAGCGGCAGCATGCCATCATAACCATGGCTGACAGTCTCTATTATACCAAATTCAGGGATTACTGCAAGGTGATCTAGCTTATGATTTCTTGCTGGTAGTTTTCAACAGTCTTCTCCTTTTCCACAGCTTTGAATTTTTTCCTGGACGTTTTTAGGTATAATGATCCGATTTTATTTAGATGTCAAACAAACCATTACGTTATTAATTAAGTTCTATCATTCACTCTGGAAGATTATCTGGACCCATATGTGTGCTTAACCTCCCTTCTGTTTTGCCTAACCTCTCTTCTGTTTTAAAATTGGAGGTAAGATGACCTCTGATTGTCAAAGACTCAAAGGTAGGATAACAAACTCTTCCAATGGATGTCTCTGTTCCATATTCTAATTGCAAAGTTGATGTAATGACGAATTGATTAATGAGAAAAACCAAGCTGTTTGATTAGTGGAATTTGAATGAAGCTGTTTGATTTGTGGACTTTGCTTCAGTATTTCAGATGTTTGTTCATGATTAGCCAAACTGGTTGTGCAATCTAAATCCGTGGGTTGTGTAAAAGATAGAGGTTAAATCTATTGGATGAGTGAACTCTTGAAAGCATCTTAGGGGTAAGTCCACCCCAATATAGAATAAATGTTAGGTATGCTATGTGACATGAGCAGCCCTCCCTTACTCATTTAGCTCAGGGTTTTAGTTATTATCCTGCAGAAGCAACCCGAAAGATTGAATCAAGTACATCCTTGATGATCACATCCCACTCGGAATCCCCATAAAGCCTTTGTCCTTGATCTGATCGCTACCTTAGCCCCCATAAAGGGGTCTTTTTAGAGCAGTCAAAGAAAGTTCGTTCTTAAAATAAATGGATCCGAATGTTGGGCGGTAAAGCGGATACATGAACAAAATATTAGTCGCGGAGATGAGATGTTAAAGTGGGTGTGCTTCCATACAATAATGGATATGATAAGAAAATAATATCAGTAGAGAAAAACTTGTTAATGTGGATGTGCTTTCATAATGGATATGATAAGAAAATAATATCAATAGAGAAAAACTTGGGGTTGCACCTATTGAAGAAAAATTGAGGGAGACATGCCTGAGATGATGTGGACACTTACGAAGGCGACCAATAGAGACTCCGGTTAGGATATGCGAGACCATGACTAGTACCCATAATAATAGACGAAAATGAGACAAAAAAAGACTTGAATTATAATGATTAAACATGATATTCATTATGGCGTAAGAAGATCCATATAGCCGACCTCACTTAGTAGGATAAAGGCTTGTGTGGTGTTGTGGAAACTCCCATTGAAACATGAGAGCCGTTAACATGAAATTCAAGTAAACAGGCATTTTCAAGAGAAGGGTTAAACAATAGGATAAAGAGTGTGTGGAACTCTTAGCTCCATGATAGGGAATTTTAGCTCCAAAAAAAAAAAAAAAAAAAAAAAAACTGATAGGACCCCAAATGTATATCTCACAAATTATGAATCAAGAACTCACACCATTGAATTGCTGAAATATTTTGATTAGAGTTTACTTCTTTATTTCTTGACTAATTTTATATGGAAATTGAGGTTGCTATGTCATAATACTGAACCACCATGCCTTTGGTAACCTTTCATTGAACAGCCAGGAATTGATGGGCTCAACTGCTATTCTGATGAACACTATTTGCCCACCTTTTTCTATGTGAGTGTGCCGCTTTGCACCTTAATTTTTTTGTTTTTTTAAGATGCTTCCTCTGTCCTTTTGACCCTGCTAATTAAAACTGAATTTTTTCCTCGTCTTGTCAGATGTTCGATCCTGCTGGAGTTTCTAATTGGTCGGTAACACATGTCGATTGGTCTGAAATGAAGTGGCATCCGAAATCCTACCGAGCTCAGGACATCACCTATGAGCTGATTCGGAATATTACTGTATGACCACTCCTTTGAACTTTGACATCAGTATTGTTCAACTCTTTCATCTATCTTCACATTCAGCTTTTGTACTCCCTAATCCAAGTTTTCTCGGGCATACTTCCAGACTGTTTGTGGTGATCCTAGTGTTCCAGCATCGATTTTGTTAATAGTGACCTTTTTTTCATTAATCATATGCAAAATATTAGCGCTTTTTGGTTAAATCTTGCTTTGTGTCCTTCAAATCTGCATATATACCGAGCTGCATAGTGACTATTGTAACTACTTTTGACTTTGAGCTGTATTTTCGCAGTCTATTGTAGACAGTGTACATGCCACCAGTGACAAAAGGGTTGGTTATCTTTCTTCTATTATAATTTAAAGTCCGCTACTACATCGCATTCCTGTTGACATATTTCCTTTTGACACGCAGAGAGAAATCCAGATCAGTCCTTGCATGTGGAATGGAAAACAACGACCATGTTATTTATTTGCCCGGAAATTTTTACCAGAAACTCTAGACAATTTAATGAAACTCATCCCGATTACACATACACCTGAGATGGTGAAACCTCAGCATTAATCCTCAGGCCGATGCGAGTTGCCTAGTTGTTTAAAGCAAAGATGGATTCGAGTTGGGATGACGACAGCCTGGAACGAAGACGAGATGCAAAAGAAGAATGGCCAGCATTTGCTTCTTCTTTTGGGATGACCCTTTCTTACTCCAGGAACGGACTTTGGGGACTCTTCCTGGCTATATAAAGGCTAAGATTTGGCAGATTTTGATTGTACTTTCCATTTTCTTGTTTGATTAAAATTTGGTTCGTACTTGTTTTCTTCGTTGTATTATTCCCAGTTTCTAGGCTGTATGATATATGATATGACGAAGGCATTAAACTTTACTCTGGGGTGCTGTAAATATATCGAGGGCTTAAACTTCATCTGTGAGAAAACCGATTGTTTTTGTCTTTACTTGCTCTCGACTTTGGGTTTGGATGTAAATGTGAAACAACTCTCATTTCCTTTCATTCATTACTCACCAGTTTTCCAACACTCATATGCATCAGATAAAAAGTGGAAAGTAGCAGGGGCTAGAAAAATGTTGTGAGGAAGTGGATTGAAGAAAGAGGCTGCCTATAGCATCGTTGAAGTCAAGGGTTCATTTGAGAAGTTTGTAATTGGAGAATTTTCTCCTCCAGGAATGGATGAACTACTGAACTTACTAAGGACATTGAGTCGGCGGGAGGATGAAGAATTGATGTGTCTCAGTTGCAGCCAACTCTCAAGCTTATATTTCGTCCCCATGATAGCTGGCAATGAATCCAGTGTATGGTCAGAGAGGCCGAGCAATGTCCTCAGCAAGATGAAGTCAAATTTTATGCATAAATTTATGACAATAAGCGAAAGTTCTCCAATTTTTTTAAAATTTTACGTCGAAAAGGGAATTTAAACACGTGATTGGCCCAAATTTTGAGAAGTTTAAACATTACATTTAAAACCGGGTGAAAAAAATGCGATATTCTATGATTCTTGTCAAAATTCACTTGTGCAATATTTTTCCCTGTCTTATTCATTTGATCTATTTTTTTTTTAATCTTATCCATCTGATCCTGCTAATTGCATTATATGCATTTCCGACATAATTTTTGTTGTCGTTTTCGTGTTGGTCAATTTCAATCGCAACAAAAAATGTATTCTTATTAATGAATACAAATTAAGGTGGCCTCATTAAATGCGAGATTGTGACCATCATGGTGTCAAATTATAAAACTAAGTGGTGGGACCATTTTAATTAAAGATGTGAAGGAATTAAAGTTTGGTAAAATTATTATTTTTATTTATATAATTGCTCACCCCCTTCTGTATTATTGACTCGAATATTTTATATATATATATATATATATATATATATATATATATATATATATATATATATTAAATTTTTGGAGTGTAAAATGTAAATAGGATGATATGTGGATATCATATTCGATTTGCTTGATGACCATGTTTAACATTATCTGATATGATCAATGACTCTATATTGATTAATATAGAATACTTTGGTAAATAATCAATTTTTAACATTGGATAGAACTTATAACAAACAAAAAAATTATATATTTACATACTATATTTGAATATAATAATACAAATTATAGATTGTAAAGCCCTATTCAACCTTTATTTATTATTTATCATACTATTTTATAATATACTATATATACTAAAACTATGAATGGTGAGAAACCTACAATAACTAAGTATGGTCTTATGATATAATTTTTAAAATACCAAAAATCCCTCTCTCAAATGCAAAAGTAATTGAGAAAATAACTATTTTCTATTTATAAAAAAAACATAAAATGATCCTAAAGTTAGTTAATAAATCTCTCGACTGTAAGAAAATATTATAGATGATAATATATACCGTCCTATCCTAATGGTATTAGTTCTCAAGTCTCAACAATATAAAATGAGATCCACAATCTTAAAATAAAAAATAGTATAAAATACAATTTGTTTTAAAAAAATTATGGTACTTAAAAAATAAATATTAAGCGTCTCAAAAAAAAAAATTAAAAAATTTATGATTTCAAATTTATTAATTTTAGTATTTTTCATATATATATATATATATATATATATATAATATAAAAAATATCCACTCTTGAAAAAGATAAAAAAATATTACACAAATTTTTGTAATACAACGTTACACAATAATTTGGCAAAAACTGGTGTGAGACGGTCTCACACTCTCACGGGTCTTATTTGTGAGACGGATCTCTTATTTGGGTCACCCATGAAAAATTATCACTTTTTATGCTAGGAGTATTACTTTTTATTGTGAATATGGGTAAGATTGACCCATCTCACAAATTATGATCCGTGAGACGGTCTCACATGAGACTCACTCCGATAATTTTATGCGATAAATATCTTACTCGATGTTCTATCATAAAAATAAGCGTCGTACATGTCTGCATGCGTGTGTTTAAGGTTACCAGTATATATATATATATCATCCGCAGGACCCGCTAACAAGCAGCATATTACCTTCTCTCTCTCAAATTCCCCGAATTGGCGAGGCGTCTCCTTCAGTTCAGCGCTCTAGATTTTGGGTCCCTTTGATCTTTTTGTTTAAGAAGTTTATTCTTTTTCGCGCATCTAACCCTTGAATTCTTGGGATTTTCTCCCTTCACAATTGCGTAACAGCGTCCCCCAAAAATTCGTTGTTTTTTGAGTCACCATCTTCTTGATTTTTCCTTCAAATGGGTTTCCATAAAATGCGATTATTGGCAATGATGATCTCCATGGGTTTGGGTCGATTGCGTTCTTTAGGATCCTGTAGTAGTTCTCAGTTAGTTATCAGTTTCTGAGCAAAAGATTGCATTTTTCAAAATTTTGGGGTGAAGTTTTTTTTTTTTATGGGACTCCCACTTTTTGCTATTACATAATGACTCGAGGGGGTTTGTGATCAAGGTCTGTGAGAGTTGGGCCGCTGAACTGATGGTGAAAAGGGGAATAGAAGGAGAGGTCATGTCGCTGGTTCCAATAGAGACTGCGACGCATGAAACGGCATCGTGTTCTGGAGGTTTGCGTCTTTTTAGAGATTTTAGAGGGATCCGATGGCGCATGGATTTGGGGATTTTATCCTCTTCCCTTTCGTCATCGATAGACGATCTTCGCCGGGTTAGCGCCAATTCTCGTAGAAGGTGAATACGAATACGATTACCTCTAATATGCAGAGCACATAGTTTAATTAATGTATTTTTTTATCATTGATTGGAAATTTATTAGTCTGACTGGTTTTAAGGTTGACTGAACCGGGGCCATGAGCATCCTTTTTTCCCTTTTAAATACAAGTTTCGGCATCCAAGATAGGAACATTATTATTTAGATAGTTTTTTGGCTAATTTTGGATTTTGTTGCTCACAATAGTTTGTGTTGCGAAGAGGGATACTTGGTTTTATGATTGCGATTCATTTTGGTTGCAAGGGTGCTCCAGTTTTTGTTCCCTTCATGAGTTCCCGGTATTGGTAGAGCTCAAATCTTTTGGATTGTGTCTTATACGTCGTATCATCCGAATGGTAAATTTTATTTGATAAACCGTTCTCTTTCTTGGTTGAAGTGAGATTGTACCAGAAGAAAAGAAACTCAGATTGTACCAACAGAAAAGAAACTCGTGGTTCTATTAGAATAGTTATTGTACATGTGATTAATGTTGAACAGGTATGCTTCTCTGAGGAGAAAACTTCTAGTTGACCCGCATGTGGTAAAGGATGGTGGAATTTCTCCTGATCTTGCCATGGACAATCCTTTATCACAAAACCCAGGTACAATTTCATTCTTATTCTCGACTACACAAATTGTCACTCTATGATCATTTTACAGATTAATTTGACTTGTATAAATTCCCGATTTGGTTATCCTCTCTGAATTTCTGCCTCTTACAATATTTCACTTTTCTACACTTGAGCTATTTTTGGAACCTGAACGATTAATTATTAAGTTTACAAAAATGTGTTTTAATGATGTTATTCATGTTTTAATTGCAGACAGCATGTGGGGTCGCTTTTTCAGAAATGCTGAATTAGAGAGAATGCTTGATAAAGATTTGACACGCTTATACCCTGACAGAGGTAGCTATTTTCAGACAAGTGCATGTCAAGGAATGCTAAGACGGATATTATTATTTTGGTGTCTTAAAAATCCGGAGTACGGCTACAGACAAGGTAGAGTGAATTTTATTTGCACATTATTCTTGCTTCTGTTTCAGTCACACATATATATTATGGTACAATGTCCCAATGAAACGATGGAAGCTTAGCAGTTGGCAGCGAAGGTGGCTCTACCTATTATCCAGAACTATTGTGGGGACTGGGGATGTATAGCTGATTGTCTGGCATTGTTTTTTAACCTCGAGATAATGACTGTGATGATTATTTTCCAGATTCTAAAATTGTTCTGTTTATCAATCATTTATGTTTGTAGATTCTCTGTATCTTCATATATAGGTATGCATGAACTCTTGGCTCCCCTGATGTATGTTCTTCATGTTGATGTGGAGCGGCTCTTGGCGGTGAGAAAGCTTTACGAAGACCATTTTGCTGACAAATTTGATGGCCTTACATTTCATGACAATGGCTTAACATATAATTTTGACTTCAAGAAATTCTCGGAATCCGTGGAATATAAAAATGGTTTAGAAAACAGTTTTGTGGAAGCTAATGGCCCGAGTGAACTTGATCCTGAGATACAAACTATTGTTTTACTAAGTGATGCTTATGGAACCGAAGGTGAACTTGGCGTTGTGTTATCCGAGAAATTTATGGAACATGATGCCTATTCGATGTTTGATGCTTTGATGAAAGGGGCTGGTGGTGCAGTTGCCATGACCGAATTTTTCTCTCCTTCTCCTTTTGTGAATTCCCATACTGGCTTTCCCCCTGTAATCGAAGCTTCCACTGCACTGTATCATTTGCTATCCATAGTCGATTCATCTCTTCACAGTCACCTTGTTGAAGTAGGAGTAGAACCACAATATTTTGCACTACGATGGCTACGTGTATTATTTGGTCGTGAATTTTCCTTGGAAAACCTTTTGGTGATCTGGGATGAAATTTTTTCTCGGGAAAACACCAAACTGAACAAATCAGCTGGTCTCGATGTAGAGTCCAATAGTGGAATCCTGAACTCGCATAGGGGAGCATTCATTTCTGCTTTTGCGGTTTCAATGGTACTTAATTTAAGGTCTTCATTGCTTGCTGCTGAGAATGCAACTGCCTGCCTTCAGAGATTGTTGAATTTTCCTGATGACATAAATCTTGTCAAACTGATAGCAAAGGCAGTTTCGTTGCAAGCACTGACAATAGATTCAAATGTAAATTCCCTGCAAATTCAACACGACTTATTTGGTGGTAGGAAGTCAGTAGTTACTCGGGGCCATAGTCTTTCTCTAGATTTAAGTTCTCCAAGAACTCCTTGGAAGATGGTTCATGAGAGCTACTGGGAAGAGAAATGGAAAGTTCTGCACAAGGAGGAAGAAAGCCAGAAAAATAATTCGGAAAAACAAGTCGTGAAAAGCAAAAAGGGTTGGTCCGAGAGAGTAAGATTGCGCCTATCCAGAATCGAATCAGACCCGTCTCCATCAGTAGAGTGTGAAACTACGAAAAGTTTGAAGCCATCTGTAAAGAGAAGTTTGTTGGAGGATCTAGTCAGAGAGCTCGGATCAGATGAAGAGAAAGAATCTGTTGGAAGCGATGAAGTTGCAGTCCACGAGAATCCCGTGGAGACTAAAGGACAAAATGCTACTGATCAAAAGCTTAGCAGTGCATTGAGCGACGCTGCAAGTGAAGAAAATTCTTCTGACTACTTTGAACCACAAAGTCCTATTCATGGAGATAGTGATCAGGAAAATGAACAGGATAGAAGTAGTGTTGCATCAAACTCACCTGTTGATGAAAATGATGCTAAGACCAATGATCCTGAGTCTTGTGGAACAAACTCCCCTCGTCCGGTCTCAGAACCTCCTATTGGTCACTCTCCAAGTTTTAAGCAAAATGAGGATTCCATGGAAAAATCAGCTGTGGTGGTAAAACCAATAAAGATTCTATCTGGTAAATTTCCATGGTTATGGAAGTTTGGAAGAAATGTCAATGGTGGAATATTCGAGAGACCACCACCAACTGAAGTTGCGAAAACTTGCAACAGTGCAAGTAGTGGTCAGGAAAAAGATGCTACTTTTTTTATGTCAGATGAATATGATGGCTCATGTAGCACCAGCCACGGAGATACAGTCACCCAGAGTGTGATGATCAGCTTGAGGAATCTTGGTCAATCCATCCAGGTATCAAATGAATCTGATCTTCTGCAGTTAAGAACTGCCGTGTTTTATTTTCTAATCCTGGATATCAGATTCAGTCTTTCCTTGAGCTTCAGTTCATTTTTTAACTGGTTTCATTTGGTCCTGCAGATGATTGAATCTGCCCTCCAACTGAATCGGGATCAGCTGGGATCACCAGAGAATTTAAAGAATGGTTTTTCCAGCGAAGAACGAGTCACGGCCACGGTTGCACTCAATGAACTTCGAAAAATCAGCCATTTTTTATCTGATATGTGACTGTGTGAGGTATTTTAAATGTGTATGCATTCTGTGTAGTTCCTTCTCCTCCTTCATTTAGCAAAACAATGTCTTCTGGGCATCATATAGATTTGGTTTATTGATTCGAATTTATACGAACAGCCTTGTAAATACCCTTTCATCGAATACAACTTAATATTTCTCGTAAGAAAGCATTAGAAGATTAGCACAAACATGCAGGACGGAGGGGCGGTATCTCTGCTAATGACCAATTTTTCAGGAAAAAAACATAAGCCCCATAGATAGGAATGTTGAATATCTGTTGGAACAAACTTTCAATGCTTTTCCTATGTTGTGTTGGAACCATCATCTCTTCGTTACGACGTCTTGGTCCGAAGGTTTTGTGATGTCGATCCCTCAATCCATTATTTTTTCTGTTGATTGTAGATGATTTTTTATTAGGCTATTTTCAATCTGTATAGGATACAAGTGTCGTGCGTTCTCGGGAGAATTATATTTTTTGAAAATCCACGGCCATTTGTTTTTTTCAAAAATAATAATAATAATAATAAGCAAGATGCTACAAAGGCTTTGGAATTTGATATTACAGAGATACTCTAATGAATAAAATTTTATGCAATATGGTTACTAAGATAAGATATTTTATAACACAAATCGACCCTGATAAGTGGCATTCACAGTAAATCTATATAGTTTTTACAATATTGGCTCTTAGTTTATACACTCAGATTATGCGGTATGGAAGGTACAATGAAAACGCAAGAATGTCTGCATGTTTTCGTGATTTTAACTTCCACAAACCATCTTCCTCCCAAAAAATCAAATAATAAAAAAAAAAACCCAATAAACTCTCGATCTCTATATCAACATGTGGTTTCCATTATGCTGCGACGTACTCTGCGGATGGCTAAAAGGATCGCCAAATGGATTAGAAGTTCCCATTTGCTGCGGCTGCTGATAATACTGGGCTGCATACCCATTATGCGGCACCATCATTGTATTATATTGCTGCTGCTGCATCATTTGCTGTTGATTCATCATCATAATATGTTCTTGCTGAGACATCAATGCCATCTGCACATTTGCTGGAGGCGCAATGCTGTTGGACATGGCGAAAGGATCGTGTAGTTGATTGAATGCTGCATTATGTGCAGCCATTTCGTACCCATAACCTGCGTTGTGCAGCTGCAGTTGCCTCCTGCCCGAGTTATCTTCGTACAAGCTGTCAAGTAACAGCTTGTCGAACCCTCCAGCCTGTGTAGAAGTAGGATCAATCTAGTTTATAATATAATTCGATTTCATGAATGTACACACACAAGATTTTTTTTGTATTCAAATGTTGATGTATTCCAAATGATGCAATCAAAGTAATATACCATTTTGGTTTCAGGTGGTTGGGGTTTGTTAATGTAGCTCGGAGCTGTTCCTAAAGCCAATTCCCATCCAGAACTCTTTCCTACTTCCATCAAGGCATTACTATTCGAATACAGCGGATCACTCCCTGAAATTAACACACACACACACATATATAGCAACAATATTCAGCATTAGTGATCATCCATATTTCGTGCATATATGACAATACAAGTGAATGTATATAATATCTAGAATCAAGTGTATCAGAAGATTTAAAAAGCCTACGAGCAGTTGAATCCAATGGTACAAGAAAAGCAGCGGTAATAATTGGTTACCAGGTTGAATAATTGCAAGCGCCAATGCATTGCTGTGTTCTAGTTCCACGGCCTTCGGATTTATTTCATTCAAACCCTGCAAAAGTTTTACATAGAAGAAGCTAGAAAATTATGAGTCTCCCATAAGTCCTGTAACCTTCAAACGAAACATTGAAGGGGAAAACCATACCAGTAGATCAACAGGTTCTTGGGCTAATGGCAGTGGCTCAACTTCTTCTTCAATCTTAATTACCTCCGGTTCTTCAAGTATTTCCACAATCTCGTCCTTGTTTTCGACTTCTTCGCCTTGTTTTTCGATTGGAGCTGCTTCTTCGGGTTTTTCTGCCTCTTCTTCTGTCTCGCGATACTCCTGGTGTATGGTCACACTAATTATAATTGTTGTTTCTTTAAAAGCCCGAAATTAGAAGGAAAGAGGACAGTGTAAAACTGTAAGTTAAGTTATTTTTTAAATGCTACGTACATATTCACTCTGAAAACATATTGGTTACTTAGCTCAAATTTTCTCTGTAGAACGAAAAATTGAGTAGAATTACATGAGATGAATAAGATAGAAATGAAAGTGACGTAAATCTCACCAGTCTCTTATGAGACAAAGAACCTGTCTGAGGTGCTTCCCTTACGTACTCCTCCATAGTTGCAAGAAATGAAGGTGGAGGCTGTTCATTGATTAAAACATTCATCAAACGCAAGTATTATGGAATTATCAACGATTCTTGACTTTTAAACCCATCTTTTTCAAGAAAAAAGACCTGTCTTAAAATGGGGAACTGAAAAGTTCGAGCAAGGTCCAGAGTTCTGCAGAACCCGTAAAAGTCGGCTAGATTTTCTGTCTACACAGAACCAGAAATCAACAGCGGAATATCAGGAAAATATTATTCTTACATAGATCCTGAAATGAATGCCCATGTCACGAGCTGATATTACTGTAGATCTTAAAGATCTTCTCAAATGGAAGAAAATAAGTTTGTAACTTCTGGACTCATACACCTCGACTGATTCGGGGATCTGACCAGGGGAAAGATAGTAGAAACTGACCTGTTGTCCAGCTCTTTTGTATGTGCTAAGAGCTCTAACTGCGTTATGTTTAGGCATTTCGAAAAACTGCATGAAAAACAAATTGTTTTCTCACTTCTACTCTAAACAAACTTGGATCCATTGAATATTTTTTCAATTGTGAGAGAAATATAAGATCATCACCATGTCAACAAGATTAATAATCCCATCATTAATGGCGCAATATATCTTGAAGCTCTCTTTCAAAACCTGCTGCAACCAAGGGTTAGTTAATTCACTCACGAAAATATACACTGTTCTCTTTGTAGCACATATAATTTTTGCATAAATCATACCAAGGCCAATGCATATTGGATGAGGAAATTGTGACAGGCTGCTCCTTCAGGCTGAAAAATTTTCAAAACCATCCAAGATTTAACGCCCCATGTAAATTTGAGGTGAAATTGATTTGGGAGGACTCGTTACAGCAATACTACCTGGCAACCGACAAGTCGATACAGAAGTTGTTGCAACTGTTGGTCCCACGTGCGGAATTTTAGATAGTAAAAACCGAAAATAAAGAATAAACTGGACACCGAGATTTACGTGAAAAACCCCTAAAAATTATTAGGGTAAAAACCACGGGCAAGATTAAAAGAATTCCACTATAATATTTTGTGGTGTACAACTCACTCACTGTGTTTCCAAAGAGAACACACACTCTCTTAATACAGGAGAACAAAACACCTCACAAATATTATAGAACTAAGCACTTAAATGCTTATAAGATGAGAGAAAACTCGAAGAAGGGATAATTTCCAAATGAAGGGAGGAGCTCTATTTATAGAGCCCCTGACCGTGTGAACACGCGTTAAAAACGCGTATTCAATTTCTTTACGAAACTTTGCTTCCGGCCAACCCACGTTTTTATTTCATTCAGCTTTGCTGCCAGCCATGTGCATTTATTGCCATGGTCCTGCCGACATTTCTCCCACTTGGAGATTTGATTGAGAATCAAACACATCTCCACACATCCTTTCAATCTTGCCATTCCCTGCTGCTTACGTTTCCACTAGACCACTTGAGAATCTACACCACTCAAACTTATCAGTGTTCACTGGCTTGGTCAGAAAATCAGCTATGTTGTCCTTTGTATGGATCTTCTGCATATCCACGCTTCCTTCTTCTACTACTTCTCGCACAAAGTGAAATTGTACTCCAATGTGTTTCGTCCTGGAATGAAAGGCTGGATTCCTTGCGATGTGCAAGGCACTCTGACTGTCACAAAACAAAGGAACATTATTTTGTTTGTGTCCGATCTCCTCCAATAACCTTTTAATCCATATTGCCTCCTTGCAAGCTTGAGTAGCTGCCATATATTCTGCCTCTGTTGTAGATAACGCCACAACTGTCTGCATTTTTGAAACCCAGCTTACTGCTCCCCCTGCAAGTGTAAACACATAACCAGTAGTAGATTTCCTCTTATCAGGATCACCTGCATAATCTGAATCGACATAGCCCCTGAGTGTAAAATCTGATCCTCCATAACATAATACAGCATTCGAGGTACCCTTAATGTATCTAAGGATCCTCTTGACAGTGCTCCAATGCTCTCGTCCAGGATTCGCCATATAACGACTAACTGCTCCCACTGCTTTAGCAATGTCCGGTCTTGTACATATCATGGCGAACATCAAACTTCCCACTGCTGATGCATACGGTACTCGAGACATCTCCACCCTCTCTGCTTCACTGCTAGGACACATCTCGGAGGATAACTTGAAGTTAACAGGAAGAGGGGTCGATATTGGCTTACTATCTTGCATGTTGAAGCGTTGCAAGACTTTCTTCAAATAATTTTTCTGGGAAAGCCAAATCTTTCTGTTACTTCTGTCTCGATGAACTTGCATCCCTAGAATCTTGTTTGCTGGTCTCAAGTCCTTCATATCAAATTCCCTAGCCAACTGTGCCTTCAATCCTTGGACCTGATCTTTGTTGGGGCCTGCTACCAACATGTCGTCCACATACAACAGGAAAATGATGTAATCATCACCAGACCTCTTGAAATACGTACAAGGGTCTGCACTCAATCTGTTGTATCCAAGGCTCATGATATAGGAATCAAATCTCTTGTACCAACACCTCGGCGCCTGTTTGAGACCGTACAGAGATTTCTTCAACCTGCAAACCAAGTTCTCTTTGCCTTTTTCCGCAAAACCTTCTGGCTGGAGCATATAGATTTCTTCTTCAAGATCTCCATGAAGAAATGCCGTTTTCACATCTAGCTGTTTTAGATGTAGGTCAAACACCGCACACAATGCCAGCACCACTCTGACTGTTGTAAGCCGAACCACAGGAGAAAATATCTCATTGAAGTCAATGCCTTCTTTCTGAGCATACCCTTTTACCACCAACCTAGCACGATACCGCTCCACTTGGTTATTGCCATCACGCTTGATCTTATAGACCCATCTGTTTCCAATGGCTTTCCTTCCTCGTGGTAGTGTAACAAGATCCCAAGTTTTATTCCTGTCTAAAGCCTCCAACTCTTCTTGCATTGCTATCATCCATAAGGATACATCCGAGCTTTGAGTAGCCTCGTGGAAACTCGATGGCTCACCATCCTCTGATAATAGACAATATGCAATGTTGCTTTCAGTGACATAATCTGAAAGCCAACCTGGTGGTCTTCTGTCTCGAGTTGACTGCCTCACATTGGAAACTTCAAACTCAATATGTTCTTGTTCTTCGTGCTCCGGTACTGCTTCACAAGAAACTTGACCTTCGTCTGTCTTATTCTCCACCTGAAATATAGTAGTTTCTGAATTCAGTGTGTCTTTGTCTCCCTTTACTTTATCTTCCTCGAAGATAACATCCCTGCTGATGATAAGCTTGTGAACAGTAGGATCCCACAAGCGAAACCCCTTTACTCCATCAACATAACCCAAGAAGATACATTTTCTGGATTTCGAATCCAACTTCGATCTTTCTTGCTCATTGTACAGAACGTACACCGGACTTCCAAATGTATGCAAATGAGAATAATTTGTCGGCTTCCCGGTCCACATCTCCATCGGAGTCTTCAGATCAATCGCCACTGAAAGAGAACGATTGATTATATAACAAGCGGTTTTGACTGCTTCTGCCCAAAATGACTTTTCTAGACCTGCAGTCCTCAACATAGCTCTTGTTCTGTCCAATAAGGTCCTGTTCATCCGCTCCACCACTCCATTCTGTTGAGGTGTGTAAGCCGTCGTGAATTGTCTCTTGATGCCCTCATGTTGACAATATGCATCAAACTCGTCACTGGTATATTCTCCTCCATTGTCAGTCCTCAGACACTTGATTTTCTTTTCAGAATCAAGTTCAACCCGCGCTTTGAAATCTTGGAAGACTTGGAAAACATCTGATTTCTTCTTGATTGGATACACCCAACATCTCCTAGAGAAATCATCAACGAACGAGACAAAGTATCTCGCTCCTCCTAGGGACACAACCGGTGCTTGCCAAACCTCCGAATGAATCAGCTCTAATATGCTTTTGCTCCTGGCAGTAGATGTAGTGACCCGTTCCAGAATCACCTACTAGGCAAGAACTAAGCATGCAATTAACCTAATTAACAATAATCAGAGATAACAGCGGAAAAGTCAACAAAATAATGGTTATACAACCCAATCGAAGTCTAGAATAACTCAAAATAAAATACCCAATACAACCATATCGAATCAAAACAATACCGATAAACTAAACCAACCAGCTACTCAACGTCCTCCTCCTGCTCCTCCTGAGCTGTCCAACCTGAGGCCTGCCCCGTGGGAATGGGGTGTCCAAGAATAAACAAAACCGAGGACGTGAGCGATAAGAACGCCCAGTACAAAAGTATGAGTATACAGACCTATATGAAATGCACATGCTATGATCATGATACCGGGGTAGTCAAGAAACAAGAGTCACAAAAGGATCTCAACAATGCTCAGTCTAGAGGCGCCAAGTGGATAGTGCCGCGCGGTACACCTCTGGGTCACTGCATCCACTACAAGACAGACGTGGACCTAAAATGTCCCGGACCACCGAAGCCCTCCCGACCCGTCGGCCACTGTGTACTCTCGGTGTCCATGCGTCCACAAGACAGGGCTGAGCGACCCCAAGATATAGCTTATCTCGAAAGAGATACAGCTCAACAGTAAAGGCTATCTCGAAGAAGATACGGCTCAACATGAAATGCAACGTGCAGTAATAAACGTGACATAATAGCATGCATCATATGACATATATCAATGCACCACATAATCATGCAACACATATAAGAATGTATACTCAACCAGGATATCTCGGATAGTACTTTCGTACCTCTATCACAGCAAGCCTAGCCTTACGCAACACCGCTAATCAGGTCTAGAACAAGCCTACGCATCAAAAGCATACTCAATCAATACTACCATGCTCGACTAGCAAAACCAGTACTCCCTAGTACTACCAAAGGTTTAGGGTTTACCTTCGTCCGTCGACAGCCCTTTGATGTCGATTGCCTCGTAACTCAGACGCCGCTACGCTACTACTCCTGGCAGCTCTTAGCTATCGCTCGACCAACAACTAACCCTAGAAACCTTCCAAATCTCTCACTAAAGACTCAATCTCAAGAAATGGCAAGTCAAAAATGAGAAATCCGAGCACTATTTATAGGCCATGTTCGGATCCTCCGAACAACACTTCGGAACGTCCGAACGCTACGTGTCCATTGGCTCTTGACAGCTCATGATCGGATCCTCCGATCATACACTTCGGAACGTCCGAACTCCCACGTGTCGATCAACTCTTGACACCTAATGATCGGATCCACCGAACTCACTTCGGACCTTCCGACCTCTTCGGTGCTTCCGAACCATCTTCGGTCCGTCCGATCATGACTCGGTCAAAATTACACATTAAACCTTCTTAATCACCAATACTCCGTTAATTACCCAATTTGGAATTCGGGCTACTACATTCTCCCCCCCTTAAAAGATTTCGTCCTCGAAATCAAGTTTAGAGAATGAACAAAACGAAATAACAACATCATTACCCTCAAAATCTAAGGGACAACCCATCACTAGACGCTTGGCTAAAACCGAATGACCCATCGGAGTAGAAACGGAAAGAATGACATCTAGAGAAACATGCGGTAACTTATGACGCTTAACAAATCGTCCTGGTCACCCCAACGACCTACACTTCCCTGACTACTCTCATCACCAAAGTGGTCAGCCATTGCTACAACATAGAATGAGGAACTAGTAAATTGGTCAACGGAAATCCCAAAACAGAAATCTATATCCCAAAATCGTATGCATGCTCTGATACCATAAATGTAGTGACCCGTTCCAGAATCACCTACTAGGCAAGAACTAAGCATGCAATTAACCTAATTAACAATAATCAGAGATAACAGCGGAAAAGTCAACAAAATAATGGTTATACAACCCAATCGAAGTCTAGAATAACTCAAAATAAAATACCCAATACAACCATATCGAATCAAAACAATACCGATAAACTAAACCAACCAGCTACTCAACGTCCTCCTCCTGCTCCTCCTGAGCTGTCCAACCTGAGGCCTGCCCCGTGGGAATGGGGTGTCCAAGAATAAACAAAACCGAGGACGTGAGCGATAAGAACGCCCAGTACAAAAGTATGAGTATACAGACCTATATGAAATGCACATGCTATGATCATGATACCGGGGTAGTCAAGAAACAGGAGTCACAAAAGGATCTCAACAATGCTCAGTCTAGAGGCGCCAAGTGGATAGTGCCGCGCGGTACACCTCTGGGTCACTGCATCCACTACAAGACAGACGTGGACCTAAAATGTCCCGGACCACCGAAGCCCTCCCGACCCGTCGGCCACTGTGTACTCTCGGTGTCCATGCGTCCACAAGACAGGGCTGAGCGGCCCCAAGATATAGCTTATCTCGAAAGAGATACAGCTCAACAGTAAAGGCTATCTCGAAGAAGATACGGCTCAACATGAAATGCAACGTGCAGTAATAAACGTGACATAATAGCATGCATCATATGACATATATCAATGCACCACATAATCATGCAACACATATAAGAATGTATACTCAACCAGGATATCTCGGATAGTACTTTCGTACCTCTATCACAGCAAGCCTAGCCTTACGCAACACCGCTAATCAGGTCTAGAACAAGCCTACGCATCAAAAGCATACTCAATCAATACTACCATGCTCGACTAGCAAAACCAGTACTCCCTAGTACTACCAAAGGTTTAGGGTTTACCTTCGTCCGTCGACAGCCCTTTGATGTCGATTGCCTCGTAACTCAGACGCCGCTACGCTACTACTCCTGGCAGCTCTTAGCTATCGCTCGACCAACAACTAACCCTAGAAACCTTCCAAATCTCTCACTAAAGACTCAATCTCAAGAAATGGCAAGTCAAAAATGAGAAATCCGAGCACTATTTATAGGCCATGTTCGGATCCTCCGAACAACACTTCGGAACGTCCGAACGCTACGTGTCCATTGGCTCTTGACAGCTCATGATCGGATCCTCCGATCATACACTTCGGAACGTCCGAACTCCCACGTGTCGATCAACTCTTGACACCTAATGATCGGATCCACCGAACTCACTTCGGACCTTCCGACCTCTTCGGTGCTTCCGAACCATCTTCGGTCCGTCCGATCATGACTCGGTCAAAATTACACATTAAACCTTCTTAATCACCAATACTCCGTTAATTACCCAATTTGGAATTCGGGCTACTACAGTAGAAGTGCCAAACTTTAATCTGTGTTGTTTACTGGTAACACAATGCTCACAAAAGGGTAGTGACACTTTTGTAAGTCCCGGCAGCAGCTTCCGTTCTGAGAGAATTTTCAACCCTCGTTCTGACATATGCCCAAGCTTTTTATGCCATAACACAGTTAATTCTTCTCCTGAACCATTTGATGCAACAACTAGTTCTGCCTCTTTGTGTGTTTCTCCCAAAAGAACATACAGATTTGCAGCAACCTTTTCCGCCTTCATAACCACAAGCGCGCCCTTCACAATTTTCATGATCTCGTTCTCGGTCCGAGTTTTGCACCCGATGTCATCCAATTGCCCCAAGGACAAAAGATTTTTCGTCAGTCCTTTCACATGTCGTACCTCTTGTATGGTGTGAATGGTTCCATCAAACATTTTAATTTTTATAGTACCGACCCCAGCGATTTCCAAGGCATAGTCATTTCCCATGAATACAGATCCTCCTGAGACTGGTTCATAATGATCAAACCATTCTCTCCGAGACGTCATGTGCCACGTCGCTCCTGAATCCATAATCCATGTGTCACAAAATTTGTGTCTGCCTTCTGCAACAGTTGCTGCTTCGCTGAATAATATTTCACCACTGCCTGAAGTACTGACCAAATTTCCTTGAGAACTTTTATCGATACTCGTACACTCTCTTTTGAAGTGCCCTTTACCGCCACATTTAAAGCAGTAAATATTTTTCTTCTTACTTCTCGACTTTGATCTACCTCGCCTTTGGCTCCCACTGGAGTCACGGTCCATAAATCTTCCTCTTATCATCGGTAACGCCTCTGCCTGCTTCGAGGATACCAACCTATCTTCCTTATTCTTGCGCTGGCTTTCTTCTCCGAGAACCGCAGTTAAGACATCGTCGAATCTTAGAAAGCCCATAAGAATATTGATGATAAGTTGATCATATGAATCTGGTAGACTTTGAAGTAGAAGCTCTGCACGTTCATTTTCCCCTATTTTATGCCCCATGGAAGTGAGTTGGGCAAATAGAGTATTTAGTGTGTTGATATGGTCGGTCATCGATGAGGATTCCGCCATCCGAAGAGTATAAAGCATTCTCTTTAGGAAAATCATGTTGTGTAGGGACTTGACCTCGTACATCTTTGTCAGAGTATCCCAGATAACTTTGGCTGTTTTTATCTCAGAGATACTTGACAAAACTTCGTCAGCTATAGCCAAGTGTAAATTGGCAACAGCGTTATCATTCATCTCATTCCACTTTCCATCATCCGCAATCTCCACCGGTCTATCTCCAATAGCCGCCAAGCAATTCTCCTTTCTTAAAATTGCTTGTATCTTTATTTTCCACAGCATAAAATTGCTTCCGTTGAACTTTGCTATCTCGTACCTTCCCGCCATTATGTCTACAACAATTTTATAGACTGGACAAAATAATCCCGCCTTAAATAAAAAATCTCGAAAAATCTTTTCTGATGTGGAAAATCAGTCTAGACTGCAACCACAGAGCATACTCAGAATTTTAAGAAATTTTAAACCAAGGCTCTGATACCACTTGTTGGTCCCACGTGCGGAATTTGAGATAGTAAAAACCGAAAATAAAGAATAAACTGGACACCGAGATTTACGTGGAAAACCCCTAAAAATTATTAGGGTAAAAACCACGGGTAAGATGAAAAGAATTCCACTATAATATTTTATGGTGTACAACTCACTCACTGTGTTTCCAAAGAGAACACACACTCTCTTAATACAGGAGAACAAAACACCTCACAAATATTATAGAACTAAGCACTTAAATGCTTATAAGATGAGAGAAAACTCGAAGAAGGGATAATTTCCAAATGAAGGGAGGAGCTCTATTTATAGAGCCCCTGACCGTGTGAACACGCGTTAAAAACGCGTATTCAATTTCTTTACGAAACTTTGCTTCCGGCCAAGCCACGTTTTTATTTGATTCAGCTTTGCTGCCAGCCATGTGCATTTATTGCCATGGTCCTGCCGACAGCAACGCAGGTAGCTGATCCAGCAATTCTTGAGTGTTCAAGAGTCGTGTCTTACTATAAGCCTGATAGAGTAACGATAGACAATAATGAATAATATGCAGTCAGTTGAAAAAATTGCGACTTCTGCTATTGGTAGAAATGAATATGGACACCTTAGTTACTCCAGGAGCTGATTTTGAGACTCTATCAGACTCTATATCGTAGTTTAAAGTTCTAAAACACTCTAGTCGCTCCTCGAGGAAGAGCGAATACGTTCGAACCCAAGCAGAACAATCCCAAGCTGCATAACAAAACCAATCCAAATGTTAAAAAAGGGGGGTTGTATTCTCTCTATTGAGCCATTCTAAACGTCAATACACCTAAAGGACTAGAGTAATCTTTGAAGTTGGATATTTGAAACAAATGTCCCCTTTTGGAGTAATGCAATAATTCTTCTCTGAAGCTTGGATCTCCCTCTCTTAACGTCCGGTGGATAACTATCAAAGTCTTTATGGCCACCTGAAAAATGCACTCGGGTCATTAGCGTACGTAAGCATGGTTTGGTCTCGAATTACATTCCGGAGACTGATATGAACTTAAGCTTTATACTAGCAAAGCATCATGTAATCGAATTTATATCTTAGAACACATTTGTACAAGTTGTTCTAATCCGTAAAATGCATGTTTTGTAAACATGGATTCTTGTTGGACAAATTAAATCAGGAAATCAAAAGGAGTACTGAAAATAGCCTAATGAGTGGTGAAACTTTACAATCCAATTTCTGGTCTTTCCCAATCTTCTTGAAAGTGCATGAAGGCAGTAGGAAACATCAGCTCTCTGACGTGATATGGATACTGCGGCAAATATCTCTGAGAAAAAATCAAGTAAGAAGTAAATCACCAAAACATTCACCAAAAGAAGAAAGCATACAATACTTTCTTGATTGCCAACAAAAAAGGCATTTTCTTAGGAAGACAAATTCATGTGTACACTGGCAGGCCATCACATCGGTGCACATTAAAGAAATTTCAACAAGGTGAGTTGCATGACTTAAAACGACAATTGAATGTGAAAATTTCATTCCACCGTAGAATACAAGGACGTAAGTTTTAGAACAAAACAATAAACAAAATGCACTCACTTCTAACATGTCGTTCCTTTGGAGGATATTGAACATGATTAGTTGCCTTGACAATTGCAATATCCAAATCCTAGGCCAAACCATGAAAATGTATCGCAATACATGAAATACAGCAAGGAAATTTAAACCCAAAAACCCATCATGAAGAAATTCCCACAACAAATATAGGCGAACACACGCACCCGTACCCATAATTACCTTGAATTCACTATTGACCTTGGCGAGGCCGACCGTGGTTGAGTCCTTGAGGGCTCCATAGGCTTTTCTAAAGCTTTCCATCAATAGTGAATTAATGAAAGAAAAATTAATCAAATATTTCCACTAAAATATATGCGCTGAATTATGTACCAATATACAGAAGAAATGAAGAGATCAAGAGAGAGATATAGAGGGAAGAAAAGGGTTTGTTGTGTTCTTCCTCTCTTGTTCTCATACCCTATACTTATTTCGATATGATTACAAGAAAATAAGCCATCAGATTCTGCGTTTCTCTCTTCCTTCGTTCTCTCCTAATCTCTATTTTTGGTAAGTTTGACTGTGAAAATATATTTTCTGTATGCAATAATATGTATTTGTATACTTATATGAAGATATATATGAGCTGCAGGTATATTGCATGGCACAGTTGTTTGTCTGTTAGCTGTTTGGAAGTCATAGGATATTCTCCAATCATTGCAAATTTAATTTGATTCAATCAAACATTAGCATTTGGAAATTATATATGTAGAGTTTTCAAGTTTGTCAATGAGGTGGCAAAGCTGCATGGCAGATTCATCGTAAACGCTGATAATTATTTGTGTATAACATTTCCCGAATTTTATGTAATTTAAAATATATATCATATATGAGTTTAATTTCCACGTCTCGAATGATCAATCGTTTTCAATTGTTGAACCATTTTGAAGTGATTAAAAGAGACCAGTGACAAAATTTTAGTGTTACAAGAAGGGAAAGTAAGTGGGTGTCTTGGTTCTAGACTGTTATTGAGTTTAAAAGTTTAGAAGTACTTTTTTATACTATATAAAAGTTTAGTGTACAGTTTTAAAAAATTACGTGATATTCAAACTTAACTTTTAAAAACTCTAAAAAGTTTATAGATATTCAAAATGTCAATAGACTTTCAATGACTCAACGGAGTTCTATTAAGTACAGGAATTGAAGTCTAAGGTA
This sequence comes from Primulina eburnea, assembly GCF_022965805.1. Lineage (NCBI taxonomy): Eukaryota > Viridiplantae > Streptophyta > Magnoliopsida > Lamiales > Gesneriaceae > Primulina > Primulina eburnea. The sequence goes on from NC_133111.1 coordinate 867,078, forward strand.
CACCTATAAAATGTCAAAAAATGTATTTAGTTCAACCTAAAGATTTTGATGTACATTTAACATTATTTATCATTTAACATTAGCAATATTAAAAAAACAATTAAATAAGTCCAACTTTTTACCGTGTTTTTTATAATTAAGGTATTAAAATGAAATTTGCAAATTATCGAAGGACTAAAGTGTTATTTGAATCATTGATATTTTAAAAAAATTAAAATAAAAGTGTTTGTTCAAATTTAAAAAACAAAAACAAAAGTGTAATATTGATATTACATAAGGTCAAAGTTGTAAGAAAAATATGATGTACATTTTTGCTTTGTTAGGCCCAACCTTAATATATAGTATAGATATAGATTAATATTGTGTTGTCCTCTAATGAGTTATTCTAAGAGTCTCACATTTAATAATATAATTAGGTACTATGCACATGTGGTGCTTAAGTACAGTGTTTGTTATAATTATTAAGAATATAAAATGAAATTTGATAAATTATCGATGGACTAAAGTACTATTTGAATTTTTGAAATTTAAAATAAAAATAAAAATAAAAATGTTTGTTAAAATTTTAAAAAAACAAACAAAAAACGAAAAACAAAATTATAATATTAACAGCACACAAAGACAAAGCTGGAAGAAAAAATTGATGTATATTTTTGTCACTATTAGACTCAGCCTTAATATATAGTATAAATAGATAATATAGATATAGGATAATATATACAAAAAAAAAAAAAAAACATGATGCATCAAACTTCACGAATACATGAATCTTGAACTTGTAATTTGGATTTCGAATAGTTTCCAATACAATCAATCAATGTTATTCATCATTTCCCCATCAGTATTGACACATATATTCATGAATACATAAAAACATGGCATCGGTCAGTCCACTTGCAGATCTTCCGTTTTATCTGCTTCTGAAGTGACACCTCTTTCTTTCTACCCTTTTCAAACGTACCCTCCTTTTGATTGAGCAATCCAATTTGGTTTCTTTAGCATTTTAGTGGAATATCTTGGTTGAGGTCAATCTGAGATTTTATTGAATTTCTCGATCGTCGGAGCTTTGTACATTTCTTCTATTAAGATCAACGATGTGTTCTTATTTGTTGTTGATTAATTTTTTGTGCCTGATTTAGTATATGTTTGGAGTTTTTTTATGGGTTGATCAGGTTTCTTGAATTGGAATTGGTGTGATGAAGTTACAATGGGGTCTAATGGAATTGGTGTACAATCTCCGATGCTTCTTGTTAGTTGCCTTTTATGGTACTACTAGTTGAGTTTTCCCAATGTAATTTTTTTTTGTTAAGTTTCTGTTTCCTGTTATGACTTGGCAGTTTGATGATTGTTTGAATGATATGCGCAATATGCTGGTACTGGCCAAGGAAAGAACTCGAAGAGAAAGTTGCACAACAATGATAATGATTAGAGAAATTCACGTTGCAAGAAACCAAAATTTAAACTAAAGGACAAGACTTATTCATCATTATCCAAGAAAAAAAGTAACTGCTTAAGTGAAGACAATGTAAATGGGGGTTTGAAGTAGTTTTTTGGTCAAACCACTGTGCATAAGACCAAATCCTCCAAGAGGCAACCTGCCATGAGTGATCTGAAAGTTAAAATTGCAACATTTAGAACGAAAGAGAGTGTGAAGTCAGATGATAAAGATGTGAAGTCTAAAAAATCTAACCGAGGGAAGAATGGGAAGAAGGGAAATGATCATTTGGGGCCTGACGAAGCTTCTCGATTGCAAAGGGGGACAAGATATCTTTTAATAAAGATAAAGCTGGAGCAAAATCTTATTGATGCTTATTCTGCAGAAGGTTGGAAAGGTCAGAGGTATAAAATCTTTGTCATGTGATTTTTTGAGAAAGTGCCTACTTGCAGATTATACTCTATATTTTGAGTGCTTCGGATGCATTTTATCACGTTAAGCTTTAAATAAAGCATGTCATCCTAAAGGAGGCCAACCAATCTATGCATCTAAGTTGTTGCATATGGTTTGTACAATAGACATTTGGTGTGGTAGATGGGAGGCACATGAATGTATTTGTAAAATGAAACTTGAATGGGCATCATAAAATGCATGTGAAGGATAGCATTTTCAGCCCGTCAGTGGTTCTAGTACCCAACAATTTTTATTCAGTCCAGTCTAGAACGAATTATCTTGAGTCACAATGCATATATAGAGAATATTGTATACAGTTTTTTACAAAGTTCAATTTATAACGTTAAAAAAATTTGTTATCTTCGAAAATATTTGGGGTGTTGATTGTGTGAGTTAACCTCTACACATATCATGACAAACTGTGGATTATCAGTTATTCCTAGTGCATGAAACATCATGACTTGCACGCTGCTAACATGAATGGACATTTTTCTTCAGCCGAGAGAAGATTAAACCAGAAAAGGAATTAGAAAGAGCAAAGAAGCAGATATTGAAATGCAAGCTGGGGATACATGAAGTTATTCGTAAGTTGGATTTGCTCAGTTCTGTTGGATGCATTCATAACTCAAAAATAGCTCCTGATGGATCTGTTCATCACGAACATGTAAGTGTTTTTCCTATATGTAATTTGTAATGGAGTTTCATCCAGTGTTTACATTTTCAACTACCCATGAATTGGCTAGCTAACTGGTATAGTGCAAGCATGACTTTGATTAGTGGTTTACACATCTATGGTTCTAAATATCATTTTATCGAAGAGAAATATCATGCTAGTATTCCTTGAAATTGGATTTTTTTATGTTCAGAAAGAATCCATTTTATTTATTCTTCAGTTAAAATTAGGAATTCAGTATGCTTGTTTCAAATTCAGACAATATGTTCCAAATGCGAGTTTCGAGAAGCTCTGCCTGACAACGACATTATACTTTGTGATGGGACATGCAATCGTGCTTTTCACCAAAAGTGTCTTGATCCTCCTTTGTCAACTGAAAATAGTGAGCTTTTTTGCTCCTTATGTTATCGTTTTAGTAGGGATCAAGTCTCCCCTTTGAGGGACATCACACATCTGGAATCATTCAATGTTCTTTTGTGTGCTCATGTAATGAAGTTATTGATATTTCAGTTCCTTCAGAAGATGAAGGATGGTTTTGCAAATTTTGTTTGAGTAAGATGGAAGTATTGGAAGCCACAAATGCTCACCTTGGTACCGACTTTTCTATGGACAGTAATTGGCAGGTTGATTGTTTGTAAAAAGAGATGAAATCTATTTTCATTATTCTATTCTATAATTTGATAGGATAACTTTGTTTGAATCATAATAGGATGTGTTCAATGTAGAAGCTGCATTACCTGATGGTGGAAATTCCGTTGTATGTCATGAAGAACACTGGCCATCAGATGACTCTGAAGACGATGACTATGATCCAGAAAATCCGGAAAGGATTGAATACTGTTATAGCGATTGTATATCTGGGTCTGATGATGATGATTCTGAATATAATTTCAGCTTTCTCGGGTCACTTGAGGATGAAGCGCTTCTTTCCCCAGGAAGATATGAAGATACAACAAAGGAATCATTGGATGATTCTCTTATTTTAAACGGATTAGACTCAGATGAGATTAAGGCTGGTGAAATTCTATGCCGTCCCAGACAGCGAGCATCTGTAAACTATACAAAATTATATGATGTGAGGATTTAAAATTCATTGAACTTTTTTCTGGAGAGAAACCATTGCAATGTGAAAAATATTTTGTGCCAGCACCAAAAACATCCAATAAGCCATTTTTCAAAAAAAAAAATCATCAATAATTTGTGACGGAGTATAATTTTCATTTTGAGTCACATGGCAGCTGTGAAGGCTCTTGTTGTGAAGTAATTCTATACACATGAATACAAATAGCTTCAACTATCTCAACTTGATTGACCACAGACTTTTGGGTCTTAGGTCCTTCCCTTCCAAATATTTGGTATCTCCTGGAGGAGCTCCTCATTCTTTGCTTGAATTTGCTTTCAATAGTTGACTTTCCTGTCTTTAGGAAATGTTTGGAAAGAATGCTCTTGAAAGTGAACGAATTAGTGAAGATGAAGACTGGGATCCCACAAAAAGAAAGCGGAAACGAAAGGAGGCTGATGCTGCCAGTACCCTCATGACTCTAGGAGAAACCAATGAAAACGTTTTAGAAGAAGTGAAAGAGTCCCCATCCGGCAAGGATAAAAGATCCATTCTCAGACTACCACATAATGTGGTTGAGGTATTGTACATTATTTTTAATATTGTTCTCACTATTCAAATGATGTGCCAATTCTCTGTTTCTAATGTGTCTATGTAGAAGCTTCGACTCGTTTTCGCCGAGAATGAACTTCCTGCCAGAGCTGTAAGAGAGAGTCTTTCCAAGCAGCTAGGCCTAGAATTTGAGAAGGTAACTGTATGGTTAAGTTTACCTTTGTCTTGTTAGAAACTAAGAATATTAGGATAAGAAGAGCCTCTCGTTGACTTTTCACGTGGAAACAGAAATTGGAAGCAATTAGACCTTTTTTTGTTGAGCATGATTACCCACATGCTTAGGTGACATTTTTATTTTTCCATTTGCAGGTCAATAAATGGTTCAAGAATACGCGCTACTTGGCACTAAAAGTCAGAAAGGCAAGGCAGTTCCTGATTGAATTTGCATTAAATTTTTCATGTTCTGTTATCTTCCGTTCTTTTTTCATCATTTCTTTCATTTGAAATCTTCATCTCCTTAGCAATATGCCTTCGCAGTCCATTAAGACCTTGTACAACTGTTCATTTCTTTTGAAATCCTTTGTTCTCTCATGTATTCTCTAATTTGCATTGATCCGATACCATTGATGCATTACTCGGTGTGTACAGTTTTCATTAAGTTTGAAGTTGAGTTTGTTAACCATCAAACATAGCAGGCAGAAAGATCTAAACTTTCTAAGGATGCCGGTTCCATTCAAAAGAAAACTGTGTTCGAAACTGCATCAGATGAAAATGCTGATCAAATGGCACCAGAGGATAACCTGACATCACAAACGATTATGATTTTTAAAAAATATACTAGAAGAAGAAACAACTACTTGCTGATGAAAAGGAAGAGGAAACAGTCATTGAAAGACACGAGAAAGGTAATATGTTGTATTTTCCCATTCTTACTTTATGCTGGCTTTCAACGATATGTTCAAGTGTAGCAATTCTTTATTTTCACGAGTATTACCAGCAGGACCTGATTTGCCCATTGACTTCTGTATTCCATTTGTGTTTAAACTTCCTAAAAAACCGTAAAATATCAATGCTCTGTTTGTGTTACATTTGCTTGTCGGGATTCAATAAATTGAAGATAATTAGCATGCATGGATTATTAACATGATACAAGAATTGTTTGAGGCCGTTCTTTAGTATTTTCTGAACTTTCTAAGGCAATTATGTTCATGCATATTTATCTTCATTTTGTGCGCTGATACCTTATTTCCTGCAATCAGAAGACACCAGTAGATTTTGGTGATGATGAGAGCCTAAAACATCCAAGGGAGAAAGCAAAACAGTCTAAGAAGAAACTGAACAGCAAAAATAGGGTTGATATGCTTCAAGCAGGAGCTACTGTCGAATCAAAAATAGAGTGGAGAAACTTCGGCAATCTTTACTTCAACTTCCATGCCGAAGATTTGGCAAAACCAATGCAACTACTTCAAGTGATTCATCAGCAAATGGTCACCTCTTCTCCCTTACTTCAAGTGATTCATCTATTATTTACGTACCCGTGGCTGAAGTAAGGGAGAAGAGGTGACCATTTACTTATCTTTGTTAGCATCTCCTTTGATTTTGTAAATTCTTTGCTTCGTACTTTGACCTTACCTCTCCGCAATTTGAGAAATAGAAGGCCTTTTTTGGTGTATGTGTATACATAGGTCAAGTATAGTAGATGACCAAGTTTTGCAGTGATTTCAAACAAAACAATATGCAAATGAGTTTCCCTTGTAATTGGTTCTATCATCATGTTTCTTGAAGTGAAATGGGGGAAAGGAAAAGAAAAAAAGATTTGTATACATAGCCACCTTTATTTACTCTATAGGTAATGGTTCTTCGGTTCTTGAAGATATTAACAAACGACCCTGTGTTTTTTGCATGTTAATTCAACTTGCAGGCCATGACTAAATATAAACACAGCCTCAAATGAGCCTGAGGTAGAACTGGATAAGACTCGAGATGAGTTTTAACATGTAGGGTATTAAAATTGATGGTATTTCAAACACCATCTTTTGTCGTTAAGGATGCACATAGGTAATTTTATTTTTAAAAAAGAAAGGAAGGAAAAATATTTAAAAAAGGCTGCACCAAATGCCAACAGCGTGGTGACATCTAAAAATCAACAAGCATAACAAAGCATGATATGAAGCGCCACATAGAAATTGCTCTTTCGATCATAAAAATTATATCATTTACAGCATCAGCCTGTTGTGATCGAGATCATTGGAAGCTTAGATTTTTTATCGTTTAGATTCATGCAAAATACAATTTCTCCTCAAAATTTAGTTCTCTTGTCACGACCGTGAAAGGTCTTGAGAGCCATTGCTCTTCAAACAATTCAACTTGCGCCTTTTTGCAGCTAGCCGAGGTCTCAACTGCACATCATGTTATGATTATGTTAGTAACTTAGAAAACAGAAAAGTTCTTGCCTTCTTGGCGAATGAAATCAACAGGATCTCTTCTCCAAAACCAGAAATCAAAAAGTTTTTAAGGCAAATATAAGTGGTAAATGAGGCTTGTAGGATTAAGATTCCAAATTTCACATCAGGAATAAAGGAGTGCAACTATTCAAATGGAAGTTCATTTGAATAGGTACAGCTAGCACCAAACTATAATCAAAATTGACCGGATATTATTAAAGCAAGCAAAACCATGATTTGTACTAGCAAAAGGGATAAAGAAAATGAAACAAGCCATGAAGGTGTAACATAACACACCAGCTCTACGTACTTCAACTGTTTCATGACTTCTTCTGTGTCAAGCTCCTGAATTCATAAGAGTCGAACATATCAGTATATAATGAAACCGCATTAAAAATTTGTTAAATAGATTCAAATCAAACATCATGAACCATCTCCCAAAGTGATAAATATTTTTCAGGTGCGAGGAAATCAATGTAAAAAATGGAAAAAACAAAAACAATGATGCTGAATGAGCTTCACCATTTGCAAGAACTTAGATGGCATAAAAATGTGTGGGAAATTGTGGAAAACAAGAACTATTAGCATCTGTTCTCCCGCACTGGTTTTAGCATCCATGATTTTCATTATTACATTTAGGGCACAAACTTCAAATTAAAGGATCTTTTTTCTACATATAAAAAGACCACCAAGTTTTGAACAAGTTAAACATATCAATTTCTGAACATTTGTAGCAGGAATAAATAAAATCTGAAAGGCAGCACCTTGTGTTACCATCTCTCCTTTGAGATTTAGATTTGCCATTAGGTGTTTAAAGATATCATTCTAACATCTTAAGATAAATGAAGTAGGCCTTCTGGACCATGAAACAGAATTACGTAACTGCAGGAAAAATGAAATACCTGGGGTACAGCACAATCCGCATGAGCTGGATCCCAATGAATACAACAAAAGCATTCCCATTTATCAGTTTGAACTTCAAAAAGAGGGGCCCTGAATATGTCAGCAGAGAAGATAAATTGTAATTCACTGTTCAGAATAAATGTTGCAAATTTATACGCCAGATGCATTGATTAAATCAATATTAGCCTGCATTAATCTTATATTGAACTGATTTATTTGAAGTATATGCATACCTAGGCACGACATATAAGTTTCCATGATCAAATAGTTCACTTCTGACACCAACAAATAAAAGTAATTTGTTTGGATGACAATATCAATGTTATACTATTAAACCAGATGGATAATGTGAAAAAGGCCACATCTCGACTATAAAAAGTCATTAAAATTTGAGAAACCATGCCATCACCACTTGGGTTCAAACCCATGTAAAAGTAAAAATTCCTCCGCCCCCAACCCCACCCTAGCCCAAAAATAAAAATAAAAAAATTTGAGAAAGTATCTTTCTATTAAACTTTATATACCATAAAATATAGCCACGACTCGGCCACTATATCCTATGAGTTAGTTTTTGCTTTTTACCCAAGAGATTCAAATTATTGATTCTAAAATGTAAGAGGATTTTTAATGAGGTTAAATAATTTTGTCAGTTCCCCATCAACGTTCAAAAGGCAAAGTTTATGCTCATAATAGTTCGGAAACGAAATCGAAAGTATTTACCTGCGCCATTTTCCACACATGGTTCCATCAACACCTTTTCTGACGCCTTCAATCATCTCCCGGCACTGAATCCAATTGCCAATAGAACTGAGCTTCAACGGTTTGGTCGATTTCCATTCCTGGAAAAAATCGTGAAATTTACTATTTAACACTTATCCTAAACATGACGCCAACTTAATACAAAAGCCATATCCTCAAAAAATTTACCCATGAACAATCATCTTCAAGAGGATGAATTTCTATCTGGACGCCATTAAGATCACATTCACTGCAGCATTTGTGAACATCAATTACACACAAGGTTAGCTAGTGGTTGGTCTAAGAAACTAATCATAAGCTGAAAAGCTAGAAAGATATTAACAATATGAGGAATAGAACCTATTAAATTGAAAACCCCAACTAATTGGTCTAGTGCAAAAATGATGGGACACGGTATAAATCGGAAAGATTACAAGACATGAATACAGAAGTAGGTCACTGATCAAGAAACTAAATTAGATGAGCAAACTGCAGGCAAACTTTATTCAAAATAAACTCAACATGAAATTTATTGTCTTAGATATCACTTAACTTGGTTATTCTGAACTGAAACTTATACTATCCTATATCTCCATATCGTGAAAATATGAAGTCATCAAAATAATAGATATGGAATTTCAACATGCGCCAAAGGTATAAAGAGCACACTAAAAAACTACCATAACTGAAATATAAAGACAAATATTGCATTACAAGGAAGAAACTGCAAAACAAATATGGTGCAATGGTTACACTACATGAAAGATATAGAGAAAGAAACACAAGAAGTAAGAAAAGTACACAGATAAAATAAACTGACTTATAGCATACAAATGTCTGAGTTCTTATAAACTTCAACATCTACTCTTCAATTTGTAAAAATGTTAAAAGAAATTATAATAATGATGATGCCGCTAGCCAATTTTTAGGTATGGAATTCCAATACTAAGTCCTTAAGAGTAAAATAGCTAATGATGAAAAACAGGAAATTGAAATGTTCCACTCTAACAAAGCTGTCTTGTCACATGATGAAATAGAGAAACAAAAACTGCTAGACTACACAACAGAGAAATAAAACCAAAAAAGCATAAAAGATTATCGTGTTCGATGATTTTAGAGTATTGTGACGAACCATTATCGGAAGTGGGATAATCTGCACTTCCAATTGATAGTATGATTACAGGACTGAGGAACACGGTTATTTTTTATGAAATTTACAGAACAACTCCTGACAAAAACCCAAAACACTGTATCCATAGATGATAAGAAAAGTTGGACCTTCAAAGAATCACCAAATTATGTAGGGCAGACGAGAAAATGGTGTTATAAAGGTGAGGGGCACTAAAAGTTAACCAACTAATAATTATCTTACCGAGAAGCAGATTTAAAGGTTATTATAATTTTGAAAAACATATTGCCCACATGTGCCTAAGAAAGATATACAAAAAACATCAGGGATATCTATCGTCTCACATTATGCATTTGATAATCCCAACAGCGATATTGGACAGAAATTTCATGCAGATAAATAATTAGCAAAACATAAATATCCCAACTCAATTAAAAATGACTGGAAACTATTTAGGAACATACCCATCAATGGGACCACGCCAATCGGGAACACTTGCTTGAAAATCATCACCGATTCGCACACACGACATATGTGGCTCAGTATCTCTGAACATGAACTCCAGGGATCCTAGTTCACCTACTGATGCTGAAATGCCATATTTTCCAATCTCCATGCTGGTATTCAAATTACCGGAAGATTTCTCCTTCAGTATTTTGTGCTTCTTTTTCAAGCAAGAGTTACAAAGCCATTCACCAGCAGGTATTCTTGCTGCATGAGGTTCGCAGCAAGTAATATGAAAGGCATCTTCACAATTATCACAAATTAACAAGTTCTTTGAAGTTTCCAAATGCCCACAGACTTTGCATGTCTTTGAACAGCATCTGCTGCCAGAGTTACCAGTATTTTCAGCATCTGCTTGATTAGGTCTAGTCCGAAATTTCTCAAGCAGTCCCTGACTTCTGAGAATTGAAATGCATATATCTCTTTCTGAAATATCTGGCACCTTCTCAGTTACCAAAGCACCGGAAGAAGAGCACTCGCCTGTATCCTCCACATCAATTTTCAAGGAAGCCGATCCAACGTCCAGGTTTGACTTTGACGATGAACAATTATTACCACAAATGACATTCAAAGCTATATCCACGTCACTTATCAAGGCCTCTTCAGAACTAGCTCGTTCCTCAGTTGGACACTCGTCATAGTCTACTGTGGTATCTTGATTACATTCCACTGGACACGCAACAGGAAGCCATGTGGATTCTGTCCCGATTTCAGAAACTTTCTCTTGGGGAAGCCCAGCGGGAGCAGCTTCAGAACTGATGGAAGAGCGGCAAACATCACTACACTTAGCAGCAGAAGTTGGTTGGATTGTGCAAATGCAACTAGAGCTATGATTCTGCTTCCGACGATGATATACAAAAGACGGCGCAAAATTTTGGGACATTGTACTGTAGGTGGATTGCTGGAAACAATTTCTTACGCAGTTGAAGGAACATGGGCTGTCATCGGTTTTTCTCCCCGTATGATAAGATTTTCCACAGTCTTTGATATTAAACTCTCCACACATTGAACAATTTTCCATAATTCTAGTTCCAGGAATTTAATCATGTGAGTCCAGGTTTCATAAGACAGGCACATAAGAATAGCAATTTGACCACGTAACAGATGGAAATTTGCATCAGCACTCACAACTGAACTACAAAAAAATATTTAGAAATTCAGGCACCAAAAAACAATTTATAAAGTAGGTTTTTAGCAGTCAAATTATATCATATTAGTCAAATAATAACATCCAGGTCTAAAGATATCTCATCAGGACTAAAGCACGATTCATACAAGATACTATATTTGACGACTTCCTTTTAAAGGTACCTTCATAACCAGTAGATGATGCACCATTCACCTTAATAAGAACTAGTAAGGCAACACACGGTTTTCTGTTTTTATCTCATGGCATCGACACCTTTGTGACTTTGTCCTTTCACGGGTTTATTGTACCTAATTCTACATTGTGATTTGGAGAACTAACTCTTTGTCATTGCTGATTAGATTAACAACATCAAGCATATGATACAACGAAAAAGTATATAAATCCCACTAACTTATTTGAAGAAATACTGATGACTCTTTATTCCACAACAAATACCCAAAAAAAATCGCAACATAATGAAAAGCTTTGGATATATCTTCCAAAAAAAAACACAAAAGGCATATTAGAAAAAAGAAAAGGAAACCATTTGCTCAAGAGATATCACATAAACATTGCCTTGATCGCCGCCCTTTCCCTGAAGTATCTAGCATCCAAGCATATTTAAAAGAGAAAAAGGACTAGAACTCCCAGCCTTGAGACCTCGATAGCTTGCAGGGGGAAATTCAATAGATATCTTAACACATAGAGATAACCAAGAGGCAATTTTTTAAGAAACCTATCTGGCTCACAAAATAATCACGAAAATGACAGAAAAGTGATCGGCAACCAATCTTCATTATTAGGGTAACAATACCTTTCTCGTCAAAAACCAGCCTTCAGAGCAGTATAAATATAGAAAAATAGTTGACAACATTTGTTCTATTCATGTTTTTTACCCTGATAGAATTTAAACAGCAGAAAATACATACACCTATGTTCTTTCATGTAGTTGAATAAACCATTGACGTGCCCAATATATTTCTCCCAACATATAATGTATGACATATTTGATATGTACCACTGTTGTCTCTAATTGCTTTAATGAAATTTAACAGAAAAACTAAGGTAGTGGAATAAAAGGATCCAGTAACATGAGTTGTCTCGTAACTAATGCAAATCCATGATTAAGCGGAAACCACTCACAAACTTAATATGGGCTCCAAAATTATTTCCTCATAGAATACAGATTACCCCCCTAAAGAAATCAATGTTTGATTTTTGTCTATCACGTCACTCATCCCATGGGGCTCAGATTCTGTCGCTTTTCTTGCACACATTTAACATAAAATAAATCTAGATTGTCTTTGTATTCCAATCTTTTCCTCTTACATCATATCACCAACCAATGTCAAGAAACTCTGGCAGTGAAACAATGCTTGTCACCCATCTCTTATATCAGATTAATTCATCTCACAAACAGTTCTCTTTTCACAGAAATCACAGATTAATTCTGGTCTCATTTTCTATTTAGGTTTTCGTGTAAAACATTGCTATCTTTCTCAAAAACATCCAATTATTCTAGAACAAAAACGAATGATCATAAACAAATTAAACAAAAATCCACCGGTCACACAAATTTGCACAGGCTGTGCAAGTACACCAGATAATCAACAATCAAAACGATGCCAAAGATCAAACAAATAACTATTTCAAAACTACACCCAAGTGATTTCCAAAGGAGAGCACAACACAAAATTCAAGAATAAAAGAACAATGCACAAATACAGAAATTCTTTTATACCTTTAATCCGCCAGTGCAACAGTGCATGAGAAGGCTGTGTCTCCAACAAATTTTAAAGGGTCGAGGATTTTCTTTCTTGGAGAATGATGGACAAATGGGGGAGAGAGGGGACAGAGCTGCAGCCGTGTACTATACAACTGTGTTTACATATTCGAGCAAATGTAAATTAATTGAATAAAATTATTCAAAGGCCAAAAAAATCTCTATATTTTCCTTTTCAAGTAAAATAATTTTTTTGTTAAATCATGAATTTGAAACAGTTCATAGTTTCTTATCAACCATACTCAAAAAGATTTTTGCAAAACATGGACTATAATGGATTTACTTAAATTCAATATCGATGACTCGACTTCGATATTTCTAATAATAGCATATTCCTTTCTCGAAATAGTAAGTTTGTTCGTTATCATCATTTTCAAATGAAATTTAATGTAATTATAACGGTAACAATAAAAAACATTTTCCGACGTTTTTCTAGATTCATCGTTCATATTCATAAAAATAACGAGAAATCACTCAATATTTATGATGTGTGTCAATGGACATATTTTCAAAATGAATTTGACTCAAGTCTATAAAAAAAATATAAATTATAAATCATTGTGTTATTAGTATATAATAATAAATTTATAATTATCATACAAAAATTCTATAATATAAACACACATTATGAGCGTAAATATACGGCCTAGACCTCATTAAACCATATACACAATTTTGTCGGCCTTTTGTAATGGATTATAATCCATTGGGCTCAGAATGGATCGGTCATATTGGGCCACGAAGCCCGGATTATGATTATTTTTATTTTTTTTTAAATCATATTCAGAGTAGAAGGACTCGAATATGAGTCACTACAAAGAGAAAACAAGACGAGATCATTAAGAGCTAAAGCTCGTGCTAAACATTAATAAAAACGTAAAAATCAACCAAAGATTTGATTGGAAGTAATTTTATGTCAATGAATTCGCAATAATATAGATTTTTTAATATGTAATAATATACAAAATAAGGATATATTGAGTATTAAATAAAGAAAACATACCATATTACGATACCAAATTTAGTTAATATAAGTTACTTAAATTTATAATAATAAAAATAACTAGCTACCGAGGCACATAGGTTACATGTGTATAAAAGAGAGACGGTTTTTCCTTTTTAAATTAAAAAAAATGATGGGTTATTATCTCTATCTTGAAAAATACCATTTGATTACTATGAAAATTTCTAATAAAATTATCACATCATAAATAAAACATTCTGATATAAATTGCCTTAATAATTTCACATTAGTTTATATTAAAAAATAAATGCATATTTAACATGCTTCTCAAAAAGTACTAGTTTTAAATTTGCACATAACAATTAACACACAACAAAATCTAACTTTATGAGAACAATCTTTTGTTCAAATAGTATCATAGATTTTGTTTATGGGCTATTTACGAGCTTCATTCAGTTCATAATTATCACAAAAGGAGCATACTGATGAAGTTATCAATACTGACATCAACATGAGATGTAATTATCAACTTCGTCTCGACAACTTCATATCATCATTGCAACCTCGAATAACAGGTATTAAATATAGGTTACCTAGTCAGACCATTTGGTTGAGAGCTTGAGAAGGTCGACTAAATCAGACCATTTTTAACGTGTCGATAAGCTTTATGTTGCTTTTGTGTTTTCATCAATTTAATGCACCCACGTTCTTTTTTTTAACTATTTAAAGATGTAATTTATACTTAATTATTTGGAAATATCGTCCAAATTTACTAAAATAAAATATATTTTATTATGAAATTATCTGAATTTTCATATATATGAAATAAAATATTAGCTTAAACGATAATAATTCAGATTTCAGATAATTATTTCGTAAAAATATATATTTTAAATTTCCATTATTTTTTTAATGAAAAACACAAATATTTAGATATAGGGAATTCATTGAGAAGGAGTAAAGGTGAGGCATCTATCTCCACCAAATGGACATACTGAGTAGTAACCTACTCCAAATTGATCTATGAATAACACAAAAAACTCGTGAGATTGTCTTATACGTCAATTTATAAAATGAATATCTCATCCGACTTAAATCATGAAAAAAATATTGTTTTTTATATCGAAAAAATTTTAAACATGGATCAAATCGATCGTCTCACGAATTTAAATCTATTTCCCAGTAAACATACTCATATGAATAAAAACATTCTCATAATTGACAGCAACTCCACAACAAAAGTAAGTGTGCCCACCAAACATCCCAACAAAAAATTGTCCCCAATGGGAGACACTAATATTTCCTACATGAAAAATAAATCATTTTTTTAAAATATATAATTGATAAGTTTTTATTTTACAAGCGATTGACCTTAATTCGTTTTTTTATATCTTATAAACTTTTTACGAGCTTATAAGGTATTACTATTAGCAATAATATATTATTTTAAATCTGATTATTAATATGTTTGGGAGTGAGTCTCATGTGAGACCGTCTCACGAATCCTAATCTGTGAGACGAGTCAACCCTACCCATATTCAATATAAAAAGTAGTATTCTTAGTATAAAAAATAATACTTTTTCATGGATGACCCAAATAAGAGATCCGTCTCACAAATACTACCCGTGAGACCGTCTCACACAAGTTTTTGTCTATGTTTGGATGGGATATAACACTATTATGAGATTATTTTTTATTTTTTTCCGTCTTTTAAAATAGTAAATTTAAGATCTTGAAAAATCTACGTTGATTCGATAATCTAAAGACATTTTATAAGCTGTCAAACGATTTATTTAAGTTTATACAAGCTTCTTTTCTAAATTTTAACCAAATACTTTTAATTTAAAGAACTCGTAAGCTTTTAAACTGTTAATAAACTATTTTATAAATCCATTCACACTTGTGGAATTGTTCTGCAATTTGTTCCAATATCAAGAAATGCATTATTTTGTCACATTTTCAGCTCCCTCAAATAAGGAAATAACTGCAATTTTCTCCAGATATATAGTTTTTTTAGCGGGTAAATAATAATCACATTAATATCATTAACTACTTATACAATTTTTCCCCTATTAAAATCTTCATCAAGTGCAAAATGATACATTCCTTTATAAAATTTACATCTTCAAACACATTTTGATCGGGATATTTTTTAAAAACCCGAGAATGTCATTTTCTTTAAAAAAATAGTTGATCAGGTTTATTTTATAAATTTCTAATTTTTAATACGTGTGAAAACACAGACAAGCCTATATGAGTGGAGTAAATAAGTATCTTCGACCAGGGTAAAATTATAACAATAGATTCTACAATTACTCATTTACCCTTGGGCATAATTTTTTTACAAGATAATTTTTTTTTACTTCTAAAATGTGGTGCTTTAAATTTGTAATTTGAAGGGGTAATTTGGTATATAAAATATACAATAACTAATGATTGAGGAGTTGGGTTAGGTTAAATCAAAAAATAGATTGGAAAAATAATAATCAAATAATAGATTGACCTTTGCATATGCATATATCGATGGTCAAGTTGACCAAATTAGTGCTGAGCAGCTGTGCTCAATTTCACAATTGCTAGCTAAATGCATTTAATGTACATCACAGAATATATTCATTTATTTTAACAGAAAACGCGTATAGAAAAAGCGAGATATTCCAAATTACGGCACGCGTTTGTTGTCAACTTGCTTGGTTTATAGTTTTTCTAGGAACAATTATTCTAAACAAGGAGATTTTATAATAACATTGGTGCATCTAAGGGGAACATAGGAATTAGTTTCAACAATAAAATAATAATTTCTAGATAGGATATGGTTTCAACTTTGCATGGAAACAATAAATTAAAGATTTTATATTTCTTGGAAAAACTAAAAAGAGGAGGTAAGTTTTGATATCAAAATTAGACAAAAACAAAAACTTGTGTTAGATGATCTCAGGGTCGTATTTTGTGAGACGGATCTCTTATTTGGGTCATCCATGAAAAAGTATTACTTTTTATTGTGAATATCGGTTATTTGGGCCATCCATGAAAAAATATTACTTTTTATAGGGTTGACCCGTCTCACAGATAAAGATTCGTGAGATCATCTCACAAGAGACATACTCTAACAATTACGGGTGAGAGAAATGCGATATATATTAGCAAATAACATAGATTTACTTTCTATCATTATTTTCATACACGATATTATTCTCTATATTAGTGTTCTCACGCAGATGTTACATGCTTATACAATTAAATTTTTATTTTATTATTATTATTTTTTTAATCAGCAATCGCTACCTTTGAGTGCACGTCGAGTAAACATCTGGAGTAACGAAATATATTGAAAATCATGTTAGTCAGACAAACCACATTAGTTAAGCTCTATGTGAAAAGCTCGTCATAAAAAATAACGTGTATATAGTTTTGTTACATTGTCCACCATCCGTGCAAACATCCGTGTCCACGGATGAGATGACACTTATCTGTTGGATATATAACTTTGATATAGTTCATCACATCCAATATATACGTGTCACTTCACTGGTGGACACAGAAGTGATAGGTTAGTGGACAATATAACAAAACTGTATATATAACACATACATATTTATAATTACAAACATTAAAAGCCAAATATTTATTGGACTAGGGGTGAGATCTCTAGACCTGTATGGTATTGAGCTCAAATCTCATTTTGTGCGAGTAATATTTAGACAAGATTAGATAAGAAATTCTTTGGTCCCAAATTGTATAAAAAAGAATTATAATGCTGGATAATAATAATAATAATAATTAAACAGTTAATTGTGAGAGTATATCTTTTGTGATACGGTCTCACGAATATTTATCTGTGAGACGGGTCAACCCTACCGATATTTACAATAAAAAATAATACTCTTAGATTAAAAAAAGATATTTTTTCATGGATGACCCAAATAAGAGATTCATCTAATAAAATACTACCCGTAAGATTATCTCACACGAGTTTTTGTCTAATTGTGATTAGTGAACTTAGTCCCACGCCACCTTTGATATGGAGTAAAGTCTAAACAAAGACAAGTAAAATATCATTAAAAATTAAAATAGGAAACAAGGATGAGTAGGAAGAAAGAAATATAATTAGCCCAAACATGCCCCCCGGGAAGTAGCAGCAACTGCAACAATGGGGAAGAAGGGCAGAATGGGCATTCCATGTCGACCTGAAGGGTAAAACCGCCATTCTACCTCCACCCCAGCAGTAGTAAACCGATAGGACAACAGAAATCAACGAGGGTGAATGGAAGTTTCGCACTTTTCTTCCCTGCGTCCGCTGATATACCGCAATTTTACCTTTTTCTTCTTCACCAACTCACTCACCATTAGCTTGGATCCCCCAATGTCTCCACGGTCTTTAGGTATTCTGCTATGCATTTATCTTCTTTGATTTGATTTGACTTGAATTGACTTGTGTCTGTGGGTTCGACGATCTATCTCATTCCACCCGTTTTTTGATTGTGACGTGGTTTTTCTTAATTATTTGTTTGTGACATGGGTTTGAAGTTTTCTCGGATTTCTGGTTTCAGAACTTGATAGCTTGAGACTTTTTGTTGCGGATCTTTGTAATTATTCTAATACAATGGGGGGATTGAGTAATTTTGCTCTTGTTTATTTTTCGTTGGATCCCTGAAGTCGCCGACTCCACTAGAGGCTCGATGGATCTGTAATTTTATGTGGTTTTTGGGTTTTATCTACTTTTGTTGATGATTGGAGTAAGTTAACTCGTGTCCAGATCTAGCGGTGTAGATTTCTTCTGCCCATGTGGTAATCGTCAGCTTGCTTTGTGCGAAATGTGCATATGGACTCTAACGATCTCTAGCATTTTAGGATGAAATTGATATTGACGAGTTTCTGTAGTTTTGTTTATCTTGAGGCCTTTTAGTACAATATTTGTCATCAAATTCTGTTAGTGTTTTGTTGAATTTTCTGCGAAATCTCATTTTGTTTCAATATCTTCCTCAATCCGCACCAGGCATTTAATTTCCAATGCTGAATTGCTTTTTTGGGGTTTTTCTTAATGTACATTTACATTGTGAACAAGGTTTTCGAGTTTCAACTTGACTAGAGGAGGTGTTTTAGCATGTGACTGTTATTTATTTATTTTCAACTTTTAGGTATAATATCTGACTGGAAGAAGCGGGCACGCTAGGTTGAGCTTCTGAACTACATCGCATTTATCATCATAATTTAGTGGCTGTTTGGTGTATAGTTGTTAAAAAATTTGTCCTTTGGCCTTCTGGGTAGAGTTACGACTGAGATATGGGTTCTCGATTTCCTTCACATCAGCTGAGCAATGGCCTGTATGTGTCTGGCCGCCCTGAACAACCAAAAGAAAAGACTCCCTCAATGAGCTCAGTCGCTATGCCTTACACTGGTGGCGATATAAAAAGATCTGGAGAACTGGGAAAGATGTTTGACATTCCTATGGATAGCTCAAGGTCCCGAAAATCTGGTCCTATAAGCAATGCTCCGACAAGAACGGGGTCATTTGGTGGAACATCCTCTCACTCAGGCCAATTAAATTCTGTCAATCGGGCCTCTGTTTCTTCTGGAGGGGTTTCTGGATCGGCCTCTATGAAGAAGACCAATTCTGGTCCCCTTAATAAACATGGGGAACCATTAAAAAAATCATCTGGTCCTCAAGGAGGAGGAACAGCCGTTTCTCGTCAAAATTCTGGCCCTCTTCCACCAGTTCTTCCAACCACGGGTCTAATTACATCCGGACCTATTACTTCAGGTCCACTGAATTCATCTGGGGCTCCTAGGAAGACATCTGGTCCTTTGGAGTCCATTGGGTCAATGAAGTTACACAATGCTTCTGTTGTGAATAATCAGGCTGTTACCCACCTCAGTCAGGATGATGAATATTCCTTCCGGAGGAGCTTCCCGAAGCCAATTCTTTGGTCCATCATTCTTCTCTTTGTGATGGGGTTTATTGCCGGCGGTTTCATTCTTGGAGCTGTCCGGAACCCTATTCTTCTTCTTGTCGTCGTTGTACTTTTTGCTGCTGTTGCTACAGTATTTACCTGGAATACATGTTGGGGAAGAAGAGCTGTTACCAGTTATATAGCTAGTTATCCTGATGCTGAATTACGAACTGCAAAAGATGGCCAATTTGTTAAAGTGTCAGGGGTATGATATGTCTTGAATTATGCTGATATAAATCTTAATATTACATGTTCTATGAATATTTCCCACTGATCTTGCTTTTTTGTGTGCCCCTGCCTCTTTTCAAGAAGTCAGTTTAGAAATATATATCTCTTGGACTGAAGTTGATATTACATACCTCGTATCTCTGCTTTATCAAATATTTTGTGGATTTGTATTGAACATTAGCTCGGGTTTTATGATAGAGAGCTAGGTTACGTGATTGTTGTCTAAACAGAAAAATCCTGCAGTGAGGCATTCCTGTCATGGTAGCGTGGAAACTGAAGGTTTCTTTGGGAATATATCGTGTGTGGATTATAAAAATTATGTGTTTTGATACTTCTGTGGAGAATAATTAGTATTAGATCTTAATTTTCACTAGCAAAGCCGTGACATGTTTAAGTTCTCACGACAACTTTTATTAGTTGTCTTTTCTTTTTATTATAGTAATTGATATCCAATATTCATTGCATCGTACATAAATTGTTGGCATGTGACAATTTAATTCATGTGGCATCACACAACATTTCAAATATTCTCTTCTAAGGAATTTTTTTTGGCGCTATGTTTGATTCTGTATGCTTATGGTTTGTCATCTCATTACTGCACGCATCATTAATGAATAGTAAGTATTGCTTGATTACATTTCATGTAAATGATGAATTTTAAAAACCCATCCTAACCAGTAGAATGTGGACTTTGAAGGTTGTCACATGTGGAAATGTTCCTCTTGAATCATCATTCCAGAAAGTTCCCCGGTGTGTTTATACCTCCACAAGTTTATATGAGTACAGGGGATGGGATTCAAAAGCAGCAAATCCCACTCACCGCCGCTTTACCTGGGGCCTTCGTGCATTAGAGGTGAGAGAGGAGGACTATCTCTCCCGACCTTACGCTACATGTTTCTTGCGCTTCAAATCTTGTATGCATGATACATTCTGTATGTGGTGACTGCTTTTAGTGTATCTATTGATTTACTTATGTTATCCACTTTTGGGGTTCTTGTGGAGTCAATTGTATGCTTGGATGCATGTTTACCTTTTGAACTTTGTGACATTCTTGGTGGCTACAGTTCCATAAATGCCATAAAACGATGATTGTTAAACAAACTTCATTTGCGCATTTGAGATATTTGTATGCTATTTTTGTTTGTTATTATCAAGTTTTTTATGTTGTCCATCTGTCTTGTTTCAAACATGTTTCACAAGTTTAGACTCTTTTAAAGTACCGGCTCTCATTTGGTTGCTGCATTCTGCCATGATAGAAACTTATGTACTTCTCACTTATTCAGAGTTAGTTGATTGTGAAAATGTATTTGATCCACGTGTAGTTAGTTATAGATCAGGCATACTCTATGTTTATATGACCTCTGTCCCCGTATCAAGAGCTACTTAGCGCTAAGAACTGGAATTTCCTTTTTTCCCAAATTCACACACTTCCTTAATAGATTCCGTATGACTGCAGAGGCATGTGGTTGATTTCTATATATCCGATTTCCAATCTGGATTGAGGGCATTGGTTAAGACTGGCTATGGTGCAAGAGTGACACCCTATGTTGATGAATCGGTTGTTGTTGAAATCAATCCATCGAATGGGGACGTGTCTTCTGATTTTGTCAGATGGTTAGGAGTAAGGAATCTTTCAAGTGATGACCGTGTAATGCGATTGAAAGAAGGGTAAGATGTTTTTTTCCTTGCAACAAGCTTCCATGTTGTTGTGTTTCATGTTGATGTTTCTTATGCAAGTTATTCTGAAATGACTACAATATTATCGAAAATGATGGAACAAATTATGGAAAGATGAATTATTTGGTTTCACATTGTCTGAGCCTATAGTAATTTACCAAGTGCAGTGTTTGTGGATGGATAATGTGAGCTCACATATTCCCTGATGATCAATAACACTCGCTGCTTATCTCCAAGTATAGTATCGAAAAATGCCCATTATCTGGGATTCAACCTACTAGCCAGGCTGACCTTTATTCTCTCGACACTTGCTAGGTACATCAAAGAAGGTAGCACCGTCAGTGTTATGGGCGTAGTGCAGCGAAATGAGAATGTTTTAATGATTGTTCCTCCTCCAGAACCCTTTTCAACCGGATGCCAGTGGAGTAAATGCATTCTGCCAGCCAGTCTTGAAGGCATCGTTTTGAGATGTGAGGACACCTCAAAGATTGATGTTATACCAGTTTAGTGGGCAACATTTGCATACCAAAACGGGTTTCTGTTATCCGAGGGTAAACTATCAGAAACACAAGAACAAGAAGGCAAATCTGTATAGTTTTCGTGTATTTACTTCCAACTCAATTTCATTTTGATCAGGAAGTTTTTCGAAGAGAATTGGTGTGATTATGTTAGCATTGTGGAGGTGCCTTGACAATATACCAGAAGTTGAAGAATCATGTTCTGTTGGAACTGTTTTGGTTAATTGATTATTCTTTGATCTTGTGAAAATTTGGTTGTGTGAAAATGGCAAGTACTCTTAGACATGGATATGTTTATCGGTTTGAGATATTCTGTGGCCTTTTTGCCAATCCCTTTTTCTTGGAAATGAAGTATGTACTTATATTTTAAAGGTGTGTCTGATCTCTTTAATTTAAATTCGAGGAAGTTCAGTGTTAAATTTTTTTAGCCAAGGGCAACAAGTTTCGGTTTTAAAATTTTATAACATTGTGGAGAGAGATTTGTAGTCAAATGCAATTTATGAGGCTTTATAATCTAATTACTAATTCAATTGTAAATTGGTCTAAAATGACAAAATAACATGTCAAATAGTCGTCTAATCAGCCTTTATGTAAATGGATCGCTAGTTGATGAATTAAATTTCTCCAAATCAAATCGATTTCAATTTCAGTACCCATATTTGCATTTCCACATTTACTTTTATTCCTCGGTTGACAAAGAGAGATCAAACGCACATTATCTAGAATTCGAATCTCTTGTGATCTATAATCTATACATAACGCTATATTCACAAAAACAATCGTCATGTGGAACAAATATATCTTATCAACCAT
Organism: Primulina eburnea; assembly: GCF_022965805.1. Lineage (NCBI taxonomy): Eukaryota > Viridiplantae > Streptophyta > Magnoliopsida > Lamiales > Gesneriaceae > Primulina > Primulina eburnea. The sequence continues at coordinate 890,033 of NC_133111.1, forward strand.
TGTCCAAACAATTTTACGCCATTTTCGAATCGCAACCTACCATTTTTTATCAGTTGCTAGAGTAATTTCTCGTGAATTGTATACACAAAATCCATTAGATTCAAATCGAAATAACAGATAGAATTAGGAGCATACTTCACATTTTATTATTATTTTTATATGTAGAGTTTTATCGTATTCTTCGACCCGTACGTGAAAGAGTAATTGATTGCATCTAAATTTGGTACTATAGTAAAAATGAGACGCATGCATGTAATCACAATTTATAAAGCAGAAAGGAAATTTAAAGATTCATAGAATTTCACAAGAGAGAAGTATCATTGATCCAAAACCAGTTGAATATTTGATTTCTTATATCGAAATAACTCTAAAATCTTATTTAAAGATTAGATTCTTTTTAAAATTCTCTGTTATATCATGAATGAACGGGGACCTCTTGCTTAGAATTCAAGAGACATAGTTGTATTGGATTTGTTTCATTGTCAATCATGTATTCTCAGCTCCGTACACTCGACAGCAACCAATCGTAAACTATTATCTCAAATATGAAAAATATGTTGGGAAGTTACGTATCAATATTGATCACAGACAAAAATGCAAGAATCCAAAATTGTTTCGAAGAAAGAATTCAAATTTCTACTTTGTACAAATTTGAGAGAGAAAAAAAGAGCTACGAGTACAACACTTCACATGGCCCCAAGAAAATATGACATGAAATTTGAAATTGTAGCCACAGACAACAACTAGCCAAGTGATTATCAATCCATGTGTTTCCACCCAACTCCGTACTTGATAATAACTCATCACAAAATTTCACCTATATATGTGTGTGTGTGTGTATAAAATAGCAGGCAAGAAAATAAATCAGAGTAGAAAAAAAGCAATACATTTACTAATAAATATGAGCTGTGTTCATGTTTGTGGTGAGGAGGAAAGAGAACTGGGGCGGCAGCCGGCGGCGGGATCCTGCCAGTATTGCGGCGGAGGCAAGGTGGAGGCTGTGGATGTGGAGATCAAGTGTCGGATTTGCTTCCTGCCTCTTGGCTTCGTGGTTAAAAAGAGATATATCTGCAAGGACTGTGGCAAGCATTTGATATTGTGTTCGTAATATATAATTCTATTATTTCATGCATATTTAATAATTTCTATGTATTATGATTATTATTTTTATTAATGAGAGGGGTGGAGAATTATATATTTCCCATCCATCGACATTGTGTGCCTAAAATATATTTTAGTTAACTTCTTTTTTTATATGTGTACATAGGTATTTGTTCCGGTTACATTTTCCAGTTCAAAAGTTTGAGCAAAATTTGGCTGAATTGGATTTTTTGTATGAAAATTGTTAGAATAGGTTTTTTATTTTCAAATAATTGTGAACATTTTGGGATGTGAATATGTTTAAAAGGGCCTATGATGAAAAATTATCTAAAAATATAGTGAAGTTAAGATGTATTTGTTGATGGCAAAATATAAGATGAATGGGTGGGGTGAACATTTAGCCAATAAAAGGCAGACAAAGAGGTGGTTGGTTGGTTGGTGAACAAAATAATAATGTAAAAGAGTGTAGCAAAGTTGACTAATGAAATTAAAATACACGTGGTTTCATAGGGGGAGATATACATATAGAAGCGTTTTTAAGAATCGATAGGCGGGCGGATGTTTACTCATTGTCAACCATTAAAGTATTTAGGTGAGGTTTAGGTGATTTTTTTTTAAATTTAAATATTTTTTTTTCTGTATATTTTTTCAAAAATTCCTAGGATTCAAATTCAAATTCAGTGGCATATTTTTCTTTTTTACATTATACAAATGGATTGAAAAGCTTGTCAAACAATTTTTAAAAAAAAAAATCTAAAAAAATTAAAAATATTATATATATTAGGTGGCCGCCTAGGCGGGTTCTAAAGTTGGGGTGGTGAGCGACCGTCAAGTGTCTAGGCAGTTATAAGTGGTAATTTTAAAATACTGATAAATAGAACTCCATCTTCTCACATCTTATTATCCCATTCTCAGGTAGAGAATCACAATTCTCAAGTTTCTATATTCTTCGGAGTATTTCTATAATATTTGTGAGGTATTCGTTCTCTTGTTGTAAGATAGTATGTTTTTTTTGGAAACATAGTGAATAGTTATACATCGTAAAATATTATAGTAAATTCTTCTAATATTGCTCATGATTTTTAATATAATATATATTTTTAGATTTTTCACGTAAATCTCGATGTCCAATTTTATATTTTATTTTCATATTTGTATTTCAAGTTGCCGCACCTAAAACAACAAGTGACACCAAAGCCTTGGTTTAAAATTTCTTAAACTTCTGAATATACTCTATGATTGCAGCCTAGAACGATCTTTCATATCAGAAAATATTTTTTGAAATTTTTATTAAGATGATATTGTTTTTTCAGTCTATTAAATTGTTGTAGACAAAATGGTTGGAAGATACAAGATAACAAAGTTCAATGAAAATAAAATTACAAGCAATTTTTTTAAAAAAAGAAAATTACTTGACTGCTGTTGAAAATAGACCAAATGAAATCATGAACGATGAGAAATGGAATGAGAAGAGTTGTGACTTCAATGGAGCCACATGCATGGTCAATAAAATTCACGAAGTGATAAGGGAAATTTTATTGCTTTAAATGTGATGATAAATGACACTACAAGAAAGAATATAAGAGTACCGAGAAAGGATCTCAAGGAAACGTGACCAATAACTCAAACGGTGGTTAAATATTATTTAACGAAGTAACAACAGTACAGAAGACAGACACATGGATTATTGATTCAGGAGCGACTTGACACATGACGTTGCAGATAAAATGGTACGATCAATATGAACCAATTTCATGAAGATACGAATTCATAAGAAATTATCATGTCTTGAAAATCATTGAAATCAATACCATAAATATAAAAATGTTTGATGACATTATTGGGATCTTACATGAAAAAAGATATATGAAGAACCGACAAATAATTTGTCTTTAGGGCAATTATATGATTATCGGATGCAAAACCCGTTTCGGAAATGAAATCATGAAAATTGTGATGGACAATCTTGTGGTTACTAAATTATCAGAATTTAACACATACATGACCATGAATCGTTCCACAATCAGTTTAGTTTCAAGCGAAGGTATTGAAAAGTGAAATGATCAACCAAAACCATTCAGCACATATTTTATCTTTTTACTCTGTGTACCAGACAAGTCGAATTGATATCCCAACGAACAAAGCTTAGTCACCCCTTTAGGATCCCAACCTCCAGAAGAAACCATGCAAATTTCCAATTCCCTGCCAATCCTCGTATCTATACTCTCTAAAGGTAAAAATGCCAACCAACCAAAATCGCTTTAATTTAGTTCAAATAAAAAATCTCGAAATACAGGTAACTTAAAGAACAAAACTTAAGTTCTGGACATTTTAACAATTTAACCTCGCAGAAATCTGAGAAAGACACTAAAACAAAAGGCTCTTGTGTAAAACAAAAATGATCGGTACTCAGTTCATCCTCCTAATCAACTCATTGATGTAATCCTCACGATTACCAGCGTCACCACCTTCAACATAATGATTCCTCTTCTTCTTCAAACCACCCAAAGGTGCTTTGAGTTGGAATGGCCATAGGAAGTTGTTTGCTTGTTTGAAGTGGGGTCCAACAGTCATAATTTCATGAATTAGATCCTCCATGCAGATTATACCGTATTTACCCAGCACCTATCAAAACACAGCTACAACTAAATTGAAAAAGGGAAAAAAAATTAAAATTAATAGCATTTTAACAAATATTGTACAAGTCTCAAAACCTGCTCAATAATGGAATTGTCGGTCAAGGCATTTCTCTGCTTGTTTACTTTCCCATAACCACGCTTGTAAATCAATTCACGGACACTTTTGAGGTTAGGGTACCTGACGAATTTATGTAGCAGTGAGAAGTTTCTTGGAAGTTCATTTGATTCCCAATAGTTGATGAAATGTTTGTTAATCATGCAAGCACAAGCTTACCCATATGTAACATATGGCTCAACTCTGTGAAGCATGTTCATTGTAGCTTTGTTAACTTTCAAAAAGACACCATTAAAGATCTACATGAGAGTCAACAAAAATGGTTATTAATTAGAATGTAGAAAAACTTGAACGATGAAAACAAACAACTTGATTGGAGAGAGGAGAAGAACTTATAAATGGAGTGTCCAATAAAATTTAGGATCACCTGACGTAATCGAAGAAGCTGCAGAATTTTCTTGGTTCTCGGATGCATGGCATTAATTCTGAAATTTAAATGACAGCATGAACATGATTGATGCTGCGGATATAATATAACTATAAAAATATATTGAACAGTAAATGCATTACCCACGGATTCTGATAATGAACAAAAGCTTAGCTTCTGGATTAACATAAAAGCCACCCTTCAGTCTAGCCTCCCGCTTCAAGCGAATCAACTCCTTCTCCTGAAAACATTTGATCAAACAAAGACGGGTAAGAAAATTTTATGTTTCCATTTGATTATAACAAAAAGATACTTCAATTAATACCTGATCCTCGTACTCCTTGGCATACTGCCTTGCTTTCTTGCAGATCAACTTTCGGGTCTCAGATTTCTTCTTTTTTGATTCATCAAGCTCTTTTACCTTAGCAAGGGCCCACTCCTCGTTTCTCTTCTGTTTCTTGAGAACAGACTCGGGAACTGCCACTTCACGTTTGACCTCCTCACCCATATCTCTATCCCAGTAGCCATGTACGACAAAACAAAAAAATGAGAACCTACCTTGATGGTAAAATCTTACATAACAAACTTACGAACTAGGTTGTATGTTTAATTACAGATTTAAACAAATTGTGTCTAAAAACATCCTTAGCTTCAACAAGGTGTCAGGAATAACGAATCCCAGATTTAGCTGGTTAATCTGTCTGCATGCTAGCCTTCATTCACGGAAGACTTGAGAGTCATGAGATAGGATTTTCCCACAATGTTAGGTATATAACTAGCCCACTGATACAGATTTACGGTGAGATTGTGCAGGGTAACAACGTCTGAATGATATTCGGTAAATTCTAGCAAACTTAAGAGCATTTTCCAGAAATCTTAACTGATCTCATAATGCTTCAAACACAAAAAAAAAGATAATAAAAAATGCTCTCCTTTGGTGTTCTGCATCCCAGAGCTACACAAATTAAACATCGCCATCTAACAATACGAACTGAACATTAATATAAAAGAAAACAGATTTCGTATCCTGCATTTGGCATTTAGTCATCATCCCTCAATCAAAATCCATCCATCATGCAAACTACAAAATTAGGAAATCAAATAAATTATTAAAACGGAAACGATGGTGAGCCTTATGCCCGAATATTTACCTCAGATCAAATTAGCGCCTCGGCGAGGAGAATTAGGGTTTCAGCTGTAGTGAGGTAACTTCAAGTAGTGTATGGGGAATAGCCGAATAGCCCATGAAACAGCCCTGGTTCTTATATTCGGCGGCGCTGCTTTGTATTTTTCGGGCTTGGCGAGGCCCATAATAAATGGGCTTTGATCAAATGTGTGTATTAATTATTGGTGTAAGCCCATATCTTATATCGGATTATGAATGAAACTGTTTTTCCCCCAAACAAATTCATATAAATATTATTAATAACTCTTTCACAACGCAAGATGTTCTTACGCTAAGTAATATAAATGTAAGATTTTAGAGATTATTGTAATATTAAAAAAACTATAGAGAATAATTTTATAATAAATTTTATAGGGATTTTTTCCGTCCTGATCAATGTCAGGAGAGGGATTGAAAAACTAGGGTTAATACCCATTTTCGTCCTTCTAGTTCATCACTTATCCCATTTTAGTCCTTAATCATTGTTGACTGCTTATTTAGTACTTAATGTATTTAAATTGATCCGGAATTGGTCCCTGCCGTCACGAAATCGTTAGTATTAACGTTGACCAGAGCATGTGCTTCTCACGTGATCTTGTTTTTGTATGCCAGTCGATTTCTCCCCAAATCAGACTTCCCATCCTCACGAAAGACCTAAATCCCCAAATCAAGGTTTCCTCCCCAAATCAGTGTACTTGCCATTACCCCTACGCCAACACTAAATCCCCAAATAAAACGATGGCAGTAAAGGGAAGTGCGAATGCTTGGAGACGGTAATGGCAATCTTTCACCCCGAAATGAAAGCATTCTTCGTGTAATTGGTAAGCAAGCTGTCCTTGATTTATTTCTTCTGTTTTCTGACTCAAACTTTTCAAGTTAGCTGATTTTTTTCGAAATAAATTATAGGTACATTCGCTAAAGTGGTAGGCTGTAATGGCTCGAAGAAGTAAATTTTCGCTTGAATTCACCCCGAATTACGGTAATGTTTTATCTTTTAATGTGATGACTCTGTGGATAATTTTTTTTAAGATTAATCACATTTACATGATGTTAATATTATGTTTGTTAGGTTGGATGAGAGAACCCACTCTTGTTACAATTAAATTGAACTACAATGGTTCAATGGTTACCAATCGCAAGACGAAAGTGTACGAAGGTGGGAGTACTGAATTCTTTGATTTTGTGGACATGGATAAGATAGGGTTGATTGAACTATGGGGATATGCTAAGGAAGTAGGATGCATGGACAAAGATAGGTTCAGATTTTGGCACAAAATCGGTACATATTTGACCGATGGTAGATATTTGGAAAGTGATGCTGATGTGGTTGAAATCAGGAACAATGTCCCCAAAAATTACGAAGTGGAAATTTATATCGAACATGATGAATGTGTTTCAATCAATCAGATAGATGCATCATGCGTTTTAGAGCAACCGAATGAAGTTGAACCGAGTACAAGGGTTGGAATGAATGTTGAAGATGATGTAGAATTTAACGATAGTGATTTTGATTTCGAAGAAGAAGCAAATTATAAGGGAAAGGGGAAAAATTTAGTAATTGATGGTGCTATTTCCAATGAATGGTTTGAGAGAATGCAAGGTGGTGAAGGAGATGATGATTGTGCAGAAATTGATGAGTTAGAGAGTACATTTGCTTCTGAAGAGGAAGATTCACAGAAATTCGAAATGTATGAACATTCGGAAAATCCTGACTTGAAGCTTGGCATGATATTTGATTCCAAAAAAGAGGCAAAGTTTGCAATAGAAAGTCATTGTATTAGACGAGGGATGGTAGTTAACTTTGTGAAGAATGACAAAAGTAGGCTTCGAGGTGTGTGCAAAAATGAAGGATGTAAATGGGTTATTCATGTGTCACCAATGAGTAAGGACAGTTGCTGGCAGATAAAGACTTTCGATTCTGAGCACAAAAACTGTTATTGGAATGTGAAGAACAGAAACATCAAATCAAGCTGGTTAGGTGAAACTTTCGTGAATAAATTGAAATCAAATCCCAAGTTAGGTACGAAAGAGTTTAGAGAAGATGTTAAATCTACTTTGAATGTGTCCCTCACATACAAACAAGCTTATCTGGGGCGTAAAAAAGCATTGAAGCTAGTTGAGGGCAGCATAGCGGAACAATTTAGCCGAATAAGAAATTATTGTGCTGAATTGAAAAGGTCTGATGAAGGTGCTTCTGTCATTCTGAAACTGACTGGTGAAGATGATGGGCCAAGATTTCAGAGGATGTATGTGTGTTTTTCGGCCTGTAAAGAAGGTTTTAAAGAGTCTTGTAGACCTCTGGTTGGAGTTGATGGATGTTTTTTGAAAACCAGTAGTGGTGGACAATTGTTGACTGCAGTTGGCCTAGATCCGAATAACAACATTTTTCCTATTGCGTATGCATTGGTGGAAGGAGAAACAAAGGATAGTTGGATGTGGTTTCTGCGGTTGTTGGATAACGATATTGGCTTCGAGAATCAAGATGGTTGGACCTTCATGTCTGATAAGCAAAAAGGCTTGATTCCTGCATTTGAGACTTTGTTTCCAAACGCTGAAAATAGATTTTGTGTTAGGCATCTATACACCAACATGAAATCTGATGGATTCAGAGGTGTGGCGATAAAAAATGCTGTTTGGGCAGCCGCTAGGGCGACAAGAGTGGAAGAGTTCAAAAGGCGGATGGAAGAGTTAAAGAAGATTAATCAAGATGCTTACATATGGTTGGCTAAAAAACCTGAACAACACTGGTCCAAGGCATACTTTAGCACCATGCCGAAATGTGATATACTTCTTAACAACATGTGTGAGTGTTTCAACAGCATGATTTTAGATGCGAGGGAAAAACCAATCATCTCAATGTTCGAAACAATAAGAAATTTGTTGATGGCCAGGTTTCAAGCAAACAGACAGAAGGCCGAGAAATGGGATGGTGTGATGTGTCCGAAAATACAAGTTGTCTTGGCAAAGAATAGCAAGGTAGCAGCTACTCTTACTCCTTCGATTGCTGACGAGACACATTTTCAGATCTCCGGCATACACCAGCAGCATTGTGTTGATCTCGGTAGGATGAGTTGCAGTTGTAGGAAATGGGATTTGACTGGAATTCCATGTCCACATGCTGTTTGTGCTATTTGGTGTAGGCAAGAGAACCCGGAAGCTTATGTACATCGTTATTACAGTGTTATGAAATACAAGCAGTGTTACTCGCGATCCATCATGCCCATTAATGGAGCAGACCTTTGGCCTGAATGCCACTTCGTCCCTCCATTACCACCCATGTATAAAGACAAGGTTGGTAGGCCACAAAAGTTGAGAAGGCGACAACCTGATGAAGTTCCAGCTTCAAGACAATCAAAGCTGAAAGGTGTGAAAAGATACAACAAATGTCGGACATGTGGAGGTTTTGGACACAATCAAAGGAGTTGCAACATATCTAAAGCAAGTGCTGAAGCCGAGACACAAGAGAACGATGAAATGGACAGAGGTGAAACCGAAATACCACAGAATTACAATGAAATGGATATAGGTGATGTTGTGGTGTTACTTTTGTTTTATGTTCTACTGTTATTTCAATGTTCAGCATTATAATATTAATCATTCAGTAGGTGACATACAATCTGCACCACAAACATGCAATGAGGCCGAGGTTGGTGCGACTACACAGGGTGACGCAATGTCAGATGAAAGCGAAAGATTCATATCCAACAAAAGTGCAGAACGTGCTGAGGCAGCATTGAGGAGAAGGAAAAAACTGCAGGTTAAAAACTACATGTTCTGTTTTTTTGTTCGTTTAAAATGACAGAAATTTTTTTTCCAGTTGTAGCTTCAAATGATTACTTGCAGGTAATACGACAACGAGCAACCGGAGTAACAATTAGTGGAAGCTCCAACAATATCTCCTCTGTTAATGTAAGTGCAAGTGAACCTGTTACTATTATTTTTGTGAGTTAGATATGTGTCAATGTTTTTTATCTTCTTCTCAGGTCCATAAAGTACTCAACAAACAAACGCATGTCATTGTGAAAGGCGGAAGGAACTTCGTATCTGTGTCTAATTTGAGAGCTTTAGTGGATGACCGAAGGAAAAAAAGTTGATCAAACTAGTTGGTTGTTTTGTTGGATTTTATTGCGTACGGACATATTTGTTATTTCATGTTGGATTTTAATTAATGGTTGTGGACATATTTGTTATTTGACGTTGGATTTTAATGGTTGTGGAATTGGTTGTATTTTTTATTTCGTGCATCTTCATATTGTATTCAAATGTCACCGTTTAATTGTGCTAAACAACCAAAGAATGATTCTTTTATCTTGAAAGGTTCCAGTACATATTTTACTCAATAGGAAAATGATCAATTGGACAGAATAGGAAAATGATCAACTGGACACAAGATGAATATTAAACATCTTACTCAAGTCATTGTCTTACACAAGCAGTGCATCCATAATTCAAATCACACAATCCTGAAAAACATTAAGTTTTAAATAAAGTGCAACATAATACAAAACGATAGATGCGACACATACATCATCACTCTCTTCCTCTTCTTCCCTTTCCTCACTTAGATGCGCCACCAAGGTGTAGAGACTCCATTATTTCTTTGAGTTCCGTAGATATTTCTTCCATTTTCAGTGCATTTTGGCGACTTTGTTGTTCCAATTCCATTTTAGCAGCTACTAAATGGGCTACTCTTTCATACTCTTTTGTTTTTTTACTCGAACTTCCATCAGATGTCGAGCCTGAACATTTTGCCTCGCTACAATTATAAGAAGTAGCTGCAACAGATTGTTTCTTCATATAATCATCGTACGATTTCAAAGCCGCTTGTCTACTGCAATAGGATTTGTGACAAGCTCCACTGTATTTACTCACTTGAAACTGAGCCTCCTCCCAAGTGTCGTAAACACCGGGTTTTCTTCCAACAAATACAACATATGTTTTTCCCTACAATATATAAGAATTTCAAAATTTCAAAAGAATTTGCATACAAAAATACACACTAAAACATTAAACATGCTATTACTCTGCTGCAGAAATTCGAATACATCACAATGCTTAGAGTAATTCGAATACACACTAACCCAACTTCGAAATACACACTAACCCAATTTCCCTCACAGTAATCTAAAACAGTACATACGTAAATATTCCATGAACGATTAAAGATCAAATAATATCAACTTCAAAATGACAAAAAATATCACAAAATCTAACACCTACAAACACATTAATCGCGAACCGACAGCAGAAAAATTAAAAAATATGAAAAGCCATCACCATTGCAGATGTAGTAGTATATCGAATCTGGAATTGCAGATTTTTCTTCCTCTTCGACGTGGCTTTCGAATTACGATTCCTTGATTTGGGGATTTAGGTCTTTCGTGAGAATGGGAAGTCTGATTTGGGGAGAAATCGACTGGCATACAAAAACAAGATCACGTGAGAAGCACATGCTCTGGTCAACGTTAATACTAACGACTTCGTGACGGCAGGGACCAATTCCGGATCAATTTAAATACATTAAGTACTAAATAAGCAGTCAACAATGATTAAGGACTAAAATGGGATAAGTGATGAACTAGAAGGACGAAAATGGGTATTAACCCGAAAAACTAATATCCACCCGACAAGATTCCAGATTCGATTATTCTAATATTTTTTTAAAAAAAACATTGTAGTATTATTAACACAGTAAGTTAGAATATTGTAATTTTAAACAAAATAATATTGAGTCGAAGACTGTATAGAAATTGGCTAAGGACGTCCACATCCGTAATCATTAATCTATTTTATTAACCTTCCATCTCTTCAAAAAGTATGGGGTCCACGAGTCACATAATCATTAGATTCGAGTTGGTATCTTGTGAGACGGTCTCACGGATCTTTATCTGTAAGACGGGTCAATCATATCCATATTCATAATAAAAAATAATACCCTTAGTATAAAAAATAATACTTTTTCATGCATAACCTAAATAAAATATATGTCTCACAAAATACGACCCGTAAGACCATCTCACACAAATTTTTACCTTAACACTTTCTCATTCTTAATACGCTTTCACATTAATTTAACATCAACCTTTATTATTTCATAGGTCTGACTCCACTTATTTTATTTTTTTTATTTTATATTAATTAAATATCTTTCTAATTTTGTTTAAAAATTTACAATAAATATTATTGAAAATAAATAGTATTATTATTTTAAAAATAATTTAATTTCAATATTGATTAAAATATTATTAAAAAATTATGAAAAAACAGATGACTCTTTGCTTTCATTCTTTAAACTTATAAATTATATTTATTTAAAATAACATGATATTATTGATTTATAATTATTAATTTTTAATAATTTTATTGATTATTTTACGAGTTTTATTTATTTAAATATAAAAATTAAAAAGTTATTATAAATTTAAATTTGAATGAAAGCGTACGACATAGAAAAAACAGTTGAATAAGTTAAAAACAACAGTTTTTTTTTTAAAAAAAAATCATGGATGTATGCGTATGTAGTCCATAGAAATATGTGTGTATGGACAGGAAGATACCCCTAACATGGACCGATTTCGACGAATACCATCCATGGCCCAACAGTAAGGAATCATCTTGCTATAGATTTATTTAGTTTTTGGAAATTTATATATGTGTTCATTAAGAAAAAGCACTTCGTAGATTTGATTTTCGAGTTCCAAACATATCTGTATATGATTTTTTTTTAAAAAAATCTCAGTCAATTACAGGTAACTATCTTATTGTTCTCCGGCCCGTGCATCTGTTCTATTCTTGCGATGGAGAGACTAATTCCATCAAAATCCCCTTGCTTGAATAAAAATTTGTGTCCAAGTAGCATGGTGCTTTCGATAATCAATTCCTTCTACACTGCTTCTGATCAATTACGTATGCCGAACAACAATCAATTCAATCATATACTCTAACCGGGAAACGTCCATAAGAAAATAAGCTGCAGGATATCAAACTTGAACTATACTGGCTCCGGAGCTGATTATGTGATAGGATCATCTCGTCCACCTCCAGAAAATGAAGATGACAATGACTGTAAAAACCATGCCTGCATACTTGATCCATTTGTCAACGCGATTACGCCTTTCAATCAGCCTTAGGAGGGTATTTGACAGCCCCAGAGTGTTGAGCACATCCAATGCTTTCCTCTGAGCCCTCTGCATCAAAGTTGAAATATGGGTAAAGAGTTGTATAAAAACAGTATGCTGCACCTCTCGACTGCAAAAATCTTTGAATTCTGAGGAAAATTTCTTTTTTGCAATTTGCTTTTATGCACGGTTGATATCACATAAAAGCTTCACTTATCTATGTATTTCAATTCCAACATTTATAACAGTACTGGAGTGAATGTAGTATTTAGTCGCAGAAGTAAATAACCTTCAAGTGTTCCCTTTGCTCGCTATACTTGGACAGAATGGCAACTCCAGTTGCAAAAGTATCCTCTAGTAGTTGGGATGACCTATGGACAGACTCAGACGCTTGTGCTTCCTCGTCAAAAATTCTCAATATATGTGAATCTCCATTCTGAAACAAAAAGGGGAAAGCAATGGACCAAATAAGTTGATTTAAAGAATTGAATAAAGACAGATGTCCTAGATAGTATCTTCGAGAGTCCATACAGCTCTTCCAAATAATTCTGCCCTCTCTTGAGCCTCTTGTATTCGCTTTTGATGCCGTGATAAGTATTTATCCAGACTAGCTCTTAATGACTCCGCCTCCTCACTGACTTGTTCCACTTTTCTGTACAACATCATGAATAATAAAAAATTGATTAACTCCAAAAATAAGACCTATTTGCAACAAACGAGCATGAATTATAAACGATGATAAAAGGTAAGTTAAGATGAACTCTATCCTAAAACAACATCAGTGAATTAGATATATGATTTCAACAAAATGAATCAAGCATCATTGGCAAAACTAGTTCATTTTTAAACCTCCAGCTTCCATGTTGAATAAAGCTTGAATCATTAAGTGGAAAGCAAAATTTTATTATAATTCAATAAAAGATTTCCCTCCTTTATCACAAAATGGTACGAGAGTCTTGACAGTTGACATGCAATCAGGACAAAAGATACCAAACATGAAAAAGAAAACAAGTTATAACAGAAGAAAATCCAGCAGGAGGGCAATAAACAAAAGTAATATGCTATTCACAATTTAACACATAAAGATACGTATTCATCTGTTTCTTTATCATTTTAGTTGAACCAGGGATATAAAGGGAATTAGCATAACCATCATGTCCAGCCATTCCCAGTTCCACCAAATAACCCAACACCCTGTACTCAACAAAAGCAAACCAAAATTCTCAGAAAACCCACGGGGTTGGATTTGGATTGGTGGATTTAACATTGGATGAAAAGATTTGAAAGTAATTCTCAAAAGACTTTTTCGGTTGAGAAGTCAAATTGATGATGAATGAATTCGAAATTCAAATAGCCCACAAGTATCCAAACAAGTATGATGAATCTAAATAATAGATTGATATGTCCTTGATTCCAAATCCATCAATCAAATCGAACCATGAACCATCAATAATCAATAAATAAGAAAAACACAAAAACAATTTAACAGCACCTTTTCCAGAGATCACGCTGCGATTTGGCGGCGATGGAACGCCAGTGTCGATCCATGTCGGAACACAGAGACTGGATCTGGTTGATATCTCGCCGAACCACCGTGGATTGATCATCAGATACCCCGGGAATAACAGCATTTGATGACGAAGAAGATGATGATGAGTACTCGAGACGCTCGAGCCTCTCCAAGGCGTCTCTCGTCCTCAGTAACAGCCGCTTGGAGCTCGAGTACAGCTCCGATAGAGTTCCGCCGCCGCCTTCCACCTCCATGGCGAATTATTTTAGAGATGATTTGTGAAATTAATGTTTTCTTCAGCTCGAAGGTGGAATTTAATTGGCAACTTGGTTCCTTCCGAAAATTTAGGCTTTTCAATGTACACCCAAACTTTATCAAAATTATATTTTGCACCCCTAAACTGTAAAACTTGATATACTGATTGAAGATCCATTGTAATTTGCACGCACCAATATGTCCATGCGTGGCCTGTTTTGATAATCATTTTTCATTTACAACCTCTGATCTTTATTTCATATTTCCATTGGATCGAATAATTTTTTCATTGATTCATTATTGTATATTAAAGTTAAATAATTAATCATCGTTTAGTGTGAATAATGAGATATTTATTAATTTTTTATAGGATATATAGGTAAGCATTAAATAAACCATCGAGTTGAACGTGGTACCTTGAAAATAACATCAATTAGACAAATCGCACTAGACAAAACTTATATGACAGGAATGTCGAAAATTTGTTGGTAGAAATTTATTAATTATTTATATTATATTTTTATGTGTGAGACTGTTAGAGTAACTATTTTACATGACATCAAAATATTTAATTTCACTCCTTACCCTACTAAAAACATCTTCAAGTCACTCGATATTTTATTTAGGAAAAAAAACTAAACATAACTTCCCTTTAAAACCGAACAACTATTCTAAACTGAAAATATTTTTTTGTTAATTGTTTAATATTAATTGATTAAATTAAAAATAACAATAACACATGCAATGCGTGTTTATTTTTTGCTAGCTATTATTATTATTATTATTATTATTATACATCTTTGTTTTATTCTATGTTTGACTTAATTTATACTATAGAACTAAGTAATGTTTTATTATGTCGTATTTATATCTCGCATCATTCACCGTCTTATCAAATAATAAGATAATTTAATATTTAGGCCTTTATTTGGTTTCTAATTCGGTCAAAGGGTCTCATGTTTTTTTTTTTGGGTCAGATGATCTCAACTTAGGGTAGTTTGGTTTTTAAGGGATGGCTATTGTTTTAGGAAAAAATCAAACAAATTGAGTGCCATTGTTTTCACTTGTATTCAAACTCAATCACTTGTTGGAATGAATATTTAAAAAAAAATCGGGTTTCACGGGTCTCACGGGTCTACCCGCCCCCGTTTCGTATTCGAGGTGGGATGAGTCCGAAGAATATTTAACCGAAGTGGGTGGATCAAAGTTTTTTTTATGGGAAGGTCTTGGGTTTAGCCAAACCCGTCACATACTCACTCCATTGACATCTTTACACATATGCATTGGAAATCAATCATAGATCGTGGGTCAAACCCGTCACATACTCACTCCATTGACATCTCTAAACATATGCATTGGAAATCAATCATAGATCGTGGGTCTGCTTCTACAAACGTGCGCATCGACTTATTTATTCATAGACTTGGCAACTGGGCTTCTCACATTTGATGGACTTATTGCTAATGGGCTTTGCAGAATTTGAGCTCAACAACATATAGTTTTTTTTTAAATACATATACCTACTTTTTTAAAATAAAACCGAGTGTGGAAAATAAGACATAAAAAATAGTTTAATTCTAAAATAAGTAGAAGTTTTATTTTTAATCCTCAGGCAATAATAATAAAAAAAAGAGTTGTCTAAAGTGAAATTAAATTGATTACTTGAAATAATTTATAAGATCAAATGATTAGTTATAGAGTAAGTCTTATATGAAACCGTCTCACGGATAATAATCTGTGAGACGGGTCAACCATACTCATATTCACAACAAAAAATAATACTATTAGCATAAAAAGTAATACTTTTTTATGGGTGACCCAAATAAAAGATCCGTCTTACAAATACGATCCATGAGATCGTCTCACACAAGTTTTTGTCTTAGTTATACCATGACCCATAATATTAAACTTCTAAACTTCATTTCAAATTTGTAAAAATTACATTTTTTATATACCAAATAAATAAAATAATTTGTAATCAATATAACTTTTTACCAAAATAAAGAATTAATAGATATGGTAAATTTGTGCTTTGAAAGTGTTATTTTTATGGTAGAATTTGAAAAGTAACATTTAAGGTAACTTTGTCCATTTTTAATGCAAAATTAGGAAATAGCGTGTATTTAAATTTTAAGGCACCCTTAACTTTGTCCCCATGTAAATGGCAAAGAGAGGTTCGAGGTTTAAGTTTCCACTTGAAATTCAGAGAGAAGATCAAAGAAACCGTTTCCGGCCGCCAGCGACGTCACGTAATGAACGCGCCGCCGCACAAGTGATCAACCCATTTGCTTTGTGTGCCGCGTAGTAGTGGGGACATAAGTTTCGCATTCCCCATGTCTACTAAATATTGGTGGTCCTCCGGCATTTTTCGGATGATGCGATAAGTTATTTAAACCCTAACTAAGTTTCCTTCTCATTTAATGCCGAAACCAATATAATTTCGACGAAGCCTTATTTTCTTGAAAAAAAAGGGTATGGAAATCGATCAACCCGAAGAAGACGACTCAGGAAAGCATCTGGCGTTACGAAGCTTTACAGAAACGAAAGGGTTAACCACCTCGATAGCGAAGCTGTCAGGTTCATCTAGAGGGGTGCCCTCAGAAAAAGACTTCCATTTCTATAACAATTTTCAAGAATTCAAGAACCCAGTTGAAGAAATTGATGGAAAGTTGAAATGCATGCTACAAAAAATTGGGGAGTCAGAAAATTTATGCGGGAAGCCAATTGCTTTTCCTGGTGATAAATTTGATGACGATGCAGCGTACGATTGGCTGGAGAATACGAATGACCAGATTTTCGGCAAGATTGATGCGTACTTGGAGGAGTTTAAGAGTTTGCAGAATAAAACAGAAAGTAGGGGATTGAAGGGAGTTTTAGAAGTGAAGGTGGCATCGAAAGTTAAACAAAAAATTCCGTTTCATGTTCCCACGACACCGAGGCCGCAGGACGAGTATAAAATCGTGGTGGACAATTCGAACCAGCCATTTGACCATGTCTCGTTGCAGATAAGTGACGATGGGTCAAGGTTCATACATCCCTTGGTTAGTTATTGAATGTGTGTGCATGTGTGCGTGTGTGTGTGTGTTTTTTTTCCCGGTCCTTTGTTATTTCTACCTGCCTGCACGCTTGATGTTATAGAAGTGTGTGCTATGTTTTATCGACATTGTACTTCCCCTTTGGTGAATAATGGTACTGATATTGAATTTTCTCGGAAATTCAGTTTTGTTGGTTCTGTAGTTTAATAGCAAGCATGTTTGTTGAAGCAAATTGCATGACTTGAAGCTTTGTGAAATAATCAATACACTATTTTCTCATGCACAAGGCGAAGTGCGTAAAGGTGAGTTATGGTTACGGATATATATGGCATGGAAGTATGAAGTATCTAGATTGCCTGGATAATTACTATTAATAGTGCACTATGTCAATTCCTCGAAGCTGGAGACTGTGGAACAATGCCATTTTTTTTAAATTCTTGTCGAGATTACAAATATCTATCACATAGAAGCATCTTAATTACCTTGAGAATCAGTATTTGATAGTGCACACTTTCCATTTCTCTAAGAAGGGACTATGATGCATCTATTAACTCATGTAATCTTTACTATACGGGCGAACGTGCTACACTCGAGTTCAGGGATGATTATCGCAATGTTCCCTTATATTTTTTAGTTGCATCTGTATGTTGCTCTTTTCTCTTTTGCCTTTCTATTTTTTGCATAAGAGAATGGTAAAAATATAGATATTTACTTATAATTTCACCTTCGATTTTAAACCATGTGTTGCAAAATGCTAATTGGCTATTGCATTTTTTTAACATTTGTCTCACGGATGTATAAAATCATGTATAATACCAATTTATTTTGTGTATGCACTAACAGGAGAAAGAGAAACCTATTACCTATTATCTGTTATGCTAATTCGTTTTGTGAATGCACTAACAGGAGAAGCTTTCTGTCCTCGACTTTATTGATACAAGTGATCACAATGCTGAGCCTGTAAAACCTCCTCCAATCGAAAATACTCCATTCAACTTTGTCCAAGAAGTAAAGGAACTGAAGCAGTTGGCCATTAAGCTGCGTAACGTCAAGGAATTTGCGGTAAATTTTGCAGTGTCTATGCCTCATTGTAATATATCGACAAATGTCTTTTGTTATTGCAAACACATTAACTAAATATGCCATGGAACATGCAAATTTTATACTTGTGCTCTTGGGTATCTAAATGTTAGAAAATTTCCAAAGCTATTGAATTCAGATCTAAGTTTGAAAGGATATTTCGGTTAGAATAAATCATGGCTTCAATATGATGTGATTTGAGTATTTAATGTGGCTTAATGCATCACGATAATCCTTTTTTCTTTGAATTTGATTGATCAAACTATTATATCATATTTTTTTGAAACAATTGGTTTATCTTTCTGCTGTGGTTTGTGATCGCAGCGATTTCAGTCCTTAATTATCGCAATTTCCTGTTTCTACTTGTCCAGTAACAAAATTGATAAAATCGAGAATTGGCCGCCGCCTATGCGATTTTTCTTTTTACTTAAATATCTAATTTTTCTTGAATACTCCAATAATTCTTCCATATCGGATTCAAACTCAAAATTAGTGACATATTCTTCTTCTTAATACGATACAAATTGATTGAAAAATATGTTAAACAATCTTGTTTTAAAAAACATAAATTAAAACAATAAAAAATTATATATGTTAAGTTAGACGGCCACCTAAGCGGCTTATAAAAATCGGGGCAATGGACGACTGCTTTTTTAGAACAATGCCCAAAAGAAGAAAGTGGTTTTAGGAATTGCATTATTTACAGGCAAATGCGTGATTCTGTTGATCTGTTTTTCTGTGCCTGAGCTACTGTTATGCAGGTTGATTTGGAACACAACCAATTTCGCTCTTTTCAAGGGCTAACCTGCCTGATGCAAGTATCTACAAGAACCGAGGATTTTGTCATCGATACCCTGAAACTTCACTCTCAAATTGGTCCACATCTCAGAGAAGTATTTGAGGATCCATCGAAAAGAAAGGTGAGTAAACAGATTGGTGTACATTGTTGTGATTGAAGTATCTTTAGTTTGTCATGATCTTTTTTGGCGTAACAGGTATTCCATGGAGCAGATCATGATATTTTGTGGCTTCAACAAGACTTCGGCATATATGTCTGTAATATGTTCGACACAGGACAGGTTCTTGGCTGAAGCTCTCTTTGAGACAATGTTTAATTTATCGATTATTATGTATATTTATGTTGAAAAAGACTTAACATTGTTTTTGTCTCTTATTGTGGGGTCCTGCTGTCCCATTTGAGCCATTCGAAATGTGTCATTTACTCATTTTATTCTCCCAAGCACTTTATATGCACGATTTTTACAATTACCCTAGCAAGCAATTTAGCCATTCAAACTCTCAACACAAGAGTTTGTAGTAAACATTATGAGCATGATGTTGGTTTACATATATGTGTTTGTCAAAAGGAGCTTCCTTTTTTTTATTTCTGGCTGCTGGAGTTGAGTATGGCCGCACTTCCTTTTCTTATAGGCTTCAAGAATATTGAAATTGGAGAGGTTCAGCCTTGCATACCTGCTGCTTAGTTTTTGTGGAGTTGCAGCAAACAAAGAGTATGGTCTATTGTTGTTTTAGAAATCATAGAATGTGGTTTGCTTCTTTGAATCATCTACCCCGAACAATACACACACCCAGAGATGAGATATAGCCAAAAGAGGTGGGAATTATTAGAGTAGAGAAAAGTTGTCCGTACTTAATTAACTATCCTATTTTGTGAAGGTACCAGAATGCTGACTGGAGAATCCGCCCACTACCTAATGAGATGATCAAGTATGTTCTTTTGCAGTTGGTTACCTGTTGCTGTAAACACCTGTGTGTTACTAGAAAAAATTCTTTTGCTCATTTATACTGAAGTTGGATAAAAAGATTTACTTTTCAATAAATTGTTGCATTCTTCGACTGATTGCTGCTGTATTTAACTTTTTAGTTTAACATAATGTGCCTCAAGACTACGGTTGTAGAAGACTGTTGACGTTTGTCCTGATTCATACAACTTAAACACGTTGTCATTTAACTAACTTAAATATGTTGACAGTTTTAATGTTTTGATGAGTGACTGTTGTGACAATCAGTAAGATGCTGAACATGGCTGTGGTATGAGCTCGGTCATTGTATCTGAATAATAATATTTTTATGTGGGTGCTTCTCTTCTTCTTGTTTTTTTCTTGATATAGAGTGGATTTATAAATTTTGCTTAAATCATAACATCCAAACCATGAAATTTATGGCATCTTTATATGCTTTTTGAACTAAAACTATTGTGAAATACTATTAGATTGTGTTTGAATCGATGAATTTTAACTTGTTTGGATTAACTAAATTCAACTAAATTTCAAATCCACTCTATATCAAGTCAGATAGTTTTTGTAATAATTTTGATGAATTTCAAAAACAAATCCTTCCCCAAATCGTATTCCTTCGTATGGAACAAAATTTTCCATCCAAAATACAATCTTAGCTTCTGACATTCTCTTGGTTTATACCAACTTGATTTTATTGTTAGTCTATGGAATTCTGCATTACAGATATGCCAGAGAAGACACACATTATTTGCTGTACATCTATGAAATAATGAGGAGAAAGTTGCTCTCATCGTCTGCTGAATCTGAAAGTTCTGATCCTCCACTTGTCGAGGCAGGCTCTTAATCTTTCTGCTTTCTGATTGAATGTAACCATTGAGTAATTTCTTATTGTTGAAAATTTCACTATTTGAAAAAAGTTGAGTTTCCATTTACTCTGAAATTTAACAATAGTTCATCATAATTCATATTTTAAAAATGTCGTTCTTCCTAGTTTCTATATTACTTTTGCAACCTAACTCTTTTCTGTTATTTCAGGTCTATAAACGTAGTTATGATATATGTATTCGACTTTATGAAAAAGAGCTTCTCACAGATAGTTCATACCTTCACATCTACGGGTATCTTTTTCTGGTCATTTATGATTACGATTTAAACAAAGACATTACAATCTATGATGTTAACTGTTTCTGTCTTTTGTGCGTTTTATCTCTAGGTTTGCTGTTTCACTGATTTGTTTACTTATAAATGACGATTCAGGGTGCAGGATGCTGATTTCACTGCTCAGCAACTAGCGGTTGTTTCTGTAAGTGATTAATCCAACTACCCTCATAATGATTTTAATTATCTATATTTTGGACTTCGCTTTTCCCTTTGATGAGTCACATTATCCCACTCTTGAGTTGGTCCAATTGCTTTACTGAGATGTGCAAATGCTATTAATTTCCACGAGAAATCATTTTTCAGCTTTATATTGAATTTCTATTTTCTTCGTCTTTTGTCTGCTATTACTGCAATTATTAAGTGGCATTGTAGGGACTTAATGAATGGAGGGATGCTGTAGCTCGTGCAGAAGACGAGAGTACTGGCTATGTTTTGCCTAATAGGACTCTTTTTGAAATTGGTATTCACTGGCAATTAGCTGTAACTTTGTCGATTTGCTCCAATACTCTGCCTCCTCACCCTTCCATTTATTAATCAAGCTAAACAGATGCCTCTCACCTCTAGTAATTTGCGACGATTGTTGAAATCCAAGAACACATTTATTGAAAGAAACATCGATTCAATGGTTAGCATTATAAGACAATCTATTAAAAAAGCTCCTGCATTTGAAGTGGCTGTTGAGTATCTGAAGCAAAGGCGTCTGCAAGCGGTAAGCCTACAGTGGAAGAATTATTACATATTTTTTTTCTCATTTTAGCTAATTTCTTCCTCGAGGCCTGGTGCTATCTTATGCAAATTGAGGTTTAATCAATCAGGTATGACATTGAGTTAATCTTGTTTTCCAATCTTAGATGTTCTAAGCCTGTCCCATGCAGGGAAACTATCTATCAAAAACTCTGGTCCATAACATCAATGTGTAGTATTTTTGTCTTAGAAGCTTTTAATTTTTTGATGGAGCTTCTGTCTTTGGTCTCTATTTCTTATTCTCATCATTCCCCCTCATTTTGAATACTTCAACTCATGCCTCAGGTATGATGCTTTGATGTTGCCACATTCTCTTTTGCAGGCAACAAAAGAATCTGGGGTTGTGACTCCTGAAGAACATAAAGTGTTAAGAACTGCTGAAAATAGGTTTAAAGAGTATAATAATTCACCTAATGGTACCAAGTCCCAGAACTTGCTGTCTTCTGTAAAACGCAAGAATGAGGCTCAAAATGTTGGAAGTTCCAAGGCTAGAATTGTCACAAACTTACAGGTAGCTTTACATTGGCTTTCTGGCAAAAGTGGGGAATGAAAAATTGAAATGATGCCTGAGACATTCCCAAATGTACACAGTAGTTAGTAATTTGAATTTGTCGCATTTAGCTAATTTTCCATTTAATTAATCTCGTTATTAAATATAACCATTCAAATCCGACGCAACAGTGAAAAAATGTGCATATAAAGTTTTTTAGTAAAAGACTGGCTTGTTTTATGTTAGGCTAAAGCAACTGTTCAGTTGGTAAAGAAACCACTTCAAGCTTTTGGATCATTGCTTGGAAATTCAGAAAAGAGGCAGCGTGTCCCTGATAGAAGAGTGAGTACTTATTGCCATTAGAAGTTGGAAACTTTCTGGTTCGTTATTTTCTTCTGATAGAAGAGAGTATTTATTGCATTAGAAATCAGAAACTTTCTGGTTCATTATTTTCTTCTGGTAGTTTATAGGTATTATTGGTAATAATACTACACGTCTACACGTGCTTGCACTGTTGCACTCAAACATCTTCAGTTGAATCCGGACCTCGAAGGAATATCAGAACATGATACCTTGTAGTTGATGGAATGAAATCTATCCTTTATTTGACTTTCATCTGCATTAGTTTGGCCTAGCCAGCCATTCATTATATACCTTTTCCGCTTGTAGAAACATGAAAATAGCCTACGGGAGCAGATAAAATCATCCTCTAGCGGCGCAGTGTTGGGCAGGAATGAACCATTTCTCACAGATGCTAAAATATCTGCCATAATGTCAGAAACTTCAAGTTGCAAAGATACGGTTGCAGGGCCTGCTACACGTTCAGATATTGTTGTTTTAGATGATGATTCCGATGCGGAAGAATCAAGAAAATACGAGTTCAAAAGCCCCTCCTCCTCCTACGAGTTGGCTAGTCTAGAAAAAAGCATAGCAGATTTTGCTGCTGAACTTGATGCGGACAGTGACGACGATGATTTCCTGTGAATCTTTGATCTATTCTCTTAAACTTATTGTCACTATCAGACAAGAAAGTTCCAAAATCACGATTAAATGTAACATTTTTCATGGTTTCTTGTAGGTGACTCGATACGATTAAGAGGGCCACTAATAATGTAATATTTCGAGAAGCTCCCAAGACAGGAATGCTTGGAAGTGCTGCAACAATAAGAGTATCTTGACGGGGGAGGTGATTTTTAAACGGCAGTGCTATGTTTTGTTTAATTTAAAAACCTCAACATTAAACTGGTTTCTTGTATCATTGCATGTATGAAGAAAGCCAAGTAGATTGGAGGAGGAAAATTAATGAAAAAAAGTTGGAAGAATATAATTATCATTTGGAGAAAGTTGAGTGTGTAAACGAACCGAATTGAGCCGAATATAATGAAAAATTTAAGGTTCGAATTTCACTTGAAATATATATATTTGATCTTGAGGTTCAAAGTTCAATTTTTTTAAATTTTTTGTCTGAGTTCGATTTGAATTGAAGTATTCAATAACATTCGTGAACTATTCGATGTTGAAAACTAAATATTTGGAAGACTTGAATATATTTATTTAATATATTAATAAAATATCGAGGTTTATGAATTATATAATAATTTAATTTAGATTTGAGATCAACAGCAAAAAAAAATACAAACATGTTTGAGTCAGAGTTAGGCTTGCATTTAATAAATTCAAATACAAATGAAAGTTTTCGAATCTGCTCGAAAAGATTACTAACGAGCTCGGTTTGTTTATATTTTTAGTTGTGGTATGCATACAAAACAATTTAGAATTAAAATATATATATTAATTTGCATAATTACAACTTTAAATATTTGAAAGATAATTGGAAACTTATAGGATATATTTAGATTTATTTTAATTAGCTGGAGGGTAGTGTTCCATGGAGATCCTTAATATAAGGTTGAAATTCAAAGAATCTTAAAATATTTTAGTTTGTATGGAATTATCTCATTAGTCATTATAAACAAGAGCGAGTCTGATGTGAGACCATCTCACGGATCTTAATCTGTGAGACGGGTCAACCCTACCCATATTCACAGTAAAAAAATAATACTATTAACATAAAAAATAATATTTTTTCATGGATGACCCAAATAAGAGATTCGTCTCACAAATACGACCCATGAAATCGTCTCATACAAATTTTTGTCTATAAACAAATGTCTTCGATTAGCATTAAAATCTGATTTTTCTCTCAATTTTAATTTTTTTTATTCTTCAAAAGTTCTATTTATATGTTTGTTTTTACTCAATTTAATTTGTTATTGAAATTAGGGCACCTACATTGGTGCATTAATGGGTGATTATTAACGCCCATTAATGTTCATGCACCAATGTGGATGTAGAAGTTATTAATTTCCGCTGACATGGCAGCCAAGAAATTCATCAGAATGAACGGTATTATTTCGCAAGTTGCGACGGTTTTTCGTAAACCGTCGCAATTTGAAAAGCGTCGCTACTTGCGACAGTTTTTTAAAAAAAGTCGCTACTTGCGACGCTTTTTTAACGATCGTCGCTATTTGTGACAGTTTTTCAAAAACCGTCGCTAATTAAGGCATGTTCTGAAGAAATTCTCCCGATAACGGCTAATTTTTATATAATATTATAAAATACAAACTATAACGGTTAGTTAAATTTGTTGTAAAATTTTAAAAATATTAGAAAGATATTGAAATAATTAAAAAAAAAAATGAGTAAGTGGACAGCGAGACTCATAAATAATGAAAGTTGATATTAAATGAATGTGGGTGTGTGTTAATAATGGGAAAGTGTTAATGTAATGAATATGTGGCTCGTGGACCCCGTAATTTTTGAGGAGATAGAGAGTTATTAACATGGATTAACGTGAACGGACGTGGATGCCCTTCGAGAAGTGTTTTTTATAGGCGTAAATTTCTCCAAAGCGCAAGCAGCAAAAGGCAAACCCTGCGTTGTGGATTCATTTTTAGGCTTCCATTCTTCGCTGGTCACTCCAGTGGTCGTCTTCCTTTCCTGAATATGAGGTAGCCTCAATAACTCGAAATTTCTACTCTTGGTAATTAATTGCGGCATAATTCTACTTTGATCTTGCTTCGTTTGATACATACAGCCGGCAGCCGGAGGTTCTGTGGGCACAGCGGTCGGACAAAATATACCTGACCGTGTCACTGCCCGACGCTAAGGATGTTTCGGTCAAATGTGAACCTGAAGGCGTCTTTACTTTCTCTGCGGTTGGCGTCAATGGCGAACCCTTCCTGGCCACTCTCCGACTCTTTGAAAATATTAACCCCCAGGTTTTGTTATTATTTCTTGGAGGGAGTTTTTAATTTTCAAGCGTGACTTTTTTTGTGGGATGTACTTCAAGATTTTTATTTGGGGCAATTGGCCTCTTGACTGTTGCAACTTGCAATATTCTTGTATGACAATGAAGCGGAACTGTTAGAATGTTGAAGCAAGATTGTGTCCTGACGACATAGTATGAGCGACATTGTGGAGGTGTGATGAAGAAAATAAAAATCTTTGTTGGTCCCGACAGTTTCTTTTTCTTTTTTTTTTTTTTTATCAATGAGCATGTACACTCACAATGAAAAATGAACTTCTGTTCCCTGTGAAGCAGTTGGTGAAATTTGATTCTTGATTCAAGTTTCAAGAATGAGATAGAAGTCTTTTTCTCATTTTCTTCTGTGTTTTTCATGTATAATTTCTGTTGGGTTAGGGAACAGGTTTTGTGCCAGTGACAAAGGTTGAGTATAATTGTAAAAACGTCGCATATTTCATTGTTATTCTCTGTTGTTCTGAGGTGTACAGGACTTCTGCTGGTAATGCATGCAATATTCTCCTTGTGGGAAAGTTTTGAGATAAATTCTCTGTATTTTTTTTATTTAAGCAGAGAAGCATCAAACTTGTTTGCTTTACCATATTTCCTAAACTTAAGAACCTCAATATTGTGAATTATGTTTCATGGATCTATCAATTTCTTGCTCCTCAACTTGCCTCTGGATTTCCAGAATTAAAGTACAACTTTTTGTTGGACTATGTCTTGTGGATCCTCAAGTTTGTGTGGCTAAATAAAAATAAATAAATATTGAAAGTAAGTGATATAGCAGTTGCAATCTTTGTATTTTCATTTTAGAGTATAAAATTGCCATACTATTTACTGAAATCATTTCCTCAGGTCGCCCGTAAGATCATCATTTTTCATTTTATTTTCTACTGTGCAAACTTTCCAGCCACTCTTGTGAAAGACCTTCTTTGAAAGATGGTGCATGTCTTCTAAATTCTTAACCGTGAACATAAAGATAGGATTCAATGTTCAACTTTTTTCGCTCTATGCATTGCTGTGATGAAACTTTGCTGCAGGGATGTAAGACAAAAATTGGTTTGAGGAATATACTATGCTCTGTTCAGAAAGAGCAAAAAGGGTGGTGGAAAAGACTGTTAAAATCTGAACAAAAGCCTCCTCCATACATCAAAGTTGATTGGAATAGATGGTGTGACGAGGATGATGAAGATTCAGAGTGTAAGTTCATGCCACCACTTAGAATTCCTACCCATATTTACCTTTCTTCATTGAAGGAGGCTTTACAGTGGGAAAGAGCTGTATTGCCTCTGGTCCTCATATATACTTATTTTATAGAACTCTATTCACGTAGCACGTTCGAAATTTTTATTGTAGTTTCTTTTAGTCATTTGGGTGTTTGTACAGAAATGTGGCTAAGCCACTGACTACCGTAGTCAATTTTCAGATGATCAGTGAGGCTACTTCAAATGATTCTTGAACCTTAATTTGACAAGGGCAACTTTTTTTATGCTTGACCATATCTTTTTTGCATTTGCAGCAAATCTGGCTTCTGATGAAGACTTTGCGGTAACCAAATCCCTTTTTAGAGATCAATCAATTCTGGTCTGAAGGGATGTCATCTAACTTAAATATATGTTGTTTTCCAGTACGCTGGTGAAAATGATGAGAGCAGTGGTGATGAAGGAATGCTTTGTAAGTTTATCATGGATGAGTAGCATAATAGACTTGGACATTTCACTGGTTACAGCGAGAATGATTGTTAATTGCTTTATGTTGGGTGTTTTAGTAGTTTTCCATGCTAATAGATGGCATTCCACTCCCATCGTTTTTTCACGATTTTGTAGGTTGCTTATTCATTTAGTTAATGCTAAAAAATACTTGCCTTCTCTGACTGATTGGTCATTGATTTTTGCGTAGCTTTTGCAACCTTTTGCATTTTCTTCTATTAAGTTGAATGTCATCCTTGCATTTGGCAAGCTAAAATAGTTGTTCTAAAGCTCTCTTGGTCATACTCACAATGAGGTTATTTTTACCATCTAATGACTGCTATATTGCCCCAAAAACATGACAAATTCGATGGTGTATTCCACGCTTGCAATCACATACACGTGTTGCCTTCCTTTGCCTTACATTTTACCTTTTCAATCCACTGCAGATCTTCCTGATTTGGAGAAGGCGAGGGGAAACTAAAAAAAATTCCATTCTTGGGACATCAGGCATTGCCGTGCCTATGGGGTGTGGGCATGAAGATCACCCCGCAGTAGCCATGATCTACTAACTTTCTGCATTATCACAATGTTATATGTATAAAACATTTATAGGATTCAAAATTAGCAAAGGCCTGAGCCCAAGTTTGACATACTTGAGCCTATGTGTTTTTAGTCACATCTCCGTGGCTTCCCCACCCACTGGCCACCAGCTCTCTCCGATTGGCAGTTGTGGGCGCTTGGGGAGAAGGCAGGGTTCTAGTTCTTTGAGTTCTTGGGTTTCTTTAATTTTTAATAGAATGTGTCAAACTTGAATGAATGTTGCTGCCTTGCAAGGCTTTTGAAGGGGACCAACATGCATTACAAACAAAAAAATGCTACATTTTCCTTCAACTCGTTATCTAATTTCGTATCAATGCTCGCTTTCTATTGTAATACCAAGTACCCAAAATTCTATTTCATTTATACGGTCTTCTCTTTTTTCAAGTAAGTTGCACGATTCTATCTTTTTTTGTTTTTTGAAAAAAAAGAAAAGAAAACCTGTTATTTTGCCATTTTTAAAAAATTATATCGATAATGACAATAAAACTGGAATTTTTTTAAATTTTACTGAAGCTCAAACTCCATGTTTATTTGAAGAGAAAATTATTGCTTCTTTTATTGATACTCAATAAAAATATAAGATTCGGTTCAAGATGAGATTAGTTCAAATGTAGATTTCAAATTTACTCTAGATCTGAAATGACAAAAGAGACCGTTAGAAGGGGGACGGAAGAGTGTCTCGCGTAGTCTTCTGACGCTCAAGTCAGTTATTGAGAATAAAATGAGAGAGTGTCTAAGGATGCTGTTAAGAATCAATATAATGAATGAATTGAATTCTCAAACCTGATATTTATAAAAGAATGCATGAGTTCTACCTTGATTAACAATGAATCATTGTATTGGACTCTCGTACGTGATATTTATAGGAGAATGCATGAGGTTGCCTTGATTATCAATGGTTCGGAGATCTAAAGTTTCATTTGGGTAATATATTTGATTTGAACTAGGAATGTATACGTGCGATGCACATAGATAACTAATAATAAAATATATACTAATGAGATTTAGATAATGTTTAAAATCGAATAACATATTGTTTGTATACTTGCGATGCACATAGATAACTAATAATGAAATATATATTAATGAGATTTAGATAATGTTTAAAATCGAATAACATATTATTTATGAGTATTTATCAATCTAAATAGATATAAAAAACAAAAAATGAAAATATATTATGACAATAAATCATATATATTCACTTATTCATATGACACTTTCAATCCGTATGATTATAACATAATGACAGCTCTCTCAAATTAGAAAATATATTTTTCATCAAAATATAAGTCACAATGAAAAAATAATAAAAATAACATAATAGTGAATTTTATCAAAACCAAAATCACGATGTACTTAAATGGTGTAAACATAGATAAAATATTGTCAAATAAAATTCTCTAAATTAACTAAATTATCATAATAATGTTAAAATAAAACCACTAAACATTTATTAAATTAAATATAAATTGTGATTTTGCTAAATAATATAGATATATAAATAAGATAACATACAAAATTTTGTAAGACGATCTCACGAATCATTTTGTAAGACGAATCTCCTATTTGATTCATTAATGAAAAAGTATTATTTTTTATGACAAAAATATTAATTATTATTTTAAATACGGATAGAGTTGATCCATTTCACAAAAAACACACTATGAACGTTGATCCTAAATTTGCAAATGCGTGTAGACACAATAATGTAGAGACATTATGATTTAAATTTTCTATGAATACAATATTTCCAATAATGTTAAAAAAAATAATAAGTACAAAAACACCCGCAAACATTAAAAAATATATATAAGAAAAAAATAGTGTCACGAAAACAAAATGACATATTTAAATAAAAAAATATGATTTTTTTTAATTCATATTTAAAAATCAACTTGTTATAAAAGTGATGTATTTATATGTAAAATAAAAAAAGATAAAGATAAAAACATTAAATATTTATTAGCAACCATGAAAAAATCAACTCATTTTAGTAGCAACAAAGAAAAATCATTGATAAATTAATGAATTCAATATGCATTAATATCAAAAGTCATTTAAGATGTACAATGAATTATCAAAAGAACTCATTGAAAAAAAAACTATTGATTTAATTTGTTAACTTAAATAAATAAAAAATATATTAGAAAATTCACGATCAGAAGTTATATATTTACACGTATGTTAGATGGCATATCACTTATAATAATAATGTCTCTTTTCGAGTTTTTAGTATTTGCCATTTTGCCGGAACCGTGTCTGATTAATCGATTGATTGTGGTCTTGAAGCCCAATTCCCGAAGCCAAAATTTAAAGGTGACGTTAGAATCCAAGAAAGGAGTCATAGAAATAAGAACTGTGTCTGATTTCTAATTGATTTTGGTCTTGAAGCCCAATCCCCGAAGCCAAAATTCAAAGTTGACGTTAGAATCCAAGAAAGGAGTCATAGAGATAAATGCGAATCAACTTTCCTTGTGGCATCTGAAAAGCTTCCAGTTCAAGCGCAGTTGATCTTTGAATCCACCCAAAACCTAAGAATGTACAAGAGTAAATTGCAGGAGCTTTGCCAGAGGAGGAGCTGGAACCTACCTGAGTACACCACCGTGAAAGACGGCCCAGATCACGTTCCCAGATTCAAAGCTACTGCTGTTGTTAACGGCCAAAGGTTCGAGACTCAGGCTGAATGCAAGTCTGCTAAGGACGCTCAAAATTCGGTGGCTAAAATGGCCTACGATCACTTCAATATTTCTACTCCTCCTCGTGTCCATGTCCAACGATCTCCGTTGGCTGATTCCCCGGTTATTCCTTCTCGGGTTCCTGTGTGTTCTTCCCCTCCCGTTCCTGTGCCCGAAATGCAGGCTGTTGCTCCGGTTCCTCAGCTGCTACAAATTCCTATTCCAGTTTCCCCGCATCCATTGTCACTCCCACTTCCGCCTTCCGGTAATTGTTAGTTTTCATCCTGATTTGTTTCTCTTTTAATGATTTGGGTGATAGTTAAGCATTAAGTATGTTTTTTTCTTCTTCAAGAATGTAAATTCGGTTGTACTGCTGCCATCGTGATGCGTTTGGCGGGAGGGGTTGGGGGGTTGTGGTTGTCGGGGTGGCATCAGTTCCTTGATGCTCTCATGTCATGTGTAGACTAGCCTCAATTTTTTTTTTAAATCCGCATTCTAGTATTTGCACTCTTCCGTTTCATAATCATATAATTTGAATGGTTCAAGTACATCATTGTGTTGTTTGAGCATCTCTGTTATTTTTTCAGGACTTTTGCCACCAAACAACAGTTCACTTACAAAATCTGTCCACAAGGACATGTTGCAGCCAAATTTTGGAGATACGACACAACCTTCTATGATTTACGGAACACCAATAGGTTCCAGTGGTAAAAGTTTAAAATATCATAAAAATATTTATTTCTTTATTTAGTGCGTGACGGTCTTTTGGTGAATTTAATTTCTTTAATACCTTTATCAATTCGTGAGCTTTTGTGTTGTAACCTTGTTTTTTGTAAAATGGCAGCATGGTGATAAACATTTGTGTATTTTAGAGCCTTTACGATCTACACTAAATCAAGGACAATGGCATCACAACTGTTAGATTCTTTGCATATCTCAATTGAATGATAAGCTACTTGAGCATCAATTTTGTTGTTCTTGAACACAAATAAAGCATTCCCATGAAATCAGTGTTCACAATTGTTAAAATATTTGCATATCTCAATTGAATGATAAGCCTTGAGGATAAACTTCTTTGTTGTTCTTGAACGCAAATGAGGTATTCCCAAATGAAATCAACAGTCCCCAATTGTCAACTCCAAAAAAATGGTTTGAGACTATTGCATATAGGAGAAGCTCAAGTAAAAAATTAATAGCAACATTTCTAAGGCATGTTTATGGCTAGAGATGCTTTTCCTTCTTCACTTACTATGTGGATGTGGTAGGCGAGTATTTTTTTGTGCCATGTGTTAGACACCAATTGTTCCGGTCAGGAATTTAAGTTCTTCTATCCAAGGTGGTTGGGCAGGAAGAAATCCTTTTGATCAACTTTAATTTCTTTTGTCCATTGTTAATTATATGATTGCAAACATCATATATTTTTGCAAGTTTAATTATCAGCATCTATCTTGGTTGACCAACTGGCTAAAAGTTTGTAAAACTGAGTAATGATGTGCAATAAGTAAAATCTTGACGTGTGATTAGAGCAAAAGGAAAAATTAGAGAGTGACTCCAAGTTATGAGTTACTCTAATTATAAAATGGTTTCCATATTATTTATTTTCCTTGAAGAGCGCCATCTCTTCGAACTTCCAAGCAATTTGTTTCATCAATGATTATGCATCTTGATCGGTATATGACGTACAGTAGGGAAGAGTGGAATAGTTTTTCTTTTCCCTGACTACAGTGTATATAGACCAAAATTAAAGACATCATTCAGATTCTCAAAGCTGTGTCCATAATTCAATTCAGTGAAAGTCTTGCTGTCAATAAAAAGGTTTCCCGTCCGACAATTCAATGCTTAAATGCGGATGGAGGGATTTGTTGTTTCCAAAATGTCACATCATCGTTAATTTTTTCCCTTTTTCCTTTGAAAACAGGTACACTTCACATCTATAAGAATCGGTTGCAACAATACGCTCAGAAGAAGGATCTTAGCTTGCCTGTTTACACATGTGAATCTGAAGGTCCTCCGCATGCTCGCCACTTCAAGTCAAGAGTGTCGTTTGATGGAAAGTCATATGAAACGATGGAATTTTTTCCTACACTAAAGGAGGCTGAACATGCGGCTGCAAAGGTTGCTTGTCAGATGTTGCAAATTGACCAGATTCAAGAGGCTAGTGCTGCAAATAAATAAATAAATAATATTCAACTATTTTTTTTAGCATGTTGCTAATTTTGTTATTTATTATGAATTTGAAAATTACATCAGGATGGAGGCTTGTACAAAAACCTACTACAGGAACTGGCACAAAAGAGAGGTCTTCTTTGTCCAACCTATAAAACTGTCAGATCAGGTCCACCTCACAGACCTATATTTTTGTCCATTGTGGAGATAGGAAGTAGTACATTTCGTGGGGATGAAGCCAGAAGCAAGAAGCATGCAGAGATGAATGCTGCCACAGTCGCTTACTGTGCTCTAACAGAGAGTAAGAAACTAATTGGGTGTTGATTTGGTTTTGGTGTCTGGAAGGTATCATGCATAGTTATTTACTAGAATGATTGATTGCTTTTGTTTTAATCTTCTCTTTCATTTCTCATCGCGAGGAATGTCCTGACAATTTTTTGGCATTTACGTTGATGATCAATTGCTGAATGTTTTATTATGTGCTTCTTCATTTGGTTAGACTGATTTTTGATATTAGACCTCTATGGCTGTTGTAGTTTTAAAAGAATGCTGTTAGTGACAAATTGTCTCACCGCAATTATCTTTTTGCAGCATCCCTTGCGACAGAATGCTCAATGGCGTCATCTAGCATGGAATGCGTTGTTTCTGATAATCTTATACAGAGTACATTGCCCACAGGAACAATGAAAAGGGATGAATTTGTGGCAAATGAAGGTGATTTCAGAAAATTTGAGTACTTCCATCCGTGTATGCTCGTGGTTTAACTTCAAACGGGATATATATGTATATACATAAAAAGGTTGGCAATGGACAAGGTTTTAATAATTTATTTTAATAGAAAATCTAACTTCAAAATTGGCCTCATAGGATCACCATCCGTCCTCCTTACAGCTGTTACGGCCTTAAAAATTAGCATTGTTTGGTTCCATTGAATTCTTTTTACCAATAATTCGCTGTTATGGCCTTTAAAATTATCATTATTTGGTTCCATCGAATTCTTTTTACTTATTATTCGTGGTGCGATCTCCTTAAAGTGTCACCAGTTCAAATTGTGCCTATTACTCATTTCTTTCTCCTTATACCTTTACTTGTCACCATAAAGTTTAAAAACTCATTTTGTGATATAGCATCTCTAGTTCTATGATGATTTGCTGTTTCTTTCTGATTGTAATCCTAAATTGATTCTAGTACACGTAAGCACTCATTTTTACTCGTTTTGTCTCCAGAAACTGATATTAACGCCAAAAGAGTCAAATGTTCTTCTGAAAGCGAGACAGCCAATTTGCCGGATCTGCTCCTTCCCGACGTTTCATTTGCACAAGTAGAGTACCAACCTGTCACTGATCTTGTTGCTGGACAGCATGAAGCCCAAGTAGAGTACCAACCTGTTACTGATCTTGTTGCTGGACAGCATGAAGCCCAGCGTGCGTTTTGTAGCAAAACGGTGGTTTTTCCGCGCAAATCAAATTTTCCGATTCCGGACGGCGCCGCTGTGATGTCCTATAGCGATGACCAATGGGTTGCTTATAAAGTGGAGCATAAGCAGGAACCATCCACATAGGTGCAGTGCAGGTTTGCTTGTAAGTCGAGCGTAACAGATTACCAACTGAATAGATACACTGCATATCTTGTCAAAACTGGCTAACATATTCGTGTTGCAGTAGAAGTCAAGCCTTAACAAAGGAAATAATATTAGCCAATCACCAGGTCTGCTTAATCACTGCAGTCGTCACAGCTACAAGGCATAAAAGAATCATTGAACAACACAAGACGAAATGAAAGCTAAAACCTCAAATATTTGAAGAGAAAAGCACTCCTAGTTTCCCTAATACAAGAATAGCATAAAACAATGTTAGGAATAATAGAATAAGAAATCATGGAATGAAACTAGAGGAAGAAATTCATGATTCGACTTTGGAGGATGTTATGTACATGTACCTCATAACACCCGCCGTTGTGCATCATATGCAACCCTAACTGCATATGCATGCCATGTGCACCTGGGCAGGAAGTTCACCAAGCCATGAGCTGCACATGCACATCACTGTGCACGGGCCATGGAGAAATCCAAGACATCGTAGCTAAATTGTCGAGACTTTAATCAAGATGTACGTAGCACTTCCACTTATCGCCCGCTACTCGTCCTCATGTGCCATATTCGGATACATTTTCAAGAAACAGGCCGCCAATGCCGCCGTTTGCTTGCACGCACGCACACCATATTTGATACGTGCGCGTATGTGCTTAATGTAGTTTTTTTATCAAGTCCCACAAATTGGATTCGACACTTGAGATATCAACACGATTAAAAAAATGACTTTTTTTAAAACATTAAAATTGATAAAAAAATTAAAAAAAATTGGTGGTATATTTCCGACCTTTCATTGTAACTAGAATTTTTCTTCTGTAAATATCTCAAAGAACCTCGTCATATAATGTCTCATCCTCCCACTTCATAATATGTCTATTTTGAGTATTCTAATAATATAAAGAACTATCTCTAGTAGCTTTCTTCTTGTGTTTTTTCGTTTTGTTCCAACTTGCTAAGTATACTTTATGGGAAGATACTCAACATGCCCAACCGCCTGGATAATTACTAATAATAGTGCTCTATGTCAATTCCTCGAAGCTGGAGACTATGTTGAACAATGCCATTTTTTTTAAATTCTTGTCGAGATTACAAATATCTACCACATAGAAGCATCTTAATTACCTTGAGAATCAGTATTTGATAGTGCACACTTTCCATTTCTCTAAGAAGGGACTATGATGCATCTAATAACTCATGTAATCTTTACTGTACGGGCGAACGTGCTACACTCGAGTTCAGGGATGATTATCACAATGTTCCCTTATATTTTTTAGTTGCATCTGTATGTTGCTCTTTTCTCTTTTGCCTTTCTATTTTTGGCATAAGAGAATGGTAAAAATATAGATATTTACTTCTAATTTCACCTTCGATTTTAAACCATGTGTTGCAAAATGCTAATTGGCTATTGCATTTTTTTAACATTTGTCTCACGGATGTATAAAATCATGTATAATACCAATTTATTTTGTGTATGCACTAACAGGAGAAACAGAAACCTATTACCTATTATCTATTATGCTAATTCGTTTTGTGAATGCACTAACAGTAGAAGCTTTCTGTCCTCGACTTTATTGATACAAGTGATCACAATGCTGAGCCTGTAAAACCTCCTCCAATCGAAAATACTCCATTCAACTTTGTCCAAGAAGTAAAGGAACTGAAGCAGTTGGCCATTAAGCTGCGTAACACCAAGGAATTTGCGGTAAATTTTGCAGTGTCTATGCCTCATTGTAATATATCGACAAATGTCTTTTGTTATTGCAAACACATTAACTAAATGTGCCATGGAACATGCAAATTTTATACTTGTGCTCTTGGGTATCTAAATGTTAGAAAATTTCCAAAGCTATTGAATTCAGATCTAAGTTTGAAAGGATATTTCGGTTAGAATAAATCATGGCTTCAATATGATGTGATTTGAGTATTTAATGTGGCTTAATGCATCACGATAATCCTTTTTTCTTTGAATTTGATTGATCAAACTATTATATCATATTTTTTTGAAACATCCGGTTTATCTTTCTGCTGTGGTTTGTGATTGCAGTGATTTCCGTCCTTAATTATCGCAATTTCCTGTTTCTACTTGTCAAGTAACAAAATTGATAAAATCGAGAATTGGCCGCCGCCTATGCGATTTTTCTTTTCTACTTAAATATCTAATTTTTCTTGAATACTCCAATAATTCTTCCATATCGGATTCAAACTCAAAATTAATGACATATTCTTCTTCTTAATACGATACAAATTGATTAAAAAATATGTTCAACAATCTTGTTTTAAAAAACATAAAGTAAAACAATAAAAAATTATATATGTTAAGTTAGACGGCCACCTAAGCGGCTTATAAAAATCGGGGCAATGGACGACTGCCTTTTTAGAACAATGCCCAAAAGAAGAAAGTGGTTTTAGGAATTGCATTATTTACAGGCAAATGCGTGATTCTGTTGATCTGTTTTTCTGTGCCTGAGCTACTGTTATGCAGGTTGATTTGGAACACAACCAATTTCGCTCTTTTCAAGGGCTAACCTGCCTGATGCAAGTATCTACAAGAACCGAGGATTTTGTCATCGATACCCTGAAACTTCACGCTCAAATTGGTCCACATCTCAGAGAAGTATTTGAGGATCCATCGAAAAGAAAGGTGAGTAAACAGATTGGTGTACATTGTTGTGATTGAAGTATCTTTAGTTTGTCATGATCTTTTTTGGCATAACAGGTATTCCATGGAGCAGATCACGATATTTTGTGGCTTCAACAAGACTTCAGCATATATGTCTGTAATATGTTCGACACAGGACAGGTTCTTGGCTGAAGCTCTGTTTGAGACAATGTTTAATTTTTCGATTATTATGTGTATTTATGTTGAAAAAGACTTAACATTGTTTTTGTCTCTTATTGTGGGGTCCTGCTGTCCCATTTCAGCCATTCGAAATGTGTCATTTACTCATTTTATTCTCCCAAGCACTTTATATGCACGATTTTTACAATTACCCTAGCAAGCAATTTAGCCATTCAAACTCTCAACACAAGAGTTTGTAGTAAACATTATGAGCATGATGTTGGTTTACACATATGTGTTTGTCAAAAGGAGCTTCCTTTTTTTTTTTCTGGCTGCTGGAGTGGAGTATGGCCGCACTTCCTTCTCTTATAGGCTTCAAGAATATTGAAATTGGAGAGGTTCAGCCTTGCATACCTGCTGCTTAGTTTTTGTGGAGTTGCAGCAAACAAAGAGTATGGTCTATTGTTGTTTTAGAAATCATAGAATGTGGTTTGCTTCTTTGAATCATCTACCCCGAACAATACACACACCCAGAGATGAGATATAGCCAAAAGAGGTGGGAATTATTAGAGTAGAGAAAAGTTGTCCGTACTTAATTAACTATCCTATTTTGTGAAGGTACCAGAATGCTGACTGGAGAATCCGCCCACTACCTAATGAGATGATCAAGTATGTTCTTTTGCAGTTGGTTACCTGTTGCTGTAAACACCTGTGTGTTACTAGAAAAATTTCTTTTGCTCATTTATACTGAAGTTGGATAAAAAGATTTACTTTTCAATAAATTGTTGCATTCTTCAACTGATTGTTGCTGTATTTAACTTTTTAGTTTTAACATAATGTGCCTCCAAGACTACGGTTGTAGAAGAGTGTTGACGTTTGTCCTGATTCATACAACTTAAACACGTTGTCATTTAACTAACTTAAATATGTTGACAGTTTTAATGTTTTGATGAGTGACTGTTGTGACAATCAGTAAGATGCTGAACATGGCTGTGGTATGAGCTCGGTCATTGTATCTGAATTATAATATTTTTATATGGGTGCTTCTCTTCTTGTTGTTTTTTTCAATGGATGCGTTTGCATCAATTTCTGGGTGTGGGAGGCTGGTGACTGGGCATGTTTTGAAGATCTATAAATTTTGCTTAAATCATAACATCCAAACCATGAAATTTATGGCATCTTTATTTGCTTTTTGAACCAAAACTATTGTGAAATACTATTAGATTGTGTTTGAATCGATGAATTTTAACTTGTTTGGATTAACTAAATTCAACTAAATTTCAAATCCACTCTATATCAAGTCAGAGAGTTTTTGTAATAATTTTGATGAATTTCAAAAACAAATCCTTCCCCAAATCGTATTCCTTCGTATGGAACAAAATTCGCCATCCAAATACAATCTTAGCTTCTGACATTCTCTTGGTTTATACCAACTTGATTTTATTGTTAGTCTATGGAATTCTGCATTACAGATATGCCAGAGAAGACACAAATTATTTGCTGTACATCTATGAAATAATGAGGAGAAAGTTGCTCTCATCGTCTGCTGAATCTGAAAGTTCTGATCCTCCACTTGTCGAGGCAGGCTCTTAATCTTTCTGCTGAAAATTGAAATGATGCCTGAGACATTCCCAAATGTACACAGTAGTTAGTAATTTGAATTTGTCGCATTTAGCTAATTTTCCATTTAATTAATCTCGTTATTAAATATAACCATTCAAATCCGACGCAACAGTGAAAAAATGTGCATATAAAGTTTTTTAGTAAAAGACTGGCTTGTTTTATGTTAGGCTAAAGCAACTGTTCAGTTGGTAAAGAAACCACTTCAAGCTTTTGGATCATTGCTTGGAAATTCAGAAAAGAGGCAGCGTGTCCCTGATAGAAGAGTGAGTGCTTATTGCCATTAGAAGTTGGAAACTTTCTGGTTCGTTATTTTCTTCTGATAGAAGAGAGTATTTATTGCATTAGAAATCAGAAACTTTCTGGTTCATTATTTTCTTCTGGTAGTTTATAAGTATTATTGGTAATAATACTACACGTCTACACGTGCTTGCACTGTTGCACTCAAACATCTTCAGTTGAATCCGGACCTCGAAGGAATATCAGAACATGATACCTTGTAGTTGATGGAATGAAATCTATCCTTTATTTGACTTTCATCTGCATTAGTTTGGCCTAGCCAGCCATTCATTATTTACCTTTTCCGCTTGTAGAAACATGAAAATTGCCTACGGGAGCAGATAAAATCATCCTCTAGCGGCGCAGTGTTGGGCAGGAATGAACCATTTCTCACAGATGCTAAAATATCTGCCATAATGTCAGAAACTTCAAGTTGCAAAGATACGGTTGCAGGGCCTGCTACACGTTCAGATATTGTTGTTTTAGATGATGATTCCGATGCGGAAGAATCAAGAAAATACGAGTTCAAAAGCCCCTCCTCCTACGAGTTGGCTAGTCTAGAAAAAAGCATAGCAGATTTTGATGCTGAACTTGATGCGGACGATGATTTCCTGTGAATCTTTGATCTATTCTCTTAAACTTATTGTCGCTATCAGACATGAAAGTTCCAAAATCACGATTAAATGTAACAGTTTTCATGGTTTCTTGATAAAAAAATTAAAAATAAAAAAAAATTGATGGTATATTTCCGACCTTTCATTGTAACTAGAATTTTTCTTCTGTAAATATCTCGAAGAACCTCGTCATATAATGTCTCATCCTCCCACTTCCTAATATGTCTATTTTGAGTATTCTAATAATATAAAGAACTATCTCTAGTAGCTTTCTTCTTGTGTTTTTTCGTTTTGTTCCAACTTGCTAAATATACTTTATGGGAAGATACTCAACATGCCCAACCGTCGGGTCAGAGCATGACATATGGCACATGTATGCAATTTTTGTATTATTATTATTATTATTATTATTATTATTAATTTTTACCAATTTTTACATTTTATGAAACACATTAATTCAGGTCTAGCAAATGGTCCTACTTGACATTTTTACTAGTGTAAAATTCACAATCGAGGAAACAAAACACTGTCTGCCAAAGACATGATGACATGATGAAACTATGAAACTGTGGCTAACAATCAGTTACATATAAAATCCATTGGCATTTCTCACTGCTATTTACAAATGCGAGTTTACGAACTCAGGCTCCGATTTAAAAGACTTCGTCTTCGTCAACCTGCACAAAACAAGATTTTTGATGAGCAATCATATGCAGAATAAAGACAAGTAATCTGTGTAGAAATAGCATATCTTTCTCAAGTGCCACAAAAATGTTTTTGGACAGAGAAACATTGAGAAGAGCGGTTGCTAAAAATAAGGTGAAACAAAGAGTTCTTAAGCAGAAAGATAAAATAGGAAGTTCAACTAGATAAAGAAGCAAGTTGAGCAGTGCAGTTCGTGAAATTAGTGTACAATTACATATATTATTGGACACATAATAATAATAATAATAAAGTACCCGAAAGTTGTAAATGATCTTCTAGACTCTAGAGTTCACAATAACGTGGATTGTAGGTTTTATTAGAGTTTGGAATAGATTATTTAAACGTGACATCATGTTCAACTTTTAATAACAATAACAAACAAAGAACCCAAGTCTCCTATGATCAGCAAATATACTATGTAGAAACTTTGGAAGCTGTTATTCACTTACGTCTACGAAACAAATTAATGTTTCCACGGTAAGGAGCTTGTTCCCTTGTCTGCAAAAAGAGGTGACAGAAGATATCAAGTGTTTTTTCAAATACTACTTTTATTTTATGTTAATCTAATGAGAGTATCAAACAATACAATATTCTTGTATGGAACCTCGAAAAGTAACAAATTCAGGGAACCAAAAGAATAAACAGAAAACAATATTCTTTGTCTGAAAAACTAGA
Source organism: Primulina eburnea (assembly GCF_022965805.1). Lineage (NCBI taxonomy): Eukaryota > Viridiplantae > Streptophyta > Magnoliopsida > Lamiales > Gesneriaceae > Primulina > Primulina eburnea. The sequence goes on from NC_133111.1 coordinate 931,278, forward strand.
CATCTAGGCTATTTTTTCCACGATAACAATCACTTTCCAGACATACAAAAACCACAAAAAAAGCTCTCCCAATTTCTCTCACTAATGACAATTATGCTCATTGAATATAGTAGCAAGCGAATAGTCCCCAAAATGAGAAGCTAAATCCTATAGGAAATGCCTGATCAAAGTTCTTATCATGCCACAAACAAATTTTGTGGAAAAAGTTTCATCCATCATATAACTGAACACAGCAGAATCTATATATACCTATGAAGCAAAAGGAAGTCATTTGAGTAGGTGAAAACCAGTTGCTTTTAAGATATTTGATGGGACAAGATGAAAAAGAAGCTGTCTAAATTTACATTTCATGGGCAATATTGACTAGGACACCAATTAAAAGGGCGAAAGAACAAGACTACGCACCTGGAAAAATCTTGGATAAATGCTACCACGAATGACTGATTCTGAGATACAATGACCATAAACCATTTGTGATGTTAGGAACGCTAGCTAAAGCATAAAAATATGTAACAGCTGCTTACCAGATGTATGACCAGACCCTTGATGATGATGGGCATAAGAGGCTGTACCCCCATGTGACAAAGCACTGGAATCAGAAAATGATAAATCAATATCATGTTAGAGGAAAGTACCAGCACACTTTCAACAACTTGTGTGCCGCGTCAAGAGGAAAATTGTTCGGTAATTTGTAGCTTAGAAAAAGTGAAACCTAGTATCGGAAATCGAATAACTTTCAATTCGAGCTCGAGGTAATGCTCTTGGCTCCAAAAAAAGCTGATCAGTCCCCTGAGTGAAAGGATGCAAGGTTAACAGTTAGTTGTTTGCGTGTATTGACAGAAGACAACACTTGAGTTTTGAAAAGAATTTCAATTTTTAGGATGATTTAGAAGAGCATATGTAAAAGACCTCAAGTTACTCACCCCAAGTGAAAGCGGCCGTTTGCTACCACTCAAGGGAAAATGGTCTAAAACAGAGTTTCCTGTTTCAAGAACGGAGATGAGAGTAAAGAATTGAGTTAGCTGCACAATATTCCCTCAACCAAGAGTTATAAGAGTCTAAGAATAACTTGATTTAGTTCATAATGCAAATAAACGAATGAAAAACAGAAGCAGCAGTCTGTTGCATTTTGGGCATAACTTAATAATAATAACATGCAAAGGAATCTCCATTTGATGCCATGACATGTTAAAATTATTTTTAAAAAAATGAGTAAGAACTATGCAGAAAACTAAGATGCATGAGACTTGCACTAAATTTGTACACAAAAGCTCTTGGAGCACAAGAGTTTTTATAAAATAAAAAGGCGCTGAAAGTAAAAAGTATGTTATTTGGATGACTTATTAAAAAAAAACTTAAAAGACCCCTGCTTGATAAAGCACTTTGTTGAATATAAGTGCTTCTACATTCAAAAATGACAATTACAGCCTATTCCTCCAAAAAATCCTCTCATAAACAACACAAATATGACGCCAAAAAATGTAATAGAAGATACCTGCAACGGGATGTGGAGGGACATATTTTCTTGATGCTTGTTGTCTCAATATCTGCACTAGTTCATCCGTAGTCGAAGACCTGTGACCAAACTTGTCAACATCGTAATTACTGCTAGTAGCCTTTCCCTTGCTTCTTGATTCATGAAACTTCATGGTGGCTAAAAACACACGGAATTTTTTTTTTGATAAGAAACATAGATTAATAAAAATAGAATTAGAGTTTACATAACAAGTGGATGAGCGGTCCACAAAAATAAATAGTGCTAAAATCATCCGTAGGTAGCTCTATGAAAAAATAAATTTCCAATCCCTAACTAGGTCTGAAATTCGCAAATGTTGGAACTTCTTTAAGTTGATTGTCCAAGTCGCGACTCTGAACCTGATCGTTTCCCATATTTCTTCCTGTGAATCCTCTTTGTCGCTGAAAATTCTTTTGTTGCGTTCCAGCCATGTTGACTAGAAAACGCAATGAATCACAAGATACCAAAAATCCATAAGACCTTTCCCCCTGAGGAATGACTGATCCATTATGAACATGTCTTTTGAGCAGCTCGGGAAACTCCACTGAAATTCCAAATGCCTCATGACCTTGATCCATATTTCCCTTGTGAAAGCGCAATGAAGTAGCAGGTGGTCCTGAGTCTCCAAATCGTTCTTGCATAAGCAGCACCAATGTGGAGAAATAACTAAGCCGGTCTTCTCCTCTGCATGTGTTCATTAGTCTGCAACTTCCCCAAAGCCACAATCCAGGAAAACACTTTAACCTTATGTGGTATCGGTACATGCCAAATGCTAGTGTGCTGAGGAAAGAATGGAAATGTCTGTGTTGGAAAAAACGAAGAATAAAAAGATGACACTGAAAAGACTCCGGAAGGATCCCCCACCCACACACGAGAATCCGTGACACCCTCTGACAAAATAACTGAATCCAAGACCCCTAAAAGCCTACTGCACTCTTGTATCTCACAATTAGTTAACCCTCTTCTAAACTTAATGTCCCACTGTATAGTAGACCGACCTTGACTGCTAGTAGTCGAATAGAACTGATTAATCGGTTTGTTGGTACAAGAGGAAAGACGGTACAGACGCGGGTAACACTCGATGAATGGCAACTCACCTACCCAACAATCCTCCCAAAATCTTAGAATGTTCCCCCCCTTGAGCACAGTGGCAATAAGATGATGACAAGTCTTGCGAGTGTTAGAAATGAATTTCCAAGGGCTTCTCAAAGTTGATGTCCTGGCCGTCCTAATATCCCACCCATTATCCTCCTTCCGGTATATGCTTCCCAACACTCTTTTCCATAAAGAGTCTTTTTCTACCGCACACCTCCACCACCATTTTCCTAGCAAAGCCTTGTTTCGTAATTGAATGTTACCCAAACCAAGGCCTCCCCTATCTTTCGGCTTACACACTTGATCCCAACCAACAACATGACAGTGCAACTCCCCATCTCCTCCATCCCATAGAAAGTTCCGCATCATTTTTTCCATAATCTTAGATACCCGAACCGGTACCTTAAAGAGTGACATGTAGTATGTTGGCATTGCACTTAGAACCGCTTTTATCAGAGTCAAACGGCCCCCTCTCGAGAGAAATGATTTCTTCCAACTTGCCAATTTTTTCGATATTTTAGACACCATAGGTGCCCAGAATTCAAGTTTGTTTGGGTTACCTCCCAAAGGTGCTCCCAAGTACGTGATTGGCCAATTCTCTTTCTTGCACCCAATTTCCGTAGCCAGACTGTCACATTCGTCGTCCGAGTAGTTCAATCCTAGGACAGCACTCTTCTCAAAGCTTATTTTCATTCCCAATTTGCTGCAGAAACGTTTTAAAAGTTCGATCACCTTCAACATGTGTACCTTTGATTGTGTAAGAAACAATGTGTCATCGGCGAACTGAATATGCGAAATCTCTATTTTATCTCTTCCAACCGCAAGTCCCCGCACCAAATTTGCAGCCCTGGCCTTATCCACCAACCTCCCCAGTCCATCTATCACTAGATTGAAGAGGAAGGGGGATAAAGGATCTCCTTGTCGGAGCCCTCTTTCCCCTTTAAACTTCCCCCTCGGCTTTCCATTGATTAATACTGAAAATGAAACACTTGAGACACAGCCTTTTATCCATCTCCTCCATCTCTGTCCAAATCCTTTATTTAGAAGCACATTATCTAGAAATCTCCAGTCGACATTGTCGTAGGCTTTTTCCAAATCAACTTTAAAAATCCAACCCTTTTTCTTTTTCCTTCTATGCTCCTCTACGACCTCATTGGCGATGATACAGCAATCAATTATTTGTCTTCCTTTAATGAACGCACATTGAGTTTCCGATATTGTTTTCCTCATTACTGTTTTGAGTCTTGTTGTGAGAACTTTTGCCACGATTTTATACAAACTTGTAATCAAACTGATTGGCCTAAAATCTTTGATCTTCATCGCATCTTTCTTTTTCGGTATTAGGCATATGTAAGTTTCGTTAGTAATTCCATTTACCACTCCTCCCTCGAAAAATTCAGCAAATACCTTAAAGAGATCAGCTTTAATTGTTTCCCAATTCTTTTGGTAGAATTTGATCGTGTATCCATCCGGCCCGGTGCTTTTGAACCATCGCATTCCAACACCGCTTTATGAATCTCCTCCTCTGAAAAAGGCATTTCCAGCCGTTCAGCTTCAACAGAATCTATTGGAGCCCAATCTAGTCCATCAAGCCCCAATCCATCTCCTTCTGATTTTCTGTATAAGTTTTTGTAGTAACCAACAATCTGTTTCTCAATTTCTTGTTCTTGAATGCACAATGACCCATCCTCCAACTCAATCTTACTTATCATTGCTTTATTCCTGCGGTTGTTTAATAAAGAGTGGAAAAACTTTGAATTTTGATCCCCATCTTTTAGCCATTTCAATTTCGCTTTTTTGGCTCTCTATTTGCTGTTTTCGAATGATCAGATTTTGCAATTCACAGCGGGCCTTCCTTCTCTGCTCTTGTAACCTTTGGGACCAATCCCCCGTCGCCTCTCTCATGTCCAATTGCTTTATCGAACTTTCCAGCTCCTGAACTTTAAGATTCACATCCCCGAAAACCTCGATGTTCCACTTTTTAATCTCGGAAAAACATCACACGCACACACACATATATATATACACGAGCCAGATATTAAAGATTACAAAAATTATACCTCAAAGTATATATATATATTATATACACACACACACACACACACGAGCCAGATATTAAAGATTACAAGAATTATACCTCAAAGTAGCATTCTACAAACATATCATGCATAAAGTTAGCATTGGAATAAGTAACTAAGAAAAACATATTATTGCATTAAATATTCATTTCACAGCAAGGGGGCATGAAAATAGAAGACAAATGTTTAACATGAACTATACAAAATTATTGGTACGAGTGACTGCGTAACTGTCATGTGTTTTCTCAGAAAAGTTCCTTCACAGTTTTTAGAGGACAAACTGGAAATTTTTGAAGGGCTAGGAAAGATGGTAGTGACAATTTGATGTGCAAACTTCAAAAAATTAATTTCAAGAACTCCACTGACAGTGGTGGGATATTACATGCTATGAGGGGACGGTCTACAGCAACATGGTCAAGCTAGGGTGGGGCTAAAGAAAACAGCAGTGGCGATTTAAAACACTTAATTTCAAGAACTCCAACTTGTGGGATATTGAATGGCAAGGACAAGACTGCATAAAGCTACATGATCAAGCTAGAGTAGGGCAAGAAATCATACATAATAACAGCAATCAAATTTTCTATAACCTGAATCTCAACAATATATTTACCACTCTCACCATATACTTAGACTTCAGATAAGATTATTACAAGGCTGGTAATTTCAGCAATTAATTGTGTCAACTCCTGATGAGAAAATGCGCTAAAAATGAAGGAGTGCTAATTTCTTGACTGTTAGGTTGCATTACTTCATCAAGGAGGCATGGACCCGACCACTTTCCTGAAAAAATTTCAAAACTTGAACAAGAATTTACACAACCCTTTCATATCCTCGTTTATCAAGCAGCAACAAAATGAAAAAAAATGTTTTGAGATACGAGTGCTGCCCTATTCATATGAAATGTGGATGGAAAGTGTAATAAATTATAAAGTTGGATTAGTAACACAATTCACACCCATGTAACAAACTGTAACGTAAGTAAATTTGCATGTTCTAGGACCAACACGTCCATCAAGAGTGCTCTCAAAGACCACACAATAAAATTACAGAAACACTTCTCAAAAATAATTTTTACTTATTGCGGCTAGCTTTCCATGGAACTTCAGCATTTTTTGATATCATATTTTTTAGTATGATTTTACAAGTACAGACGCAATAGAAAGAATGCAACTCCTCACCTTGCAATACCTTTGGCTTTTCCTGAAAGAATTGTTGACTAGCTGAATCACAGGGAGGTTTCCGTTGCTTGCTCTTTGGTATTGGATTTGCAAGAGAGACTGCAATTTTAACCTAAATTATCATCGATAAGAATATCAAATCAGTAAATTAATTCCCGATGTAAATTAATATAAATTATATGACAGCGTAACTTTGGAGCCACTATGCTCTGTTCTCTCTCTGCTGACTGCTTCAATGCATGCGAGAGCAGCATCTCGGGTTGAATAGTTAATAAAAGCAAAATCTTTTCTCTTGGATGAAGTAAGATCTTTGGAAAGGACAATGTTTTCAATTTCACCAAATCTTTTGAAATGCTCTTTCAATTTTTCTTCATCCCACGAAGGAGGTAGATATTCCGCATAAACTGATTTCACCTGAACATAATTATGTTGCCCTAAAACATTAGACAAGGTCAATAAGAAGTTCAAGGAAACAATAGATTTATGATAGCGAAAAATGAAATTAAAAGTTGGGAAACAAAGACAGGGATGGGCCAATAATAGAATGAGGATATGAAAGAGCTCAACAAAATTGTGCATGTGATGTTTCAAGAAAAGTTTTACAATGAAATTAACCACATCATAATTGGTAGGGCCATGAAGATAGATAATTCTCAATGCAAAAGAATGATTCCAGAGAACTGACATTTAAAATTTCTTCTTCTGATGCCTCGATCAAGGGTTGTGCCCATGCAATTTTTATCTTCTGGTTTTTTCCAAAAACATCCTTCTTTTTGAGTTTATGAAAAGCAATTTGAGCATCTTTATTTGTTTCGAATTCAACAAAGGCAAAACCACGATTGTTCTCCATGTTTTCAGGATTAGTCTTGAGAGTTACTACTTCGATTTTATCAACACCAGCTTTCTCTAAGAATCCCACAACCTGCAGGAAGACAACCCTTCAGTAACATCACTCTTTAGAAGGTATTCTTGAACAAGAATCAGTGCAGAACAAAATTTTGCTTACATCTTCACTCTTCCATTTTCTATCTATATTGCCAAGAAATATTGTATCATTGCCCTCAACTGGTGCAGCATCACACTGATAGCCACATATCTAATGTAAAAATACAAAAGTAGTGAATGTAAGATATGACGCCGTTCATACAGTGGTTAAAGTAGAATGTTTTCATGTTTTGCATAAGACACAAACTAACAAGCTTGAGGGCCAGAAAATGGCTGCATTTTTTTCAAGCATGTTTTCTACTCACGTATAACATGGATTTTCAAAGTAACTTTTTTTTAACAGACAAATATGGAAACCTAACTGTTGCATGCTTTTGCCAGTTCTTGTTTCATTTTCATCAATTGCGTCTTTCAATCAAATCACAGTTAAATAAACCTTTTTATTTTTTCCAAGAAATCTGATCTAAATAATGTATCTCTTATTTTTTTCTAATTTTTTTTTCAAAAAAAAATGTTGGATATGTGACAAAACAAGTCTAATCCTCCCGATCTCAAAAGGTAAAATTAACAGTCTCATAAAAATATATGTTTACATTTTTGATTATATATTAATGCTTTAAGAACACTCATAACTACCCAGCTCTAAATGTGACTAAACAAGCAAATATGCTTATGCCATTTTAACATGCCATAACTGAAATATGATTTTCACCTCTCCAACAACCTTTGGCAACATGAACCACGATTTAGATTTATAGGATTCAAAACTAATAATTTAGATATCAAATTACTGAATCAACATTAAAATAAATAAGCCACCACTTGCACAACCACGAGCACATAGACATACAAGTAATAAGGGTTCAAGGAAAATTCCACAAACTAAATAAACTAGAAATTACCTTGACTTTAGAGTATTTTTCTAATGCATTTTTAGCATCAGCTGCAGTTGCAAACCGTACAAAGGCAAACCCTTTATTTTTTCCTGTCTTATTATTCATAGCCAACCTCACTTGTAAAATTTCTCCAGCCGCATCAAAGGCTTTCCGTAAATCATCCTCCTTTGCATCCTTGTCCAAACCACCAACAAAAATCTCTGTTTTTCGCCTCTTTTTGCGCTCCAACGCCTCTAATTCTCCACTCAGTAATAATCCATTGTTGAAAGGAACATTCTTACTCTCAACATCTTCACTAATTTTACCTTCGCCCTCGTACTTGCCACCACTAGTATTCCCCATTAGAGGTTCATTCTGACCCCTTAATAGAGGGATGCGTGTTTGTTCCACTGAATGAACCTTTTGATCTATAACTTCATCAACATCCCCACTTTTTGCCTCATCAGACCTCCAATTTCCCTCCAATGCGTTATCAATCACAGAAGCCTCAACCCCCACTGCCAATCCACTCTGTACAGCGTTTTCACCGGCAGAATTAACACTTTCAATGATAGGATCATCATCCCTCCCATTTGTCCTTCCATTCTTCGAAGTACTTTCAGCAGCTGAATTAACCTTTTCAACTTCCATCAGATCAGGATCACTCAAAGTTCCCCCTCTGGCCAATGCATCATCACCCTTTAATTTATCCATCTCTATCGGATGAACGACAAGCACATTGCATCTTTTTTCTATCATTGGCTCCAAGACACTCGCATCAATATTGAAATTTGATGTCTCTGTCACCTCATCTGCCGTGTTTGATTTGCCATTCATCTCATTAACAAGATGACATTTCTCCATCGCATCAAGATTAGAATTTTCCATGAAATCGTCCCTAAGATTTAGATTTTCACTTATCTCGTTCAAAACGACACCAGATTCCTGATTTTCTGAACCATCCATCAAAACTCTCTTAGGAACTCTCTTCCTTATCACCCTCCTCACCACTCGCACTGTCTTTTTCACTATCTTCCTCTTCCCATATCCAGGCGCTACCACACCACCCTCCCTACTTTCAGGCCCATCCGTAGGCCCAAATCCATCCTGTCCGTACGCCAGAATATGCTCCCTTGTTACACCATGTCCACTTCCCACCACAGTTTCAATCTCCAAAGAACAGGCTTTTTGGGGCTCAACAAGTGTTACCGTAGTCGCATTATCAGTACCACTGACAACACTGTTTTCAGACTTAACCAATCCCAAATTACCAGCAACTGTTTTTTCTAAATTACTAAATTGAGACTGGGAAAGAGGGGTTGAAACAGCGGATTCATCAGGGCAGCTTTTGATTATTGATGAATTTGCGTGTACGGCTTTCTGTGAAAATTCTCGAGAGGTGAGACCCGCGGTTGACGGCGCCTTACTGACGGCGGCGGCTAACGGAGTTTGGTGATTAGGTTTCCGTATAGCACGAGGGACGGACGCACCGACGGGGGACCTAATTTCCCGCGGGTGCTGGGCGGAGGATAATTTTGGGGGCATTTTCAGCAGGCAACGTCTTCTGCAAACGGAGTTGGCTTAAAAATTTGTTCTTTATATATCGGTTGGGTAGCAGAATGAATTGGAGATGTAAAACATAATTTTAAAATTGTTCTTAATATATATATATATATATATAATTTTAATACATATATAATTTTAAAATTATTCTTATTATATATATACACACACACATATATACACACATTTTCGACCATTGAATTATTTGAATATATATTTGTAATACAACATTCATATTCAAATATATAGTTTTGGTCATAGACCGTTTTCTGATTCAAAAAAATATATAGTTCTGGAAAATTGTATTTTTATCCCATATTTTCATTTTTTTAGTTCTATTAAAAATAAATTTACATTTTTTAATCTTATATATGCTTGTTTTTTTTATTTTTTGTCCGTTAATAATGAATTTTCGTATTTAATAATATAATTTATATGTATTTTTTTATCATGTTAACATTGGATTATTTTTTAACCATGTAATTTACACGTTTTTTTTGTCGCTTTTTGACCAAAATTTGTCATATTTTCTTTTAAATAATATTTAAAAAAAATCCCGTCACATGTGCAAATTTCTTTTCAAAATCCATATCAGCATTCACATCTGTTACATAAGCAATTTTCCACGGATTAGGTTAAAAAAACTATAAAAAAAAAATTAAAAGTTTATCTTTAATATGATAAAAAGATGTAAATTTAAAATAAAAATTTAAATGAAATAAATAGGCCAGTTACAAACCATTATTAACATTTATGGATCATCCGACATCGTAACGGAAGTTTGAACCGAAGCACCATTTCGAAACTCAAACCCCGACTGCCCCCACGATCCAAACACAACTCACTTGTTAATAATTTCAACCCCCGCCACTACTGTAAATAGCACCAGCGGGAATCTTGCAGTCGCCGATGTGAAAAATATTGACATAGGGAAATTATCATTCTCATTAAAGCAGAAAGGAAAGTTTTTGAATTCAACATTAACATTCTCCTGTGGCACTTACATTCTTCATCGGAACTCCTCAACTCCTGCCAACAGTTGAGTGTATACGAAGTATTCATATCCTCGCGCGTGTTTCTCTTGAACTATTGGCACAATCTCACAGAATCGAGGGGAGATTTAGCGCACAATGCAGGTAATTTTGGTTGTGATGTTCGTTTTACTTCTGATTTCGTTGTGCTTGATGTTGTTTTTGAATTTTTCACGCAGACGAGGACGGTGCAAGTTAAGAGTTTGTCAGATCTAGCGACGGAGAGAGAAATCCACGAGTTCTTCTCATTTTCTGGTGAAATTGAACACGTTGAGATCCAAAGGTGAGTTCGTTGCTTTAGTCCCTCTTTGATTCGGTTTCGATTCGAGTTGCAATAATCGAAGTAGTTTTGTTGTTTCTGATTTTGTCGTGGCTCTGTGTGTGGTTGCAGAGAGCTAGGGCAGTCGAAAACTGCGTTTGTCACCTTCAAGGATGCCAAGGCTCTAGAAATCGCCTTGTTATTATCTGTAACGCTCTCTATTTTTTCTCCTTTTTACCAATTTATTGTTTATCGTCTGCTTATTTTCGAACAAATACTGACTGTTTATTTACAGTTTGAGAAAGTATGGTTATTGCTTTGGCTTAAACTGACATGTGACCTAGAATATACTAAGTTTGGCAGTGTCCCTTAGTAACATATCCTACTTACTAAAAAATGGAGGATAGAATTTAAGGGGGTTTGTGTCAGACTTCCCTTGCCCCGACTAATGTTTATTTAGTAGAAGTGTCAGATAAACACTGAAAATTAATTTTGCAATCATGTGTGCCGGGGAGGTTAACACTACAAAAAAAAAATAGATTTAGCGACGGTCAAAACCGTCGCTAAAACCGTCGCAAAAAGGTAAGGCGACGGTTGTAACGACGGTCAGGCTATCCGTAACCTGATTCTGCGTCGCCTTCGAAAAGTAACGGTTGAAAATTCCCGTCGTTATATAGCGACGGTTTTGATGAAGAACACCGTCGCTCTATTATAGCGACGGATTTTATAACCGTCGCTAAAATAGCGACCGTGTTTATATAAACACCGTCGCTATTTTAAGCGTCGGTTTTTAATAACCCGTCGCTAAATTAAGCGACGGTTCTTTATAATCCGTCGCTAAATTAATCGGCGGTTTTTTAAAAAAACCGCCGCTTAAGTAGCGACGGTGTTTATCGATAAAATTCGTATAAAAAACTACTAAAAAATTTACGAACGAAATATGGCACCGATGAAGAATTTTTCTGTAAAAAAACTACTAAAAAATTTTTTGTGAAAAAAAAGTTTTAATACCTAATTTGAGCGAAGCCATGCAGCTTTACGTAAGGGAAGATCGCACCGACGAAGAAATCTACAAAATAAATACGAAAAATTGTTAGTACAAAACAAAAAAATCGAAACTTTGAAAAAATAGATAAAGTTTCGCTACCGGATATAGTGAAAACTCGTTAAGAAAATTTTCGCGAACCTTCGTATATATAGAATTATAGCGACGGTTTTTGGAAAAACCGTCGCTATATAGCGACTCTTATATTAAAACCGTCGCTATTATAGCGATGGTTTTTGACAAACTGTCGCCGATCTAGATCAGCGACGGATTTTGCATAACCGTGGCTGATCTAGATCGACGACTATTATATTAAAACCGTCGCTATTAAATTAAGCGACGGTGTTTTACACGGTCGCTATATAGCGACGAATTTTAATAAAACCGTCGTCTGTTAAATTAAGCGACGGTTTATGAAAATTTGTCGCTATAATAGCGACGGTAGTATACAAGACCGTCGCATGTGTTTTACCCTTTGACAAAATGGCGACGGGTGTGTGGAACAGTCGCAATAATAGCGACCGTTTTTTATAAACATTCGCTATTATAGCGACGGTTTTATACAACCGTGGCTATTATAGCGACGGTTTTATACAACCATGGCTATTATAGCGACAGGTTTTATAAAACCGTCGCTATAATTTAAAAGGCGACGGTTCATGAAAAACCCGTCGCTATATAGCGACGAAAAAAGAGAAACCGTCGCTATTTGAGCGACGGTTTTAAAAAAATCGTCGTTAATGCTTCCGTTTTTTTGTAGTGTAAGCCTGATTTGCGACCTTCATTTCTTATGCATAAAAAGTATGAGTTATGACTGTAACTGTAAGGAGTCTTTTATAATCTCAAAAGCATCCTGTTGGCGCTATTTACAGATGATTTTTCCCTTTGTTTTCCTGTTAATGGAGGGCAAGTAGTATGATAACATTGCTATCATCTTCATTATATGTTATTTCTGTAGTACACCAGTACTCGTGGGTCAATGTTTAGTTTATGAAAATTTCAGGATTGTTTCAATGGATAAGGAAACTGAAAGACTAGAATGGAATGTTCTATATGCATATGCTAGAATTTATATTTTTAAATGGTTGGACATCAATAATCATGTAGGACAGGATAGCAAAGCTCATCATCCATATATAGCAGGATGGCAAAGTTCAGGCGTTCAGGCAATGGTTAGGATTGAACGTTTATTCTTGCCTCATTGTGTTTGGAGACTAGTCTTCCTACTGATTACTCGTGGCAATTTTTGAGTCAAGCTTTATGGATGTTGTTCGAAAATTTTGATATCCAACATAACATTTTATTTGACGCAATGTGTTCTTCTATCTGTTGGCCTGGAATTTTCAGAATCGTGCACCTTATGAAATAGACAAGAGACAAAGTGATACTATATATAAAGTTTTGTCGGTTGTTTATCATGCAGGGAGCAACCATCGTTGACCAGGTGGTTAGCATAAAGGCTGTGGAAAATTATGTACCACAACCTGATATTCAGGTATCCGGTAGCCCTACTGTATATGACATTTACGGTGTCTTCGATGGCTTCGTAAATGCTACCCATATGGGTACTCCACTTAACACATGATACGTGTGCCGAGTCATGAATAACGGTCACTCATCCATGCATCATGGTTGAATATATGCCCATGTATATATGGTTGAATGAGTGACTGTGATTTACACACTCAGCACACGTGTCACGTGCTGAGTGGATAAGGACACTTTCTCTATTGGTATCATGAACATTACCGTCTTCGACGTGCTATTCTTTTTAACTAACTTTGAGTCGCTGAAATTTTCAGGAAGTAAGGATGGCTGACAATGATGTAAGCATTTCCCAGGATAATACTTCTCCAGTTGCCGAGGTGCTTTATTACTTAAAACTTGTTAAAATTTTAATGGCATGTGGGTTGCATGACAATATGGCACTTGGCACTACTTGTGCAGTTCTCATTTCGTTGTGTAGATGATGTGGATTGCAGCAAACACAAATATAGAAGATGTGATAACATGTTTTACACTCTGTTCAGACGTCTATCAACTGTCGACAACTAATTCGTCTACTTCCAAATTCTTTGAATTTCGATTGTTTAGTCTTGGTTTTCTTTTCTCCCATAGCAGGGAAAAATGAGCCCAAATAATGGGAGAGTGTACGTGACTAAAGCCCAAGATGTCGTGTCAAGTATGCTTGCAAAAGGTTCGGCTATACGCCAAGATGCTGTGAACAAGGCCAAAGCATTTGATGAAAAACATAGGTTGACTGCCAATGCATCTGCCAGAGTTATTTCCTTTGACAGGAGAGTCGGGCTTTCAGATAAATTTACGGTTGGAATTTCGGTGGTGAATGAGAAAGTGAAATCTGTGGATCAAAGATTTCAAGTATCTGATAAAACTACGGCAGCTCTTATGGCTGCGGAAAGGAAATTAAATGATACTGGGTCAGCTGTCAAATCTAGCAGGTTTGCCAATTTTGCCTAGTATCTTTTAATGTTCTGTAACTATATCCTGGAATGGAAGCAAAAGAAATTTAGGACATTTTCTCAATGATTTTACCTCATATATGATTTAATGGATATTTACGTTACCTCGTCGTCGGCATGTGACTAGACGACCTGTCTTTTTATTGGCACATCATTGACCTGTTTTCCAGGCAATTTTGGCTAGAGTAATTTTTGCTTTCTCTTGGTTGAAAACTAGAAGAATTGGCTCAATGTGGATTTTATCAGGTATGTGACAGCTGGATCAACTTGGCTGAATGGTGCTTTCAACAAAGTCGCTAAGGCTGGGCAGGTAGCTGGTGTAAAAACTAGAGAGAAATGGAATGTCGCCATTTCTAATTTGACCGCAAAGGTTTATTCTAGTCCCAGATTTATGTTTTGCCAACTGCCATGGATGTTTTTTTGTGTCAGTATATTCGAGGTTTTGATTGAGACCTTTTATTCAAACAAATTTATAATGGTGACAAAGATCATTTCTGTACTTGCATCACCTTTTCTGTATGATTCTAATGTTTCTTTCTTTTTGGTTGCATATATTTACAGGATCCCTCGATTGCAGCATGAATCAAGGTTCGAGCTACAACAAATTGCTTGGTCTCTCTCTCCTTTTATTTGTTAATCTTGTGAGATATCGTATATGATTTTGATGTAATCTACACTGAGATCTATTAAATGTGTTATTGCTTTAATTTGTTAAACCTTGTGTGGGTTGTCGTGTTGCTTTGTTACGTTCTTAGCGTGTGAACTGATGCCTGCCATGTTTAGGAACCTGCAAATTGTCATCTATTTTTTCTTCCTCTGTATTGATTTCACCTCTATATATACTGTCAAACTAAAGAGGTGTAAACTAGGCTAAAATCATTTTGTTCATATTTTACCGGAGATGTGTTACTGCTCTGCTTGACCTTTGGTGGCCTTGAGCCATCTTTAAATAAAATTATGATTTGCATGTGATTGAAGCCAAAATTTCAAACCTTTTCTGTGACATTCCTGCAAAAATAAAAAGTGGATCATGCAAAAAATCTCGTGGAAATTTGATTATCAAGAACAAAGTGTGGTTCCCGTGAAATATCGTCAATTATTGTCTTGTGCGAGGCTACGAAAGGAACTGGGATTTTGCGGAAGAGTCGTGTTTGACCGTTTGGCAGCCAATTTGGAAGCAAAAAGACTACAATATTCAAAGAAAATGAAAGTTATCCGCAACTTGTTACGCCATTATAGTTTCTATTTGAGTTCAGTACAGGTTGACTTTGTTTACCGGTTTTGAAACAAGTGCACGTGCATAGCAAATTTTCTGGCGACTTAGGAGCAGAAAGTATTTCATATAAAATTGTGGACAGTGGAAAAAAATCCAATTCGGACATTCATTCATATGTTTATTTATTTCATTCATCTCTCAAGTGGCAATTGTGGTACGTTCACACCTTATCTATTGATTGATATCGATCATACTTAAATGTCTTGTACGTTGACAATTTGATATCCATTTCGAAAGAATAAGAAATATAAATCAATCACATTATGACATGAATAAGAGGATATGTTTGCCATCTAATCACAAGGAAACGAAGGGTTTGTTTCATCCCTGCTCGTGCAGGACGACATGAATAAGAGGATATGTTTGCCATTTAATCACAAGGAAATGAAGGGTTTGTTTCACCCTAGAGGATATGTTTGCCATTTAATCACAAGGAAATAAAGGGTTTGTTTCATGATGAATGATCCGAGCCCACCTCTCTGTAAAAAAAAAAATTGACTCGAAAAAACCCGAACCGTTGGATCGACCCCTGTGGACAGTGTACCGCAGGGGTAGGGTCAACTGAATAGTCCAAATAAAAAAATATTATCTTTGTTTAAGCTCTTTTTTCTTTTCCACCAAAACGAAATTCAAGGCCGTATGAAGAAATTAAAAAATGGGTGATTTGAAAACTCCAATTGCATTTTAATTTTCTTTAATATATTCAGAAGCACGTATTTGTAGGAGAATTATAATAAAAAAATAGCAATCTTGTATCTTTTATACATATAATACGGATTTGGAAGCTAAAATCCCAGAACCGGGATTGTGCTCTTTTTACACGAGATAATTGATTTTTTCGTTTCGTCTGACAATTTTTTAAATTTATCTGACACCATATAAGATCTATGATCTGATATAAAAAATGCACAACATCATGTGCTGTGTTTGAACTATAGAAGGATCCAAATCCACATAGTACTTGTTATAACTGAGCAAGAAACTGAGATTGGAATATTACTAATTATATTATAATAAACAACAAATAGATCATAAAGTACAACACAGATTAATTAATCTAGATTTATTAGAATTTATTTATTTATAGATAACTGCATTGAACGTTACTCATGACCAACTTTCGTAGGCGGCTTCACAATAAGAACCGGGCAATGAACATGGTGAGCACAGTAATTGCTAACACTTCCCAGCAATGCTCTGCGTTAATGGTACACAATCTTTTATCAAAATTTCGAATTAAAATCTTAGTGAAATTGACAGAAAACAAAATAATTCGATCGTACGACCTCGGCTCGGAGGGGTCGTCCCTGCAGAACCTCGTATCCAGATTAATTTTTTGATGTTAAAAAAATAATTAAAACTTGATGAATTTATAACCTTTTAATGGTGCCGAGACCACGGCTTCCAACAACTAAGATATCAGCATGCAATTGTTCAGCGGCTACGCATATCTTTTCTTTTGGATCTCCTTCAAGAATCAAAGTTTCTGCCTTTATCTGAAACCCCAAAAGAAAAGAGTCATTAATCTTGGGATATAGTAATCTTATGCATAATTTAATGGGAGTAAATACTCGAAAACTGGATGTGAGGCCCGCAAACAACCTTCTTCTCTTTGCACATCTGCAAACCACGACGAAGTATAGCTGCAGAATTTTGTTGCTGGGCTAGCTTCACGGATTCAATCACTGCTGGTGTCGCGTAGACAACTGCATGAATATATATAATCATCAACAACAAGAGATTAACATTTGTTTATATATATATATATATGTATGTACGTATGTATACCTGGTCCGGCAGGGTAGATGAAGGGCTGAAATAGAGGCTGGACATTGACTAGAGTGACCATGCTTGACTCTCCGGCGGCGTCAGCGACCAGATTAGGGAAAAAATGGTCAAGAGCCCATCTCAGGGCGTAGAAACTTCCGTCGCTCTCGTCAATAGCCACCAACAAATTCAATTTCTTTGACTCCGCCACCATCAAGGGCTGCGGCTCCATTCCCTCAGCTGGCGCCCCACCACTCTTCAGCGACGGCTCCCCTCCTGTGTCCATAGTTAGTAGACTCTGGGCCATGGCCAAATATTAGATTTGTATAAATTAATAAAATCTATAGACGCGAGTCCCGCGACAGTTTATATATAATACCCTTTCAGCTAGCACATATATATTACGTAATTAGCGAAGCTTAAAAAGTAGAAACATCTCGTCGGAATAATGAGGATGATTTGAAGTGTAATTAAGGAGTAAAATATATATTATAATTTACAATATACATTTACACTTGTCTTGCATGCGCAGAAAATATCCAATGCACCGCCACGTCCATTGACATCTGCCGGGTAGGCTGGGCCTTATCATTTTGTCGTGCATGAATAAAAATTCCTGCAAAAAAAATTAATGCCCGACGGTAAGGTCCATGAGAAAATAAATAATTATGAGAGCCAATGCGCCTAAACGTTAAACGTAGTTATGTATTTATTTATAGTAGATGCATGCATGCAGTACTAACGGGGGGGTCTGTGGTTTTTGCTCAAACTTATTTTATATATAAATTAATTACATATTAATAATTAAGAATATGAGCAGATATCTATCTTATATCTATCAATCTATATACAATTACAAAAAAAACTAATTGTAGTTTCAATACATATCATATTTTTGGAAGAGGCTATAGGCAAGGTAGATGGATAAGGTGATAGTGGCGATCGATGAGAGCGAGGAGAGTTTCTTTGCCCTCCAATGGCTACTCCTAAACTTGGATATGAAATCACTCAATATCATCCATGTCTTGGAGCCTTTCCCTCACTATGTCTTTCCAGGAGTCCAAGGCGCGTATATCTATCTAGCTATCTATCTATCTAGCTAGCTAGCTACTCTTTCTATATATATAACGATTCCAAGTTGTTGTTGTAGTTGTGTTTCCTGCAACATCGATAACTCAATCTGCGAACAGAGTTCGACGAGAGAATGCGGAAGCCCTACTTGCTCACGCAGCTCACATGTGTGCAAGATCAGCACGAGTTAGTTTTCATGCATAGTTCTAGTCCTACAGTTTCATTCCAAGGGTTCTCCAATCATCTTAACTGGATAATAATATTGATTATTTCTTACAGTTAAATTTCAACACATCATAAAAAATGGGACAAAGTTAATTAGTATGACAATTGCAGGTGAAAAAAGCAAACACATCAATCCTCGAAGGTGATCCAAAAGAAATGATATGTGAAGCTGCAGAGGAAATGCATGCCGATCTCATTGTTGTGGGTAGCCGCGGCCTTGGTAAAATCAAGAGGTAAAACAACGATAATCTTTTTGTTACAAAACTTTACACCTTGCGGAAGAAATATATATAAAGTTTTTGTCCCCAAAAACATAAAATCGGATTTTATATGTTTAAGGATATATGCGTATGGATTTATTCGTGACGCAGGGCTTTCTTAGGAAGTGTGAGTGACTATGTGATTCACCACGCAAAGTGTCCTGTTCTCATAGTAAAGCCACCGGATGCATCTCCACAATAGAAACTGACATTTCCAACAGTGTTTTTTTTTAATCTTTTCGTTTCACGTAATTTATATAAACTAGTGATCAGCCGAGAGATGTTTGGAGTAAATATTATACAATGTAAATAATGTTTTTATATTTTGTCTTAATCACACTTCACATTGCATACGATTTCTTTCTATTTTGTGGACATCATAATTGCGACATTCTGGTATGAGATTACACCTGCCTTTGTCTCGACATTCACCCGATTCATTTTTATGGCGCGTTATATAATTATTTTTTATTTCCATGCTCGGAATCAAATGATATATAATAGAAAAACAATATG
This sequence comes from Primulina eburnea, assembly GCF_022965805.1. Lineage (NCBI taxonomy): Eukaryota > Viridiplantae > Streptophyta > Magnoliopsida > Lamiales > Gesneriaceae > Primulina > Primulina eburnea. Next base: position 950,458 of record NC_133111.1, read on the forward strand.
TCCAAATTCTCCAAGATCTGTCGGTCAGCAATCATTTACGTGATATTGGCAATTGGAAGTGTAGTGAATCAAACTAACTCCTACCCAAGAAGGTTGTATTTCTGACTCTTAGATACAGAAAAACACGAAAAGACAATCGACCCGACAAGATAAAGTGGACGCTATTTTTTGTGTCCGGTCGGGAGGAAAATAAAGTCAGTCCATAATCAGACTACTCAAATGTACAGCTGACAGGTTCTTGGCGCAGTATTTAAGTAGTAGCAGCAACCTCATGTATTGTGGTAACATCAGCTGATGACTCTGGTTGTCGTAATTGTGTGAAGTTAAACTCTATCTGTAGTCGATGATGAAGGGGTGTTGACATTGTTAAACCTTTCTTGATATCTTCCTGTAGTTCTCTAATTGGAATTGCAGCCAAGAAACTCTTTATGTACTCTTTGCACGATTCTTTGCCTTGACAAACCACCTCTTCTTCGGGTTCGTCTTTCATTGGTTCCTCGGGTCTTGTAACCGATGTTTCTTCTTTGGAATCTTCCCTTGAGCTGGTTGGCTGAGCACTCAGGTTCAAAGACTCCGGTGCTGATGAAACGGCAGCCTGCTCATCGATGGGTTTTTCTTCCAATGGTTGTTCTGTATTTGGCAGTTTATAGATAGTTGTATTCCTGTCGAATTTCAGTATGTATGCCTGGTTGCATCCCTCGTGGAGTCGCTCACCTAGTGTGTCGATGATATAATAGGCGTTTTTCTCAACCTTGAGGACGAAAAAATGGTCATTCCAACTGACGATGAAAACTTGGGCATCGGTTTTCAATGAACGGTTAATTTCGTCCCAGATATTGTCGAAGGACATAGCGCTTTGCAAAAAATCAAAGTTTCCACCCACCATTTTGTCCGGGTGAAAAAACCCGATAAATGACTTCCCAGGAACTACAACAAGATCACGAATTTTAGCTTGATGAATTGTCTCAAGATCAAAGTGCTTGTCTGGGAACCGTTCCATGTACACTTCATTCTCACAAAGTTTTCTCCATTCAAAGGAGCCATCTCTGATCAAGCTATCGAACTGTGATTTTACAGGCATTAGATCAGAATTGTTCTGCAACCAGTCAGCAATAACAGCAACAAGGGCTGTACAAGCACTTTCTCCTGCAGCCCGTTCACTTCGCTGATCAATGGAGGCAAAGAAGACTTGTGTCTGAATCTTCATACGTCCATCCCTGCTAACTATTTCTTTCTGCTCCCAAGTGCCGACAGCAAAACTATCACCACCAAACTCGGAAACTGGTGATTGATTTGAATTTGAGAATTCATCAATTTTATGCCACTGAAGAGAAGTAGCCACCACTTAATTAGACCTTGAATAGAAATATTACCAAGTTGGAATACATGCAATTGTTGTATTTTACGCTAAAATATAATGGCAAATACTGCATTCGCTTAAGCAAATTGTATCGATATAAAGTTACCCAGAACATACGAGAGCATAAGAACGATTTCGTTAATCTAGATGACGTATTCCCAAAAGATGAACAGATTTGTCGATAAAAAAAAATGCATAATTAACTGATATAGCATCTTTTCCGACTACTACATGAAAACAGCACCGAGTATTCATCTTTATACTTAAGCAACTACAAAATAATCAGTAATTGTGGGCTCCAAAAACATTTATTTTTATGGTTCACATTTTGCAAGTAAAGTATGAATAAAAAAGTTCTTACCCCAGAAGAGAGTGACTCATCAGAACTCAGTTGCCTTCGATCAAAGTCTATATCATCTCCACCTTCTTCTCCATATGATTTCTTCAGCAATGGCTCGCCTTTAGCTTTAGGGGACCTAAAACTTAGCTTCCTTTTCTTCCAAGGTAAAATACTACGTTTAGAGTTCTGTGTTAAAGACTGCTCCATGATAGTTGATCCCAGTTCCTCTTTCAGTGAGCATCCAACATCTGATCTACGGCGGTTGCTATAGTAAATCCAGTCCTCATCCTCACTGTTGATTCTTGCAGTGGAGTAAAATGACACGCCTGTGTAATTGGCATGTGCCAACGTGCCATAACTAAATGAATTCCGAAATTTGGGATCTCCCTTGTTTTCCTCGGGTTCTCCTTCAGACTCTTCAGCCAAGTCTGCATCATATGGGTAAGCAAATTCACCCTCTTCGCTCTTGGCAGAGCACCTGCCCTCGCTACCCTCATCATCATGGAAGGCTTTTTTGGCTCTTCGAGATGACACATACTCGGTAAAAATTCTAACCTTTCTGAGACCAGCTTTAAGGGCCGAAACCTCATCTTTCTCCGTGGAAGATTCTCCGGATACCGAAGGGGATGGAACAGGCACAATTGGACTTGAAACCAATTCCAGTGTGTCTTGTGCACTTCTAAGTTCCAACAAGCTGAGAGATATCTGGAACATAGATGAAGATGGGACGTAGTCACAAGAAGTTCAAGGTAAGTGTTAAAAACAAAAACCTAAGCATTGATGTTAAATATCAGTTACTTACACAGAGCAGAGGACAATGCTCCACCGCAGTGCTAGAAACTGCCAAAGGAATTTTGACTTCAGTCACACGGCCATTAGTCTTTGAAGCACAATCAGCAAGGTTTAGGGCTGCCAAACCAATGACAGAAAACTTGCTCTTCACTCCTTGAGTCTGCTCCTGATGCAAAACAAAATGGTTTAAATATCTCTAAGAACTTTTTTTCTCACACACAATAATTAGTAATCAGTAAGTCTATAAAATTTCTAAAAAAGACTTCTGATTCTAGAAAATTCAAGACCAATGATGTAACAGCATAGAGCTCATTTGACTGTAGATGAAGAAAAAGGTAGAAATATTAAAGCAATAACTCAATTGAATGACCTTAAAGCAAACTAATTTTTTAATAAAAATCATTCGTTTCTTATGTCACACATGTTTGGCAATTGATGTACAGATCAGAGTGGCAGCAATTTTCACAAACCGACCAATCTTTTATATCAATGTGAAGTTTCCAATGAAGGATCTGCAATATGGCAATGCATTAATAGATCATTCTTCGAGACTAAAATTCAGATGCCTATGGTTTTTTCATTTGTATAAGTTAACTGTTTTACCAGTTAAATTAGCTTTTTACTTGTCAAGTGTGGCCGTTATCAAGATAATTAATGAACAATCCAGAGTCCTGACAAGTGTCATTCACTGGTACCCTGTTCTTGACAAAGATCCTTAGTCTCCAAACAGTTAGCTCTGAAGTTGTCGGATTACATTATACACACAGTTATTGAATATAACAAACTAACAGGCAACAGCTCAAACCTCCACAGGTATTGCTCAATGAAGATCATTATAAGAATAAAAAAAAAAAAAAATTACACAATGCAAATCCTCAATCGACAACTGCTTACACATGGAAATAGTATCTAATGCAACTACAAATCCATTTGCAGCCACATAATAACAAGAATCTACACTGCCACAAAATATGAATACTAAGGCCTCCACAGATTCCAACAGCAGCTAAATGATAACAAAAACCCGTCATGGCACAAATCATGGATGTGAGATCACATTTGTAAACCCTTGAATCGGTTGAAAAGAGATAGCCATTTCGGGAGTGCATCCGACTTCAGTAAAATAAAGCTTTGCAAAGAGATAGTTAAACAGTCAAACGTGAATTTCAACCGATGGATTTTTAGCAACCACACTTACAGCTCAAGATTAAAGAATCAATAAGTCTATAAAATCATATAGACATTCTCATACAAATAACCTAAGAATGAACAATAAGATTGAGAGAAAACACAAACTAAACGGTGGTGCTATGAACAGAACCAAAAAATACTGTCCACGATAGTACGATACATAGAAAAGAAAACATCAGCATATCTTACAATTTAACTAAAAACAGTTGAGCAATTTTTCTTGATTGTGTGAACTTTGGAATAGTTGGCAAGTCAACATGGCTGTATTTCCGACTTCCAAGCGTATAGCCAGATATATGGGCCAAAATCGAAACAAAAAACGCATAAAAGAGTTCAATAATACACAAATAAGTCAAAAGGGAAACATAAACTTTCGAGAAAAATAATACAGAGAAACGCAATAAAATGCGTAAACAGGTATTAAATATTTCAGTTTTTTATATATAAAAAAAAAGTCAAGGAAAGTAACTCACATGCAAAACAGTAAAATTGATCTCCCAGGGATGAAACACGCTATCCTTGTACCCAGAAAAACTACAAACATTCTGAAATTCCTCGCCCCACGCCACCAAAACCCCGCCGTTTAGGCCCTGTTTCACAGCCTCTATTCTGGTAAAATTTCTTTTAACAGTCCTCCTGAATGAACCCAGCGAAATCTTGGGACCCTTCCACCTGATCTCCACCGCCAGGCCACCATTATCCTCCTTCTCTTCACCCTCATGCACCCAATCACAACCCTCGAGCCTCTGCACCGTGAGTTTAACCTCATACTTCCTTGAAATCAGAGGCGGCCACGGCCTCCACCTCATCATCTTCACCACCATCCTATTATCAATCCAAGAAACAGAAAAGAGATGGGAAAACGAGAAAACTTGAGAGAAATGGTCCCACTTTCCAGAAAATTTGAAGAGATCGTATGTTAGGTGTAGGGTATGTGAAAGATAATACAAGAAAACAATGAAAGATCTGTGAATTCTACATGGGTTTTTCTTAATCCTACATACGCAAATTTCTCAACAATGCGAGCTCGGTTTTTTTTCCTCTCTTTTTGTGCAGACTTTCCTTTCGAAAGCGAGTGGGATGGAATGGAGAAGAGAGAAGATCTTGCCGTTACTTATCTGGTTTTGAATATAAAAAAAATACTATGAAATTGGATTAGAAAAATGATGTGTGTGTTGGCAACGATAACGGCGTGGTGAATAGATATAGTTGACCATGTTTGGAGCTTTTAAGGTCAAATGAAAATCAATATTAGGTTACTTCACACGTTTCGTCATCCTCGTTCAATTTAAAATTATATATATATATATATATATATATATATATATATATATATATATATATATATATCAAATTGATAAGTTATATTTTATTGATAGACACGAAGGTGAGTACGAAGGAGTAAGATATTTGTTTGATCGAAATTAGGGTTGGATATCAGGCAATCTAGTTCGGTTTTATGTAATTGTGGTTAAGGTTACGATTTTTGAAATGTTTGATCAGATATTCAATTCAAACGATTTAATTACGATCTGATTCGATTTTTATAATATTACTATTTGGTTTATAGTATTATTGCTTGGTTTATACGATCGGTTTATATGTTTGTTAGACAAATTCAATTAATTCATTATATTTCCTTCTAAAATGTAAATTCGTTTTAATTTCTATGATTTTCATTTGATTTTTTGAAGTTACAATTATGCAATTTGATTAGTGACTTATCTTATTTTAGTATAATTGTCTTTAGAAAGATTAAGTTACTTAAATTTTGTTATTATAGATTTGCTAATTATGGAGTTATTAATTAAACTAATTTTAGATAGATAAAATATTTTTGAACCGTTTTTAATAAAATTATACAAATTATAATGAATAAATAAATATATATGATAATTTGCATTTGAAATTTTAAAATTATATACAGTTACTAATAGCATAAATATAAATAAAATAGTTATTTTCTTAAAGTACAATTTAAATAGTTCAATTATAATGAAATTATAAATAATTTCGGTTTTAGGTTATAAAACCAAAATAAAATTTTGGATTACGATTCAGTTTGAATTTTCGGTTTTTTCGATCTGGATCATATTATGCTCACCCTTAATGGAAATATCTGATGCTATTGTTGTTGTAGTAACAGTATTCAAAACTATTTCATATAACTTGGAAGAAACAAATACCATGTAATTGTGATTATCTTTTATTCGGATCCTTGGTAGAAAGAGTGGATTATTATTAATCTTGTAATAATGGTCCACATGCACTTTTTGACTGCCCTAATTAATATACGACAATGACACAATCTCTCAAACATTTGGTGTTCTTTTGTTATAATTTTATAATACTTAAAAAAAAAAAAAAAACTAAAACTACATATATTTTAATCAATCCATCCTAAAGTTAAGGATGACCAATTTTAGGTATTGTCAAAAAAGTGAAACACAATAACAATTTTGCGCCTTTAACAGTTTAATTGATGGTGAGTTTATTGCAACCACACCGGACAATTTAATAGGATTAGTCCATGCTTCATCTCGACTAATTCTCTTTGGCATAGTTTGGTACGTATGATATGATAAGTGAATGATATATAGTATAAGGATAAATCAAGCATAAGTATAATGATAAGATAATATGTTGAATATTTGGTATGATTTTAAAAAGAGTGATTAAATTATATATTAGATTGTAATGACAAAATTAACCTCACCATAAAAACTTTATATTTCATAATTTCATTGTTATCAAGATCTTGCAATTGCATATCTCGATTCTTATATTACGGTATATATATATATGTGTGTGTATATATATATATATTTATGTGTATATATATATATATATATATATATATTTATGTGTATCTATATATTTGTATATATGTATGTATTTAATAAACATTTAACATTAACTTTAATGTATTTAAAAAAATTTAAACAAAAAGATACCAATCAACAAAGTCAAATTCAAAACATCACATATTTTTTTTAAAAAAAAACCTAAAATACGAAATGTAGTATGAAAAATCTATGAAAAATCCCACAGGCAAAACAAAATAAATCTTTTTTTTCAACCATGTTTTTCAAAACATAATTGGTCTGAAATATAAAATTAATACGTGGTATAAGAAATAGATATCAAACTCACTCTTTTTTTAAGATTTGCTTGACCAAGGAGTTTCGAGCCTCGTCGGGTAAACTGAAGAAAAATGCCAATTTCTTTGGATTCTCCGCCAACTTGTCAACTACAAAAACCTTCTCATCTATTGTCATCCCTGAAATTGTACCCATAGCACCGAACACATCTTTAGTAGCAACATGGTCTTATCCAATTTTTTTTTGAGAGGTCTTCTATGCTAATCTTTGTCATGTCACTGAAGTTGTTCATGGCATCGACAATACGATCTTCTATTTCAGCACTTGGTCTGCGTTTTTTACCTGTCGGTTTCTTATCTGTTGTTGCAACAGACAATATTGGGGCTGAGACCGAAATCGAATCAGCATTGTCCTCAAACCCATCAAACAACTTTTCAAACCCTACATCCACTGCAACATCATCAGTGTTCCCCAAGTTTAAGGCATCTTCCTGTACAACATCAACAAAGCTCTCAGATTGTTCTCCAGTTGCACAATCACGTCCAAAATCTCACACCAATCATTATAAAATGGCCAACACCTATACCGCATCCTATGGACACTGCTGTCAATATGTGCGAACAAATGAATGAAAACTAATTGATATATAGCACAAAAAAATTGTGCAATCATAGTAGCATAGTAGATATATATGTTCATTACATAAACTACAACATCACATTATCATCTCCATATAGGAAGTGAGTGCTGATTAGTTTGATACTAGAGAAGGAACAAAAGTATACTTTGAAGCTTAATGAAAAGTCTTTACATATTTACCTTCTCAAGGGGTTCCCATGCTTTATTTGTGACGGCAATCATTTTTTCAGTTTCATTCCAACCTATTCCGCTCTTGCTTAGCAATTTCATCAATGTACCATGAGACTTTTTCCACACATGAATTTTTGAATTGATGTGAGGATTGGCCCGCAAATATGTATTCGGGAAGGTTTCCTTCATGGCATCTTCTAAAAAACTCAAATAACCAATTCGAAATCCATTCTCGCTCTTCTAACCGTGATTTATAGCCTCCTTCAACGCTTGAAGAAGAATTTATTCCTCTCTTGTTGTCCACGCCCGTCTAGTCTTCTATACTTTTTTCCACTTGAGGAAGCAATCAGCTGAGCTACGGATTCTGATGTTTGGGTCTTCTCGGACTCCTGTAATGCTGTTAAAGAGGTGACGTCGAAGTCTGAGGCTCGCAATCATCAAGGACTGTTAGTCTTGAACATATTGGATATCTTAACTTCTGGTAGATTTAAAAAATTAGATCATGTTAGTAGAAATGCAAACAAGTTAGTGCACTGTTTAGCGCATTTTGCTTTATCTCATCCTTCTCGTTCATGTTTGATGGAGGATTTTTGCCCATCGTAGTTGATGGATGTAATTATTGTTGATTTAATTAATACATAATGTCTGATTTCCCAAAAAAAAAATGTAAATCAGAATCTCGGTCTTACTCTGACTCGGGTTTTGTGGATAAGGCCCATTGAGAAAATGAAATACAGTGCAGTAAAACTAAAAGGACAGCGCTCTGTAGTCTGACCGGCGAATCCCATCCTCATGACGTCATCCGGTAATGGTGAGCGCTAGCTATCTTCTCTGTGCAACGTAATCTCTGTGATGTATGTAGTTGGGGTGAATCGGCTCGAGCTTTTGGTTAAACTATTCGCACATGCTCAATGTCGCACTCAAACGCAATCGCAGTTTGCTTATAATTTGTTCAGAGGATTTTCCCGTGTTCAATTTGGGTTTTGGGAGAGCTGATTTTGAAATCTAATTCCAGTACTACTCCAAAACCCTAACTTCCAACATGTGTCCTACCTGGAGATATGAAGAAGGGTTCGGTTTTACAGTTTTTCGAATCTGGAGATGGGTTTTCTTATTTTTGGCATTTGACTTGATAACCTTCTTTCGGGAGGGAACACAAATATGAAGTTAATTATTATTATTTTTTGAAATTTGTGTGATTTGTTGAGTGCTGTCTTCTTTGTGTTATTGTTATCTGGAGAATCCGTGAATTTATTAGCCAAGACCTAAGACACATGATCAGACAATCTGCGAATGAGCTTGAAAAATCATTTTTGAGCTCGGGTTCGAGCTGAAAATTTCAGTCGAGCTCCAGTGCAAAAAAAATTTTAGATCATGTACTCCTGAGCCTATTCTCTGCACTTTTTGACTTGAAAAACACTTTTAATTCTTATTAGTCGTGTTCTAATGCTAGACTACAAAAAAACGGAAGGCTTAGCGACGGTTTTTACAGAAACCGTCGCCTTTTGTGCGACGGTTTATTATAACCGTCGCAATATAACGACGGTTTTTTAAGAACTCGTCGCCAAATTAAAAAAGCGACGGTTTAATAAATACCGTCGCTTTTTTAGCCACGGGTAAAAACAAACCGTCGCTTTTTTAGCCACGATTTACTATAAATCGTCGCTTTTTTAGCCACGATTTAATAAACCGACGCAATATATTGCGACGGTTTTAATAAACCGTCGTAATAAATTGCGACGGTTTTAATAAACCGTCGCTACTAAAAACAGGCGACTGTATAAACAAAACCGTCATTTCTAAAGCCACGGTTTAAAAACAAACCGTCGCTTTTTTAGCCACGGTCTATTTAAACCGTCGCAATACATTGCGACGGTTTTAATAAACCGTTGCTACTAAAAACAGACGACGGTATAAACAAAACCGTCGTTTCTAAAGCCACGGTTTTTTGAAAAACTGTCGCTTTTTTAGCCACGATTTATTAAACTGTCTGTAATATAATTAGTACGATTTTTGGAGAAATCTGAATCGGCGACGGTTTGTGGTACGCTGAATCGGCGACGGTTTTGTGGTAGACCGTCGCCGAATTAAATCGGCGACGGTTCTTAATAAACCGTCGCTGATCTCGGCGACTGTTTATGGAAAAGCTGTCGCTACTGGCGACGGTTTTAATTTTGTCCGTCGCAACTAGGCACGGTTTTATCTTAGACCGTCGCTATGATTCTATTTATACCGAGGTTCTCGAACCATTTTCTTGAGCGATTTTCACCTATCTCTGGTAATAACCAAACTCTTTAAATTTTTCGAAGTTTCGGTTTTTTATTTTGTACTAACTATTTCGTATTTATTTTGTAGATTTGCTACTCGTGCGATTTTCCACCGTCACGTGGAAGCAGCTATATATTCGCGCAACATCAGGTTTTAAATTTTTTTTTTACAGAAAATTTAATACATGATTTAATTTTTACGTATTAGTTTATTTGTGTAAATTTAATACATTAATTTTATTATCGTCGCGGTGAATCAGGTGGACTTGTTACAGACCGCCGCTATACTAAGCGGCGGAATTAAAAGTGTTTTTCAAGTCAAAAAGTGCAGAGAATAGGCTCAGCAGTACATGATCTAAAAAATTTTTTGCACTGGAGCTCGACTGAAATTTTCAGCTCGAACCCGAGCTCAAAAATGATTTTTCCAGCTCATTCGCAGATTCTCTGATCATGTGTCTTAGGTCTTGGCTAATAAATTCACGGATTCTCCAGATAACAATAACACAAAGAAGACAGCACTCAACAAATCACACAAATTTCAAAAAATAATAATAATTAACTTCATATTTGTGTTCCCTCCCGAAAGAAGGTTATCAAGTCAAATGCCAAAAATAAGAAAACCCATCTCCAGATTCGAAAAACTGTAAAACCGAACCCTTCTTCATATCTCCAGGTAGGACACATGTTGGAAGTTAGGGTTTTGGAGTAATACTGGAATTAGATTTCAAAATCAGCTCTCCCAAAACCCAAAGTGAACACGGGAAAATCCTCTGAACAAATTATAAGCAAACTGCGATTGCGTTTGAGTGTGTCATTGAGCATGTGCGAATAGTTTAACCAAAAACTCGAGCCGATTCACCCCAACTACATACATCACAGAGATTACGTTGCACAGAGAAGATAGCTAGCGCTCACCATTACCGGATGACGTCATGAGGATGGGATTCGCCGGTCAGACTACAGAGCGCTGTCCTTTCAGTTTTACTGCACTGTATTTCATTTTCTCACTGTCCAAAATCTCACACCAATCATTATAAAATGGCCAACACCTATACCGCATCCTATGGACACTGCTGTCAATATGTGCGAACAAATGAATGAAAACTAATTGATATATAGCACAAAAAAATTGTGCAATCATAGTAGCATAGTAGATATATATGTTCATTACATAAACTACAACATCACATTATCATCTCTATATAGGAAGTGAGTGCTGATTAGTTTGATACTAGAGAAGGAACAAAAGTATACTTTGAAGCTTAATGAAAAGTCTTTACATATTTACTTTCTCAAGGGGTTCCCATGCTTTATTTGTGACGGCAATCATTTTTTCAGTTTCATTCCAACCTATTCCGCTCTTGCTTAGCAATTTCATCAATGTACCATGAGACTTTTTCCACACATGAATTTTTGAATTGATGTGAGGATTGGCCCGCAAATATGTATTCGGGAAGGTTTTCTTCATGGCATCTTCTAAAAAACTCAAATAACCAATTCGAAATCCATTCTCGCTCTTCTAACCGTGACTTATAGCTTCTTTCAACGCTTGAAGAAGAATTTCTTCCTCTCTTGTTGTCCACGCCCGTCTAGTCTTCTATACTTTTTTCCACTTGAGGAAGCAATCAGCTGAGCTAAGGATTCTGATGTTTGGGTCTTCTCGGACTCCTGTAATGCTGTTAAAGAGGTGACGTCGAAGTCTGAGGCTCGCAATCATCAAGGACTGTTAGTCTCGAACATATTGGATATCTTAACTTCTGGTAGATTTAAAAAATTAGATCATGTTAGTAGAAATGCAAACAAGTTAGTGCATTGTTTAGCGCATTTTGCTTTATCTCATCCTTCTCGTTCATGTTTGATGGAGGATTTTTGCCCATCGTAGTTGATGGATGTAATTATTGTTGATTTAATTAATACATAATGTCTGATTTGCCAAAAAAAAAAATGTAAATCAGAATCTCGGTCTTACTCTGACTCGGGTTTTGTGGATAAGGCCCATTGAGAAAATGAAATACAGTGCAGTAAAACTAAAAGGACAGCGCTCTGTAGTCTGACCGGCGAATCCCATCCTCATGACGTCATCCGGTAATGGTGAGCGCTAGCTATCTTCTCTGTGCAACGTAATCTCTGTGATGTATGTAGTTGGGGTGAATCGGCTCGAGCTTTTGGTTAAACTATTCGCACATGCTCAATGTCGCACTCCAACGCAATCGCAGTTTGCTTATAATTTGTTCAGAGGATTTTCCCGTGTTCAATTTGGGTTTTGGGAGAGTTGATTTTGAAATCTAATTCTAGTATTACTCCAAAACCCTACCTTCCAACATGTGTCCTACCTGGAGATATGAAGAAGGGTTCGGTTTTACAGTTTTTCGAATCTGGAGATGGGTTTTCTTATTTTTGGCATTTGACTTGATAACCTTCTTTCGGGAGAGGACACAAATATGAAGTTAATTATTATTATTTTTTGAAATTTGTGTTATTTGTTGAGTGATGTCTTCTTTGTGTTATTGTTATCTGGAGAATCCGTGAATTTATTAGCCAAGACCTAAGACACATGATCAGAGAATCTGCGAATGAGCTTGAAAAATCATTTTTGAGCTCGGGTTCGAGCTGAAAATTTCAGTCGAGCTCCAGTGCAAAAAAATTTTTAGATCATGTACTCCTGAGCCTATTCTATGCACTTTTTGACTTGAAAAACACTTTTAATTCTTATTAGTCGTGTTCTAATGCTAGCCTACAAAAAAACGGAAGGCTTAGCGACGGTTTGACCGTCGCTAAACCTTCGGTTTGACCTAAGTAGTGTGTTCTAATGCTAGCCTTCGGTTTTACTTGTTGGGGCCGCAGCTTATGTAGAAACAACAATGGGTGACAAGCTTGTATTAAGGGGTTTAAAGTTCCATGGGTTCCACGGGGTAAAGCCCGAAGAACGGGTGTTGGGTCAGAAATTCTTGATAGATGTAGATGCCTGGATGGATCTTCAGGCTGCCGGTAAATCGGATGACCTATCAGATACCATCAGTTATACTGCTATATACCGGTGAGTCATAACTACGATTTATCTCCCCAGTTTAGACATGAATGAATTTGAAATGGGGGAGTCTGGCCTCCTAAAGTTCGACATTGAATCTTTGTATTCTTTAACAGTTTCACTATGTAAATGTTGTCTTATCTAACAATTGCATAATTTATTTCTGATGATTTAGCTAAAAGTTATCGCAGTCTTTGATCTTGCCCGTGTGAGTTAAGTTGATTCTTTGATAACTTGACCATGTTCGTGCAGCATAGTTAAAGAAATCGTCGAGGGTTCACCTCACAATCTTCTCGAATCCGTAGCTCAGCTGATAGCTTCCTCAACTTTGTGCAAGTTCCCCCAGATATCTGCAGTTCGTGTACAGGTAGGAAAGCCACATGTTGCTGTGGTTGGCCCTGTTGACTACCTTGGCGTCGAGATCATTAGATATAGGAAAAACGAAGGACAAAGCTAAGCTGTACAATTACTTCATTGTTTTAAGACACGGGACACAAATTCCTTTATTTGCTCTTTTTGGTTTTTTGTTTGAATGTGTGTTTTATGCCTTGCCTGCTGTTTCTTCCTCGAGTAGCTTTTGTCCTAAATCAAATTATCCCGTATAATCTTCAACTGCTAAAATGAGTTTTGATAGGTTAGGGTTATTAGTTTAAAGAAAATAAGGTAGAATTTAGATTTATTTAGGTTTTTATATTTTTACATGGTAAATCAATCTATATATATAGATACAAGCGTGGTACGCCAACCAATTATGTACCAAAAGTCAACAACTGCCTATTTATTACAACTATGATTGGGATTGATGGACTGGAAGCCGACAATAAATTATTGCAAATTATATTTTTCCAAAAGTTACTGGTATATCAAAGTGGAACTTTGTCAAAATTTTCTATCCATCTCTAAATGCATATTTCATTATACGTACAACAAGTTGCTTAAATTATCGATGACAAAAACTTGTGTGAGACGGTCTCACGGATTGTATTTTGTGAGACTGATATTTTACTTGGGTCATTCATGAAAAAATATTATTTTTTATGGTAAGAGTATTATTTTTATTATAAATATTAGTAGGGTCGATGGTCTCACGGATAAAGATTCGTGAGACCGTCTCACAAGAAACCTTCTAATTGACGATAATTACCACAAGATTGGAAATAGTTATGATTAATTTTACTAGTAACAAGTAAATATGTCACACTTAGTTCGAATTCAATCAGCTTAAAATCGTCAAATTCAGTTGTCATATGGATCTTTCTTCGAATCTGTACCAAAAAAATTCTAAGCAGTCGAAAATTATTCACCAATTTTTTTTAGACAATATAAATTATTCAATAATTCCGGATTTAAAGATTCCTGCTTTTCGATGAGTTCCATTCAATTGCATTAAATACATTACTGAATTTTTCCAAGTACGAAGAATATTCAACTCAACAGATTGTGTTCCTACGAAGTTCTCAAGAATTTGATGCCGCATCATTTCATTCTGCCTCGTGTCTGCAAATTCGTGGTGTTCAAGAAAGACCCATTTTAGGCTTGTATAGTATCAGCTGATATTGACTCGACTCCTCTTGCGATCATCTCTGTTTGCGATTTGCAATTTTCTTGCATCCGACGTTTAGTAAATCTATTGGGTTTCTGTTGAATACAAGGGCTGCTAGTGAGAGTTTACCTGCTTTTATGGCCATTTATTGATTCGGATTGATTTTGCTTATGAGATATGTAGAGATGATCAATATGCTGTTTGAAGGTTATTCAAACAATAAGTAGATTGAGTATGATTCTGTTTGGAGTCCTATATCATTGGGTGCTTTAAAGATTAGATCTTCAGCAAGAATTTGTTGAACTATTCATTTCTTGTACTGCTACGGTTGATTTTATGGCCCGTTTCTGTATTATGGTCACATCTTATTGTTTTGGAAAGTATGAACACGTTTAAATGTGTCATAATGTAAATACTTATATCTGTTCACAGTAACGGCATCGATGGCTTCTTTTTATCTTATATCATAGTATAGAATATGGTGATTTGAAAAATTCTCAGACTGTTGGTTTTTAATTTTGTGTTTTCTAGGTTGTTTTCTGGCTGACAGATTATTCCCTTTTAGTTTGGACTAGAAAAACTATATTTGGTTTTGTTGTAGTGCACTTGTATGTCCATGATCAATAAAAATCAATTTGTTTGTTTTGATCATTAGATATTCCGTGGGAGTTTCCCCCTTTTGTTTTGAAAGCAAATATGGAGAGGAAAGGTGATATATCTGATTATAGAAGCAAACTGGATAACACCTTGGCATCTCCTGACTTGACAAATGATGAGACAATTAAGACCCTTCTGAAGAATCAAATTTTAGAGTCATCATATTTGCAGTTTGAAGGTTTGTTTTTTGATAACTGAGTTTTCTGATACATGGCTTTACTATTAATGTGCAAAGTTTATGTTCTGTCGAATATTATTATGTCAGTTACATTACTTTCAGAATACCTGGATAATGTGGTGGAAAGAAAAAGCAAGGAAGTTTCCGACTTCCTAGAAATGTTGAGAAGTGCAACAAAATCAAGCAGCAAGGATTTAAATCGTGGTTGGAAAGTATGCTGTCCATTTTCCCTTTGCCAAATCTTTTTTTTTTCCTGCAATCTTTCTAATACTAACTCGATCAAGAACATCTCCCTTCTATCTTTTTTCTTCTGTTCATGTGGAAATTGCTGTTGGTGCGTCTTTTTATTGAAGCTTTCATGACAAATTTCTCACCTTAGCATTCCACATTTGGCGTGTGAAAGTTCTGAAAGATTAAATTTGACATTTTGGCTTTCCTATATTTTAACTTTAGTCCTATCTGGACCGGGAAATTTTATCTAGCTTTTGAAAACTCGTTTTTTCTAGTTTGTTAGTTGATTATCCATGATGGCTCATATTGATTTACGTTATCATTAACTGTGGATATACATCTTATTGGGTTTAGCAGTTTAGAGTGGAAAATATGTTTAACATTCTTTTATTTAGGTAAAAGAAGAAACAGAAGAATTTCGAGTTATGTATCGAGAAGGACCAGAGGGCACTCCATTCCATTCACTGCTTATTGAAGGCTATGTGGATGGACCTCTCGATGTTTGTAAGATAAACTTAAAAATACTCAGATATTACCCTTTTTCAAAATGTTATTAAATGCATTATCACTTTATGGATCACACAAAATTGTGAAGACATTTCTTCATCTCTGACAGGTCTCTGTATTTCATGGGAGTCAGGTCTCTATCAAAAATGGTAACAGTTAACTTCTATGGCAATGTTTGGTTTCATTTCTGTCGATTCCAAGTTCATGATATATGTTTAGTTTTTGGGTATCTTAAAATATTAAAATTGAGTCAGTGTATATTATAATGTTTGAGTTTTCTTGGGAAATGGTAATTAGATGTAATGATTTTATCAGAAGATATGAAAAATGAGATGAAAATAAATATTTGGAAGATTGTAATAGAGATTTATTTCTTCTGTGTTTGAATCTATAATAATGCTGCCAGCTTTGATCCTTCCAGGTTGCCTCAAATTTCAATTCCAACATTCAAAGTCGTCTCATCCCAATGTTTACGAAGAATCAGAACCAGTGAAAACATATCATTGGTGAGGTAATGTGTTGCTACTCGTAATTTTTGCAGTAGTTTTGGATGTGGACCACGGCTATAAAATGCTGATATTTTCCCAATTATTTGGAAGAAAGGATGAAGGTTCCGTGGCCGCTTTCCAGTAGAGAGGCTTTACTACATGGTTTTACATTTGAGTATTTCGAGGATGGTCTAATCGTGGTGCTTTTGAACTCGGTAAATTATCATTATTTCTTTGTGAGACAAATGACTCTCTTCTTTATTAGAAATATGAAATATTTGATAAATTTTCAGATATCTGACTCAGAGACTATTGATATACGTACTCATGGGTTCACTCGAGACGGGATACCTGACGCACAGGATGTAGTAAGAATAGGCTTGGTGGGAGGTTTTGCTTTACAGAAAGTTACCGCAGATAGAAGCTTCTTCAGGTACAACATAAAACTATTTCATCATCCTAGTTTGTGTATATCATCACTCTTGCCTTAGACCTGGAAAGTACATGTGCATAAAAACATGTAGAAATCAATTTTTGCTATAATGCTTTCGAAAAATGGGTGTATGAGTTTTGATATGGACGATTGATGCACGCGGAATGCACAGTATCAATGTCTGGGCATGTTTGCTTAGCTAAGTTGGCTAACTGAATGACCGTCATACTGTTTTCTCCTTTCTATTTAAGTTATAATTTAACAGCCAGTGTTTCGTTCTAAGGTTCTGATTTTTATAACATTAAACCATGATCAATTCAAGAAGGTTCATGATGTGTACGCATCATTTCTACACTTTTTTTGTGATGATGATTATGCTTGTTAGATTAAGGAGATAAACAAAAAGATTGGTCTGTGAGTTTTTCTTTTCCATCCCCATTTCAAGTGAACAACAAAATTAGAGCGAGTGTAAAACAGTTCAGAAATTAGTGTCGTTATTTCATTTTCGAATATAATCTTTGCTCAATCACCCCGACTCTGGTCACAGTGTTCCCAGTTTTGCAGGACAATTGCAAACATGGATATCAAGTTGGACTTCGTTCCTCCAGCATTAATCAATTTTATCTCGAGGCAGCTTTTAGGTAGTGGTTTTAAGCTCTACAAAAAGGTAACTTTTGAAAATTGATTTGTGTAAAGGTGTCTTTCGATTGATTATGATCATATGATTAATAATGAGTGGAAAAATCTGGATATACTGTACGTCCCTTTAATCAAATGAACGCCAGGATATTATTTTTCTTCAGTTAGTTCGTTGGCAGCCCTCTTATCTTTATTAGTCTGGGCCAACTACAGGAAGTTGCTGCTGTTTCTCAAGGCGATGAAAAATTTCTTGAGGCCTTGAACGACCCCTTGTACTGTCGTGTCCGTGAGGCTCTTTTTATGGGAAATACATTGTATGAATCCCCCGAACAAGAAAATCTGAAACAAAGCATGTCCATTGAGCTTAGACAAAAAGGGACAAAAGAATTGGAACGTAATCATTCTGAGTCGAATAACGGTCGTGATGACTCTGTTATTGCCTCAGAGTATGTAGTGAGTGTAGGTAGAAATACAATTGATGAAATTGAGGAGTTTGATGAAAATGATACTAAAGGAAGCAAATTATTACTCAATAATGTTCAGAAATCGTGTGATGATTCAAGTAGTGAACTTACAGAAAGGGCTGACAAGGAAATCGTTACAGGCCAAGAGCTAGAACAAATTTCAATAACCACCCATGAAATTGCAGAAACTTTAAAGACGAAGAATGCGATTGTCAGTCAAGAGGTTGAACAAGCTCTCGGAACATTGGAAAAGATCATTTACATGTATCGGGAGACTAATGGTAACCAGGGAATCTTTCATCCCAAAATCCATACAAGAGTTAATTTAGAAAAATGTGATGTGGAAGAATCTCTGGGATCTGAAGCTGATCGGATGTGCAGAAAAAGCGAAAATTGTGAATTCTCAAGAACAGGACCAACAGAAACGACCTCACAAGAACTCAGAAACAGCTCTGACCATCATGCTTCCAGGTAGCATATTTTTTATTTTATTTTATAATTATTATTTTTATATAAGAAACGACTTCCAGGTAATATATTTTATGGAGTAATTAACATGAAATTGGCCGTTAGACAACAAATGTCGGTAAAAAATAATGCTTGTTTGCGTAATTGTTCTGCTAGGTACTACCCTTACCCCACATTTCACATTACCTTTTCGACCTTAATTATTTATGGTTTCCATCAAGTTCCATAATCAAAGCACCTTCTGTTCTGACGAAGAAATAATACCATGATTTAGTTTCGCTTTCTTGAAACCAAATATAGTTCGGTACTCGAAGTAGACAATATCAAGTTGAGCCAAACCTACTCTGCTCTGATTTTTCTCGTTAAAATCTTACTTCAGGCTTGAAGAGTCCACACATTACTCAAAGGGAACAAACCATAGCCACAATGCACTAGCTTCACAGGATAAATCCTCCTCTCACGCCAAGCATGTTGCTTCAGGCTCCTTTATGGACCAGAGAACTGAATCGCCATTCCGTGAGAAGACGACAGAGAATCATGCCGTGAATGCTAGTGCAAACAAGACGAATGGACATGTCAAGACTAAAACAAGAAACGAGAAATATCGGTATTGTTGCTTCAATTCTATTTCTGGGAACTAAAGAGGGAAGGAAGCAACTCCTGTAATTCATTGGATCGGAAGGGTAGGAGTTTTTGACACGATGTTGGGCTCCAACACATTTTTATGCAGTTCATGTTGCATGGAAACAAGAAACAAGAATATATCTCATTAAAAGTGTATAGTTGACTGGTTTGATTAATTACATGGCATATGTTGTGTAGTTTGATTTGATAAATTTTTATAAATATTTTTATCACACTAAGTCATATTTCATATGCAAATAAGGGGTCTTTTGTTCCTACAGTTTTCATTGCAGAGGAATGATCCAAATGTGGTAACACATGATTTTCATGTGAGGTCCGCGTAAATCATATGAGTTATACATAAAATAAGTAAAATTTTGTTTCTTGATGTTATAGATGGATAGTGCAAATAACTTATGCAGACTTTCACTCTCTTTTTTGTTGTTGTAATAATCTGAATGTGGCTACATAATTTCTCATTTTTCTTCATCCTTTTTCCTAGGAAGTTTGAGTGGCAGTTAGGGGTAGTTAGGACGGGGGTAATTTAGACATTTCGCTCCAATGCCCAAGAACCAGTCCATTTGTTTATTTTAAAAAAAAAACACTTGAAATTCTCCATGAATGAAAGGAAACCTCTCACCTTGTGGAAGGAACCACATACGATAGAAAGCATCATTCAACTTCGATACAGATCATTTGTTGTGTTTCGTTTGTCGCAGCATGGATCCTCACACTAGGTAATGCTACAGTTATAAGTTAAAATACTTTTCTCTATATGCCCTGTTTCTCGATTCGTGCACCATTGGATTCTTTACGGTTATTGATCCATCGCTAGTTTGATAATTTACAGTTGCCTTTGCTTACTTGGTTTAGAGCTAAAATTTACTGGAAATGGAGACCGAATGTGGGGTTCCTATTGAGGATGAGAAAAAAGTTATCCTTGATGGGGAAGGCTCTGTTCTTGATCTAAACAACGAGATTACTAGTAGCACTGAACCAAATCAAGTGACTAAAGAGAAACAAAATGGTTGCATAACAACTGCAGCAGAAGTCGAAAAGTTGGGTACCAAATCACCAAATAAGATTAAAGATTCTAATAATAATTTCCTCAAAACCAAAAACTTGGTCAAGAATCTATCGAACCCAATAGGAACACCTGCGTTATGACGAAAGCCCAGTCCAGAGATTCAGAAGTGGACTCCAGTTCTGGTTCACGTTTGAACTCATCCGAGAAGGTGTCGTTTCCTAAGGCAACTGGCAGAAGAACAACGTTACCATCTGGTTCAAGCCGTCGTCAATCTACAGTTAAAAAAACATTTCTAGTTCTAATTTCCTACGTCATCAATTCTTGATTCTTTGAATAACATTTCTTTTTGAACTGTAATCTTACATTCATCCTGTGAAACATGCATCCACTAATGGTACTGCAGCCAACTTAGCACCTAATGGGTGATCTTGGTCTATTTGAGATTGTTCCTTTTAATTGTAATCAAAGATTTTCTCAAGTGCCTGCATTCACTTATCGAGTATTTAAATCAGTAATAGTTGCAGATCGATTGAGATAAATGCAGAGAGTGGCAACAATGTATCATTGACCATGAAGGAGGAGGATGCTCCATCCACCATTTCATCGTAATGCTCATTAGATCAAGCCATTTATCTTCATTTTTTTCTATGTTTCTTCTAGTTTTGCGGTACTTTAATTAGAACTGCTACTCCTCCGTCACAGCAGAAGAACAATGTCCCCATCTTTAGGTTGGAAGAACGCGCTGAAAAACGAAAAGACGTAGATAATGTATATTCATCATAAATTGTTTGGGATTCAAATTTTTTATTCATCAAAGCATGATGTGAATGTTGGTATTTGATCTTGCTTATCAGTTCTTTTCAAAGATAGAAGAGAAAATACATGCCAACAGGAACTGCCTGTCTTTTTATCTTCTGGGTTTCGACAACAGGAAAATCAATATGCAGAAATAAAGCAACTGAGAAAGAGTTTGACGGTCAAAGCTATGCCTATGCCAAGTTTCTACAAAGAACCCCCTGCAAAAGTTGAGCTGAAGAAGGTAATAACTACCATGAGTACTGTATTTTCCACTGATTCTTGCTTAAAATCAGAGGTGTTCTTTTACATTTGATAGTTACTCAAGTAAATGAAATACCGATGAGAGATTTCAAAGAAGTAGCTCGAACTTCAGTACTATGACGATCATCATACAGCGTAGCGTGTATATATGAAAATTATGATTAGTTTTTCAATGTGATAATCGGTTGCCGACTACTCGCCCAGTATCGCCCAAGCTAGGAAGGAACAAGGTCTTTTGCCCCCATGTCTAGCAATGCCCACGACAACGGCGGTACGCATCTCAGCCAACAAATGACTAGAGGGGATGCCAAATTGCAAAAGGTCCCCCTAAGAAATTGTGAAAAGGGCAATGCTATTTTGAAGAAATTCATCAAGAACTCCATAGCTAAGGCTCAATCTTGTGAATCCTCAACTCCAAGAAAAATGAAAATTGCCGAAACAGAAAACTTGGAAGAAACACAAAATCGGCCTCATTGCATTGAAGAATCGCTGGAGGAGCCAATACAGGAAGGGGGTGAAAAGACTCGCACCTATGATCTTGGCTAGAATCTTGCTCCAAAAAATTCCGAGGGGCATTCCTGCTGTAGTCGTTGAAGAGTAAAAGATTCAAATTCTTCAAACGGAGTTTTTCATGGCCTTGTATCATAAAGCTACATTTTGTATGTAATGTTAATGTTTGGGATATATATCATATGTGTTCCATACCTTTCAATCATTTATAATATATAAGTTTTAAGGGGTGTATTTAACTGTTATCTGTATGGCGTGGCTGTAAGCAATGCTCTATTTTCATATTCCAACAATAGCTGTTTTCTTTTTGGTAACCCAAACATACGAGCTTCGTCCGACTAATTCCCGAGGAAACAATAGCTGTTTCTTGGTTACGTTATTCGAAGGTGATTGGTGGAGCGACCATGGGTGGTCTTTGCTGCTAAATCTTTACACGAACATAATAAAAAGATCTAGATGTTCAGTTCCTTAATTCCTAATATGAATTGCTTGACGAGTTCAAAAGTATGCATAAATCGCATTTTATATAGTGAGAATTTGACAAATATTAGCTTATTGACGTAGTTAGATATGGACAGTCACAGCTTGTCTTTGTTCTTACGTCAACCTTTTTATTTTATTTTTATTTTTCGTGGCTTGTAAAATTATCTGCAGCCATGTATATACAGTTTGCATCTCCAAAAGTATTCATCGAGAATTATTCAATGTCAATCCCTGCATGCATGCAAGACCACCACCTGGAGGAGAACATGGCGGCTGGAATTCAGCAGCTTGAACATATTTCTAAAGTTTACCACCAAAATTCTCCATCAAATCGACACATTAGCAAAATCTATGGAATTATTGATGTTCAAAATCAACACATATCTTTGTTTAAATCTATCGATCTTTCTACTATAATATTCCAACCCAATTAAACCATATACACGTACCAAAATCAGGTGACACATTCATGCATGTGTAGGAACATGGTATCATAACCATTACAAAAGCGGCTAAAAATTAATTGTAGCACAGGTAGTGATTTAGAGTTTTTGCCCACTATTTTTTTTGTAGTTGCTGGTTATTTTAGTACACGCTGAAATCGTTTATTAATTTATTGATGTCAAGAGGTAAAATAAGAGCCATCATGTTTATGAGGTTGAATGGCACAGGTGAATTTATTAATACCTGGAGAAAGTAACAGCACCAATCCTAAAATGCAGCCTAGAATAGCCAGTTTGAATAATCTTTTTGCCCTTCCCCATCAAACCATGTCTGGTGGACATGCATCCAAGTAAGCCCTTGTGCAACACTCATATCCTGTAGGTAAAACAATCATAAGTAAAAGGAAAGAAATGGATCCAATTCAGCATAAAATGTAGTTCAGAATTTTCTACCTTAGAGCTCAACAAAACAGTGGTGAGACAACATTTTCGCTCTTCGCCTGCATAATACAACCAGCACTCGGTAAAATCAAGAAAGGCACCAGAATTAGAGATGGCATCTGTTTCTACTCCTAAACTTTAGCGTGACATAAAAATCAAGAAAAAGGCTTCAATTTCAATGGATGCTTGAGTAAAACGCCAGCCAGCGGGGAAATCGAGATTTACCAAATTGCTCCCATTTCTTGAATTTGACAAGCCACGAGTCTGAACCAATCTGTACGGGTAAAACCTGATCCACCCAAACCCGGAAAATTTTCCCTTGTTTATCACCGTAACACGTTTTAAGCAAGTTTACACAGTCATGAAGAGATTGCTCAATGCCAGATGGATGAATGAAAATCCCGGATGGTGACTGCAAAAGAAAGCAGATAGTGAAGCTCGATTGCTATACCTTACCAGGAAATTCAAAGAAATAAGCTCCAACACTGGTTTTGTCCTAGTAGGACAGCAATACAAACTGTCGATACAAGGAAAAAAAACAATGAAAGAATGACACCATCATATTTAAGAGTGAAGCTGATTATAAACACATCAGTTTTTTCAACTTTGTTCGAGCCACGGCTGCTTCAGAGTTTAAGTTCAAATCCAAAAATACTGAGGATAACAAAAAA
Source organism: Primulina eburnea (assembly GCF_022965805.1). Taxonomy (NCBI): domain Eukaryota; kingdom Viridiplantae; phylum Streptophyta; class Magnoliopsida; order Lamiales; family Gesneriaceae; genus Primulina; species Primulina eburnea. The sequence continues at coordinate 974,213 of NC_133111.1, forward strand.
AACACAGATCTGGATACAGAGAGTGCAACCTTCCGGTTGATAAAATATATTTGGCCCATACACTTGACAACATAGATTTTCAAACTGAAACTCACAAACTAATCATCTATGGGCAACTTGGCATGTCTTGGGTCATATAATAAAAGAAAATATGATGTGACTTATCCTCTTTCACATTTCTTTTTCTTCTACAGAAACAAACCAACATCAGGCTGATTTAACAAAGATAACAAACGTCTTCGATATTCTTATCTATCCTGGGGTCATTTATTCTGGCCAAGAATAAGAACAAAAGTCATTTCAGTCTCAAATTAATACCAGTTGTCAACATTTAAATGGTAATGAATAAAAAGCTCATCACCAGAGTGAATAACACAAGAACCTACAAAAATAAACATAAATATCACGCTCCCAGACTTCATGCGGCATAGAATCTGGCAACATTTGATTCTCACTCACACACACACGCGGAGAACAGATTAACAGTAACCCCAAAGCATGCAAGCAATGTGTGCATAAAGATAGAGTTACATCGAGAAACGAACATACACAAACAGCTTTCAGATTTGCCAAATACAACTCCGAACTTTGAACTTCAGCACGTCTCCATCTCTCATAAAACATGTAAAATTTCACAACTTCATAAGCAGGATCAAAGTTATCCATCTTAGAGCTGGACAGATCTGTATCATCTCTGGGAGATGTACTTGGACCAAGGTTAAAATGACCAATAGCTTGTATAATACCAGCCGCACATCTCTCCGTTGCATGTATTATTTTAGAATTATCCTTTGCATTGGCAGCATGCCACTGTAATAATTCTTCCTGGGCATTACTGACCTGTAGGAGGTTTTTTTTTTTTTTTTAAAAAAAAAAAGCTTTCAGAAACTAATTGCCATAATCTTGAGATTCCATCGAGGGGAAGCAAACAGTAGCAAATATTTTGTGAAACACTGACCATGACACCATAAACGTCTGGAATGCTAAAGAGTTCAGCATCATTTCCAGAGTCGCCACAAACAAGTGTATTGTCTGGCATTTTCCCCTCAGACTTGAACTTCTTAAGCAAATAAGCAAGTGCCTGCCCTTTGCCAGCACCTCGTGGCAATATGTCGAGGTCCATTCCCCCACTATAAATAATTTTGACATCCAACTGGAAATCAAAGAGCCGAGAGGTGAGGGACTAAGCCAAAAAGAAGAATGCTGAATAAAATTGCTTCTCTCCAGTGAAATAAAATAACAAGATTTTGCATAAATATAACATAGTTGAACTTGACATGGTAACACATAAATGGGAAATAGTTATCATACCCCACGTTCTTCCAAGCGAATTGAAAGAGCCTTCATAATCTCCTGAGCCTTGTCTTTCTGAACATAAAAGCTTACTTTGTGTAACCGTTGCTCTGTTTCCGACTGCAATGCCACAAAATGTTTAGATAGACCATATATTCCCATACAAACCTTACTGACCATGTGGTATTTTCAATTCATATAAATCAATCTGTATGCTGTATCTATGACAATACCTGAAGTTTAAGTTCAGAAATTTTTTTGGTCTCTTCAGATACAATGTTTCTGTCCCAATTATGATTTAAGAATTCAACCCAGCCTTCATCTGGTACCATAGAGTTTCCATATGTTATTTCTGTTCCAACTGACAATATTGTGATATCAGGGGTTAGCAGCGGCTTCTCTTTCCTTAGCTCCTTGTATAATGTGGGTGACCTTCCAGTTGAAAACACCAACAAGGAATTTTCACGATAATTGGATTCCCACAAGCCATTGAATCTAAGAAGCGAGAGGTTCTCGGGATCATGATGGTCAACCTGAATTATACAGTCTCATTTGTTCAATCCACATAAGCTGGATAATAAAAGCAAAAACTTACCATCGTATGGTCAAGATCCGAGACAATCATGAGACGTGCAGCACCAGAAAGCCTGTCCATGCTTATCCTAAGGTTAGGTTCAATCTGTAAATAAATAGGCGACAATGAGGGGAAAAAGTAATAAAAAAACTAATTTCATCACCACTCATTTTTAAACAACATTTTCTTCTTGACAATAATACAACTAAAAGACGTAACACGTTCTATACATTTTACGTCACTGAACTGAGATGTAGGAACTTACTTGAGAAGTCTATGCCAAATTTAGGACTTAACTTTTACAATCTATCTCCCATGCAAACAATTTGCAAAAATAGACAGACCCCAAAGATAACACCCTCGCACAAACAAATCACCACATGATTCGATAATAAAACTAATGAACCACACAGAAAATGAAGATCACAAAACATTTAGTCACAGAGAATCAGTGATATCATAGAAGATTCAACAGTACAAAATGCCAATATAGCGATCAGAAAAACTGCATTATAATTCACATTCAGAACACATCCAGATAACTGATGAAAAATTCAAAATGATAAAAAAAATTCCACGTTTATCACTATAGCACTAACATCTATTTTGCATGCAAAAACGTGAAACTATTTGGGGCAACATGTTGAGACTAGGAAGCTCGATTTCAGATCAAGAAAAACGTAAATCTCTACCACCAAATCAAATTTTCTCCCCGTCATACGACATCCAGTAGAATAAATGGAATAGCACTAAGATTCAAAAGCAAGGTTCAAATTATTTCGTTCAAAATCCATAAAAATTGATCAAACAAATTTATTCACCGAGAGAGAGCGAATTGTATTTGTATATCCTCGTAAATGAACAGAAAAAAACCACATCTTTCTTGTAAAGAAGATATTGGCAAACGCAAGATTTGAATTTTTAGCAAATCAAAACTACATAATCCATCCACGAAGAGGAAAAGAATATCAGACGTACAAATCTCAAGACAATCACATTCAAAACAAGCTCGTCTTATCATCGATTCATAGAGCAAAACCCATAACACAAGATTCCATTTTTCAAATCAAAGAGGCAGAATATCTCGCTATAGAGATTTAACGATTCGATCCCACACGCGGATACACAGACCCAGACCACACCCAGCCGTTGCTCAACAAATAAAAATACACGTCAGCATTCGTAGGTGTTCCGATGTACCTGAGTAACAGCCGCGGCTGCGGTGACGGTGGTGGAAGAGAAGCGAGCGAGGAAGAAACGCGACGAAATTGGAATATTCGCAGAGGAAGGAAAGCGGAACAACTGAAGTGTGAGATATGGTGGCATGGAACTGCTGCTAATTCGGGCCATTGGCCTCTCACTTTATTGGCAGTTAATTAAAAACTATGCCACCCTTTTTCTTTTTTCCACAAATTCATGCAAATAGGACCCCAAATCTTTATTTTTTTAAAAAATAAAACATATTATAAGCAAAATCATAAAAAAAAAAATTCAATTACAAAGGCCTCTCTTTAAATTCTTAAAGCTAAAGAATTATTTTCACGATGAATCACAAATGTGACAAAAACAATAAATTAATCACTTATTTGGATGATTGAAAATCGAATATGTCTCTTCTGAGACGGTCTCACGAATCTTTATCTGTGAGACGGGTCAAGTTTACCGATATTTACAATTAAAAAGTAATACTTTTAACACAAAGAGTAATAATTTTTCATAAATGACCCAAATAAAAGATCGATCTCACAAAATACGATCTGTGATATCGTTTTACACATATTTTTGTTTTTAAAATAACAATTCACATTAATTAATTTATAATTTCCAATCTAATATAATTCTAATATATGAAAAGAGGCCAGGTACCGAGAAGCCTGACACGTTTAATGTGAAAAGACCACTTGTATTTTAATCATTATTAATAGATGTTGTCAATTAGATATTGTTCAACTATTAGATATAATATAAAATATCTAAATTATATATTTAATAGAGATGATTGACATCTTAATAATAAATATGAAAATGAACAATATATTAAATTAAAATTATAATATGAGTGTATGTATATATGCATAATTTATACATTTCTTTGTGGTGCACATTTCGGATAGGGTTGGGTTAGCCAATCGTGAACGGGTGGGTAATGCAAATGGGAGATAAAAGACTGAAAAAAATATTAATATTATTTAAAATTAATGGCAGATTCTATATCATATTTTAAAAATAATATAACTTTTGATGACATTTATTTTCTCTTCGCAATTAAAATTATATAATATTTTATTAAAATTATTAGGCAGAGTCTATATGAATGATATAATTATTTATTATTTTTCAAATCAAACAATTCAAAATAGCTACTAAATAATTTTTAGTATATATAATTATCTCTAACATTAATAACATGGAATATGTATCCTCCATGCATCCCTTAATCTCCCGTGATTCTCTCGCAAAAACCTGCTCTAATAATAGTAGGCAATGTAAGTGGCTGAACGAACCCAATATCGATCTCGTGCTCCAAATATCCAGTGACCTCGTAATTTCAAGAAATGGGATCGGTCTGGGCTCTGACAAGTCGAGCGCCAACTAGGGATATGTTGGATTTTGGGTTTCCGAATTCTGACCGGTTCAGCACTAATAGCAAGAGTAATCCTTTGTTCGGCATTGGCGACCAAAAACCAAGAAACCTATGCCAGAATGCATTTCGTTTTAACTCGTTGAAGACCCAGAATTGCTGCGATCACCAGCTTCTTAAGTTGAAATTTGGGGGTGGGATGGCTAAACAGGTGAAAAGATTCTATCTTTTTAGGTTAAAAGCAGGCGTAGAAGCAGATAAAACAGTGGAAGATGTGGGTAGTCTTGTTGGTGATGCACATAGTTCTTTTTATGACGCTATTGTTATAGGTTCTGGAATTGGTGGATTGGTGGCAGCTACTCAGCTGGCTGTGAAAGGTGCCAAAGTCTTGGTTCTGGAGAAGTACGTGATTCCTGGGGGAAGCTCTGGGTTTTACCAGAGGGATGGATTCACTTTTGATGTTGGTTCATCGGTGATGTTTGGTTTCAGTGATAAGGTTAGTTTATCACTGAATGACGTCTCCTCATTCAAAGGTTTTGAGCTGTTTTTTCTTGGATAATTTAGTTCTATGCTAACCTGAGGTTGCTCCATTTGTGTGGAAGTTCAATTCAATATAGTCTAAGAATCCAAGTAGTAATCATCCACTCTAATGTATCACGCCGCCAAATGTTAACGGGATTGCGATTGATGTTGTAAGTAGTTCTCCTTTTAGATTTATCTTTGATAAGGCTATTATTAGTTATAACTTATAATTTCTATTGAAGGCATAACAGATTGGTCGACCGGATTTTCAAATCATATAAATATTGAGTGTTGTAACTGGCAGTCGGAATGCCACTTCGTTGGCAACACTTTTGGTCCACTTTCATGCAAAAGAATTACAGAATATTTCTTGTTAGCATTTAAGGCAGCGGCCTACTTAAACATACTTATTTGGCTAAGACTCGGATGAATTATGTGTCTAAAACTTCCAGAAGATGGAAGATGTGAACATCCAAATTTGGAGATGCAGGTTACTTTTCACATGCTTGTCTTCTAATGAAGAATGTGATGCGATGGAAAGAGTTTTGGCATGGTTTTTCTTATGCTATTTGGTGAGAACTTATTGCTGGATGTGAGATTGAGAGATTAGATATAAACCTACTTATAATGAAAAGAAGATGTAAATTTGTGTGCAATGATATTTGGAAAAAAACAAAAAAGTCTTAATACTGCAGTAAAGCTGGTAAAATTTGGCTCCAGGATGAAATATTTAACTGTGAGATCATAAATCTTGTCCTATTTGGTGGCTGACTAGATTGAAGTGTGAGAACTTGTCTATTTAGTTTCGATGGTAATATACCATAACTGTATATTCTATGGAGCTTCATATCAAATTACAATCGTTGAGTGGAATGTGTCCTTGTTTCTTCGATTATGTTCTCTGGTATGGCAATTATCTTGTAATTAAAATATTTTCCTAGAACAGATTGGGTTGACTTGAAGTTTGATGCCCTTACTAATGTATGGCAATTGTTCTTGGAATTAAAATCTGCCTAAGCATGGATTCAAAAAAACACCTGCTTAAGCATAGTAAATATATATTATATCCTTTCAGGGGAATCTTAACTTGATTACTCAAGCACTGGAAGCTGTTGGATGTAAGATGCAAGTGATACCTGATCCTACCACTGTTCACTATCATTTACCCAACAGCCTTTCCATCCAAGTACACAAAGAATATGACGAATTTATTGCGGAACTTGTCAGTAAATTTCCCCGCGAGAGAGAGGGAATTCTTAAATTTTACGGTGACTGCTGGAAGGTTTGTTTTGCTTAACGTGATTACTGTCTACTCTTGGTTATGCTACAACTGGCGTTGATAGCTTGAACATCTATTGGGTAGATTTTCAATGCGTTAAATTCACTGGAATTGAAATCCTTGGAGGAGCCAATCTACCTGTTTGGACAATTTTTTAAGAAGCCACTTGAGTGCTTGACTCTAGGTAAAAATACTTATTGCCCTACTGTTAATTATTTTAAGTCCGTTGGATATCATAAGGCATATTGTTGTCGGATGTTTGAATTGCAAAATTTTCTGTATCATTTTCTATCACTAGTTACTAGGTCTTGTGCATGAATGGGCATCGGCTAAAGATCCTTTATTTGTTTGTAAACAAGTAAAATAAACCTGTGAATTTTGTATCTAATAATAGAGGTGCCTCTAAAATGGCGTCAGATGAACTACTCGCTGTCCTTATCTTTCTGTTTTGTGTCTTTAAGGAGGAACAACTAATTAATGATTTGATAACATTACTTCTAACCATCAGTTCAATCATTAAGAATGAGTAATAAGTTTTCATCAATCATATTCAAACCGTATGGGGTGGTTATAGAATATTTTACACTTGTACCATATCACATTGAACAAATCAAGGAAAAGCTGGACATCTTGAAGTCAGTCATTCCTTTTTCTTTTGTTTATGTCGTTAAATTTGTGCCTTAAGCTGCAGAGGTCATATTACATCTTATATGGATCATGCTTTTGATATTCATCTCAGCTTACTATCTGCCCCAGAATGCGGGTAACATAGCTCGAAAGTACATCAAGGATCCCGAGTTGCTGTCCTTTATTGATGCAGAGGTATATCCTTTACTCCTTTTTTATATTTGCCAGTACTTTATTTTCTAGAGTTGTTGGTCTGCCAAAAAATGGCAGTTTGCTCGTTATTATTCAATATGGATTTTGTATTTTGCAGTGTTTCATAGTCAGCACTGTTAATGCTATGCAGACACCAATAATCAACGCAGCCATGGTAATCTGGTTTATCACATTTTTGTTCATGTTCCTTTTGGCTCACGTTCTGATTTCTTATTGTTGTCAGGTTTTGTGTGACAGACATTTCGGGGGAATCAACTATCCCGTGGGAGGAGTTGGAGAAATCGCCAAGTCATTAGCAAAAGGCTTGGTTAACCAGGGGAGTGAGATACTATACAAGGCAAATGTAACAAATATTATGATCGAAAATGGAAAAGCAGTGAGTGTAACAGCTCCCTGAGTCCCTTGTTACTGTGTTCGGCATTTTAAGATCTGTAAGAATGAAAAAACATCTTGTTCCCCTTCTTGCAGGTGGGGGTGAATCTGTCAGATGGGAGGCAATTCTTTGCAAAGACCATAATATCGAATGCTACTAGATGGGATACATTTGGTTTGTTCCCATGAACTCGGTTCAACCATTTCTTGAAGTGCTTGCCTTTTTCTTTGACACGGAATCATGTTACTGTGAATTTATTTTAATAGGCAAGCTCTTAAAACTGGAAGATTTACCGGAAGAAGAAGCAAGATTTCAAAGATCATATATTAAAGCTCCATCGTTTTTGTCTATACATATGGGAGTTAAAGCTGATGTTTTGCCACCAAATACTGACTGTCACCATTTTATCCTTGAGGTAAAATGTTGATTTCAGAGCTCTGAATGGGAGTTACTTCTTTGTTATTTTTATCCCGATTCATGATACTCAATTTGTAGGATGATTGGAAAAATTTAGAAGAACCTTATGGAAGTGTATTTTTGAGCATCCCAACCGTTCTTGATTCATCGTTGGCTCCAGAAGGAAACCACATTCTTCATATTTTCACAACTTCTTCCATAGAAGACTGGGAGGTGTTATTTACTTAATCTTGCACTAGTAAAAGCTTCATCCTTTTCATATATTTAATTTAATGTGTTCGCTTTGCCCGTGAAATATAACAGGTTAACCATTTTGTCTCAGGGCGTATCTCGGAAAGTCTACGAGACAAAGAAGGAACTTGTGTCCGAAAAAATAATAAGCAGGCTCGAGAAAAAATTGTTCCCAGGGATCAAGTCATCGATTGTTTTTATGGAGGTATGAAAATATCCTCTCACAAATTCACGTACTTAGCAAGTTCGATTTTCGAGAGCTCAAATGAATAGAGCACTTGATTTTCATTCAAGATCTTGTCATAAATCTGGACACTTCAGGTTCCATATGAGGCGTTGCTTCCAAATATGACAGGTAGGGACACCTAAGACACATAGGCGATACCTGGCTCGAGATAGTGGCACATATGGTCCAATGCCTCGTGGTACTCCAAAGGGATTATTAGGAATGCCATTTAACACAACTGTAATCAAATTATCTTTTCATTCATCCCACCTCCTTCTCGATTGGAACAATAGTATGTAAAATTTACTTTTTCTTGTTATGGAACTTGTAGGCCGTAGAGGGTCTGTATTGTGTGGGCGATAGTTGCTTTCCAGGTCAAGGCGTTATAGCCGTAGCTTTTTCTGGAGTAATGTGTGCACATCGAGTAGCAGCTGATATAGGTAAAATGGATTGGAAGTATGTACTGGAGGTGTTAAATTTGTCAAAACTGTACTTCTCTATTCTATATAAATGAACTTGTGTTTTCTGGACTTCTCGTAGGATTTGAGAAGAAAAATATCGTACTTGATGTCACTCTTCTTCGATTACTTGGTTGGTTAAGGACATTTGCATGAGAGGTTCAACAGGTAGGCGTCGGGTGCACATGAACGAGAATGACAACCTCTGATTACTAAGGGATATCTGTGTGCTTGGAAGTTCTGGGAACTTGTGATGTGTGAGGCGTGTCGATGGTGGCTGTTTAGCCTGTTTGTATGACCTGTCCATCTTGTCTATAATCACAATATAAACTCTCTTTTTCATTCTTGATCACTATTAGATTTGGAGAAGGTCAAAATGTGAAGTTATATTAACTGATTCATGGCCAATAACAATATTCAATTATCTCAAATGAGAGTAAAAAAGCACAAGATTGACTGATAAGTCAATCTTACCGTAGAATGCCTTCTTCTATCAGCTTTCAAAGGTGTGAAGAGCAACTGAAAGTAGAATCCGATAAATGGGGTGGGGGTTACTAAAACAGCAAGCACATAACAGGCACATTAATCTCCGGAAAAAAAGTTAGAGAAGTTTGATTTTTTTCTAATAATGTGAGTTTGACCCTCCAAAAAATACATTCTTATAAGTTTTTAATTCCCACTTCCTACTAGAAGTTTAGACGTGATTGTAATCTCTACTGTCTTAACAACCAGAAACGAGTCAAGATCGTCATAACCAGTTATTACATGGCTCAGACCTTATAAATTAGGAAAATTAAATGGAGTTGCAGGTCAACAATTTCAGAAAGCAACCTTTGCAAAGAAAAAAAAAACTAAAAGGACAGCGTGAAGCTCATGTTCCTGATCTAAAATCCAACCTGATCTTTACAACAAAATGCATCAAAATTTTCCTTCTCATATCAAAAAGCAAAATTTACACAAGTAACGAACATGAATGTTTCAAGGATTATTCGACTTACAAGTACCCTTTAGCCCCATCATTAGACCGTTTTGAGTCCCTTCTTTCCAAAACCAGTGTCTTGCATCATGGCCACGAATTCACTGTAGTCAATCCGACCATCCTGGAAAAGGTGTAAAACTGGTTAACACAATCTTTTCTTCCAAAAGTTAAAGTTCATATTCAAGAAAATAATATACATTATCCTGATCAACTTCGCATATTATTTCTTCCAGGTGAACATCTCCTAGACCAAATTGCTCACAAGCCAGTTGGAGCTCATCCCGTGTGATATAACCACCGCCGTCTTTGTCAAAATACGAAAAAGCTGCAAACAAGTGATCTTCTCTCTGAACTTTGTTTAGATTCAGCATTGCTGCTACAAATTCTCCATAATCTATGGTTCCACTATTGTCAATATCAGCCTGAATTATCAAGGAAATAAAAGGTGTTACGATGTTGACTGGTAGAGATTTTCTTGATGTCATATCCCTTATTTAGGAAATCGTCTGAGGATTAGTCATTCTCCAAATATTCATTGTTTTGGATTATTTGTAATGACTAAAGAACCAAATTTCTCGCAGATAAATAATCTGTACTTACAGCTTGCATCAGGCCAACTATTTCAGTCTCTTTCAGATCGGCACCAACTCTTTCCAAACCGTTTTTCAGTTCTTCGAGAGTGATCTGTCCACTGTTATCTGCATCTATCATTTTAAATAGTTCCTTTAGCCCAGCAATCTCCTCCTCTGAGAGACTTTCAGCTATAACCTATTGATGAGAGAGTAAATTTGTAAAAAGTAGAAAAAATAATCGTGGCTCTCTTTTAGGACGAAAAATACTTGCAGATTTTTATGTAACTGATGTCTGGTAAATTCAAAACGATCTATATTTTTTTTTTGCTACACGTGGGCTGTAAAACAATGAAAAAACTGCAATAAAATACCCTGATGGCTATCTTCTTGAGTTTATTCATGGCAGAAAATTGCTTCAGACGAGAGAGAACAGCTGAATCAAGAGGCTTATCTGGAGCTTCGCCATCAACTTGTACCCATGGATGGCCTGCACAAATGTATTGTATCTATAAAATTCATTCAGAATTTGAATTCATTCATCCTTAAGCAGGAAAAACAACAGCTCACAGGCTCTGTCAAATCTTATTCAAAATATGCAGACTTATGAGGAAGCTTTTACACAATAAATTCTTTCAATTGTCAAACAGAAGCGGTTAATGCTAACAAATCTCGGTCGAAACTCATGCAAGTTTCTAGTCTATTGCATGCATTTTCCTTCAGAATGAAAAGCCTTGTCAACACCATCAACAATTACTTATGCATAATGTGGTCAACTCTTAATTAATTCTTCAGGTCTTCTATGATACTGTATTTTTACTAGAGAACAGCAGTAGTAACTAGGAGGTGTTATATTATAAGGCTCTTCATAAATACACATGTGGTATACTCACAAAGAACTTGATAGGCTGATAGCCGCATCTTGGGATCTCGCACAAGCATTTTTCTGACTAGATCTTTTGCACTTTCAGATATATCAGGCCAAGGTTCTGATATAAAGTCGAGCTCCCCTTTCAGAACCTGCTCGAATATTCCTTGTTCCGATTCTAATCCAGAACACAAGATTTTCAAGCAAGGAATCAGAGAACTGCTAGATTCAAGCATAATAAATATATATGAAATGAAAAAACAAGAAATACGGAGAAAAATTGCTTACCATCCCAAAATGGTGGAACTCCACACAGCAAAATGTAAATAATAACTCCTGCACTCCAGACATCACATTCTGGGCCATAATGCTTCCTTAACACCTCGGGGGCTACATAGTACGGGCTTCCAACCACATCAGAAAATGTTTCACCTGACAAATTATATTTTTCAAACCTAATCAGGGCAGAGAAAAAAGGACTAAAATACAAAAAATAGGTAGGCAGAGAGAGGGATTCTCTAGCTAATTTTGAAAATTCATGCATTTCTGCTGAATCATCCGAGATCATGTAAAATTATTAACAAAGGTTAATAATAAGGTTATACAAAATTCCATCTTCACTTAATTCACAAAATCACTATAATGGCCATTTTGTGAGGTCAACAGCAGAACTATTCGGAACTCAGAGACATATATTTTTAAGTTAACAAACCAAAATTAGATAAAAGTTTCATTCATGAGTACCAGGTATAAAAAACATTGAAAGCCCAAAGTCAATGGTCTTAAGAGGTGACTCCTCTTGCTCGTTCACGAAAAGAAAATTCTCAGGTTTCAAGTCTCTATGCATAACCCCCAAGGAATGACACGCTTCCACAACACCAACTATTATCCTTGCAAGCTCCGCGGCCTTTCTTTCTGTATAATGGCCCCTTTGTATGATCCTGTCAAATAGTTCTCCTCCCGCACAAAGCTCCATTACAACATGAACAGCCATGGCATCCTCATAAGCTCCTATAATAGATATTACATTAGGATGTCCAGCCAAGTGGTGCATTATCTGAATTTCTCTCCTAACATCCTCCACATCCTCCTCTGTAGTTAACTTCCTCTTTGGAATAGATTTGCAGGCAAACTCTTTGTTGGTTACCTTATCCACACATAAATATGTTGTTCCAAATTGCCCTTGTCCTAACTTCTTCCCTAAACTATATATCTCTTTTAGATTTTCTGTTTTTCGTTGTAAAACTGATTCAACTTGCAGTCCTACACTCGACACTCTCTTGATATGAGTAGGCTTATTTTGTTTTGTCCCATCTTTCGGCTTGTTACTGGCGTCATTAGTATTTGTATAACTATGATCACAGGCCTTCACCTCTGGATTTACCAGATTTTGGGGATCCACGAAGTAAGCTTCCTCAGCCGCAATTTTAATTGGCGTTGGCGGGACGCTCTGTACACAAGACTGACAGGAATCGGAGATTTTGATATCTGGACTCACTGGGCTGTCACTGTTTTTATTGCCATTCTTGTTTTTAGTACTGCTGGCTTCTTGTTCTTGATTTGGAGGCGGAAGGGTCTCCGGCTGCCGAGTTTTCCACACGGCAGCTGTCACGGATTGTAAGAAGCCTTTTTCGCCCAAGTTTGGACCTACACATGTATTCCCCATCAAATACTGGATAACCTCAAATAATACCTAACCCTCTCGAATATAACCATCCAAACATTCCCTTGTTGATCTCGTTCACAACAATGTAGCCATAGAGGTTTCGACATTCAATATCAGATCAACACAACCTTAATCTCAAAACCCTCAAACAATTCAACCCAAAAAGACGATCTTTTCTATGTAACAGAGAAACAACCCCAAAAATCACAATCTTTTGATGAATGAAAATGAAGCCAGAAAAGCAAAATATGTCTGAAGCAATACAATACGATATTATTATTGAAGAAGAAACCACCCAATAATTTGCAGTACCATTAACGAATGGAACTTTAAAGGCTGCGCGATAATGAATCACGAACAACAAAAGAATGTCATCAACGATTATAAGAATCTGGGAAGGCAGATGAACGCGTATATATAATATATCATTATATTGGTAAGGAAACATGGATTAAAAAACAAAAACAAAAAAGATCAACAGAAAAATGAATGGAGGAATCGAAGAAGTGAGAAAATTGTGGAATGTGAGAAGTGACTTGTTGATTCAACTCGGCAGGAAACATCAATGGATCGATTCGTTTGACTGGTTTTGGATTCTCAAAAGAAGAAGATGAAGTTGAACAGGAAATTTTTCACCTAAATAAATTGCATGGGGTGGCAAGCTTCTCATAGCATTTACTCAAAATTATACAAAAAGTATTTATTACAAAGAAAATTGAGTAGCTCTGTTGTCACATGTTTCACGAATCTTTATCAGATGAGTAATCTTACCGATATTCACAATAAAAAGTAATACTTTTAGCATAAAAAGTAATAATTTTTCATGGATGACCCAAATAAGATATATGTCTCACAAAATACGACCAGTGAGACTTTCTCACACAAGTTTTTACCAAGAAAATTATATACTATATAAAAATTTATATTTCAATCAAATCACAATTTCGCTGGTGAACACTATATTGTGAATCACGTTAATTTATATATGAAAGAAACATTTACATGTACATATTAATTATAATCTTTTGGAAACTAAAATTAATTGGAGAAGTATTTCTTATTTATTTATCGAATTAATGGTAATTCTGGTAGTTTCATGTAAATATTGTGTGCTGCACAGTCGTTTTTCTCGTTATAGTTGTTAATATATTATATTTTTTGTATTTATATCAAGTAATATATAAGTTCTTTAGAATGTATATAAATATTAAGAATTTTTAGGGAATGGTTTTTTTAATTATTTATAATGACTTTTTGAGTAGGGTTACTTTGGTTGTTTAATGTATAATTATTTTATTAAAAAAATCATAAATTATGATAATTATTGTAGCGCTGATATATTGAGTATTTCTAAATTTTGATATCTTCGAGCCTTGAATCAATTTTACTTGAAGGAGAAATGATATTCCTAATTTAGTTCCCAAAAATACAGGGAGACAGATTTTTAATCGTGAGATGGATCCTGCAGGTTAGGAAAATGAAAAATCATATCATAAGTTTTATGTAGAATAGGTTTCTTGTGAGACGGTCTCACGAATCTTTATCTATGAGATGGGTCAACCCTACCGATATTCAAAATAAAAAGTAATCGTATTAGCATAAATGATCCAAATAGAGATCTGTCCCACAAAATACGACATGTGATACCGTCTCACATAAGTTTTTGCCTTTTACATATTTTTTTAAAGTAAAGGTGTAATTATGTTATATATGTATGGTAAGTGCAATGGAAGGGGCACTAAAATGTTTCATAGTCTCTCATCATATATATTGAATGTTATCTGACTTAAATTGCTCGTATTAGGTTTCACTACAATTATTATTCGCATGTAATTAAGCAGTTTCTTCAAAATTAAAATTAAGGGTTGATTTCAAAGCTCAAGGCTGAAAATTATTCAAATAATTCAATGGCAGTACTATATATAATCATTACTTACACGAGAAATTTGATTTTTTTTAGTTAGGGTGATAATTGTTATAACGATTATCGAATTTGAAATTTCGTCTTAAATTTGAGATTTCGGTGAGTTATAAATAATGTCGAAATTTGATTTTCAATTGCCTATCATCTTATATACGACCTATTCGGGGATTCAAATTTTAACGAGGACTTATTCGATTTCGAAATCTAATTGATTTTTTAAAAAAAATTATATCAAAATTATGGGGCAGCTCATTCCCATGCAAATGGAACAAGTATAGTATTTACACGTAAAGATAAAAAAGGTTAAATTACCTGTCGAGAAGCTCCAAATTCAAGAATGGCTCAGGCGGCCGGCGGGACTTCTTCCTCGGACTTGGTTCTCACCGTGCCTCCAAAAAACGGAGCCATCAGAACGTAACCCCGCACCCTAACCGGCACTAACTCCGGAGACCCGCGGCGGAGCTGCACCGCCACATGGTGGGCCAGGTAACCAGGTTCCCACCCGATGACCCAACGAATCGCCCACGATGAAAGCCCTATCAAAGTCAACCCCTCAATTTTCCAACCATTCGTCTCCATCACCGCTTTTCAATAGAAGCGCCTGGTTTCGGAGCCACTCAACGGAGCTTATAGCATCGTCCACGCGGCGGAGCCTCCAAAAATATTTAATTAGTTTTTTTTTTTGTTTTCTGAGTAAGCTGTGTGTGAAATAAATAATTGTAAATTAACTAGAAATAAAAATTGTAATTGTAATACATCGTAAACTGTGAAAAAGGTGTGAATCTTGTTTTTGTGGAGGATTATGGCGTTTGATTATCTTTTTTTTAACTTGGAACTTTCTTTTACTGATTCTGTTTCGGAGATTTAAACGATAATATCTAATGAGGTTCAGGGGAAATGGTGAAGCTGAATGCCGACAAATATGTCTTAGCTTGTGCTTAAGTGAGACTGTCATTATCACTCTGGTAAGAAGTTAACCAATGCCAAGTCAATTTTACAAAGAATTATATATTCTTGTTACCTGCATCATCTTTATAATGATGCAGGTTCTTGAATTCAAAAAAGGGAGACTGGAAAATTTGTTCTGGAAAAGAGATGGCTGTGCTTCGTGCGATGGTCAATCCAGCTTCGTCTGCCTCAACAATCAAGACTGTGCCATAAAATCTGGCGATGGTAAAAACCGAGGGGGGTCTGTAGACTGTAGCCTTGCTATACAACTAGCGGTCTCCGGCACAGACAAGCACGAAGCGGTTTTCAATTCGTGGTACAAGGTTAGCAACCTTCGACAATATTCCCGCGTTCGCCTTTATTCCGGTCTAAGGGACTCCCTCACCAGCCAATACAACAGATTCATCTAGAAGTTTTTACGTGGTTGTAGATTTATTGGTATTGTAATTTTTTCTTCGCCTTATGCTTGTCATCTTGAGGTCCAAAACCATTGTTTCAAATTTCTTTGATGTCTCCAGGTTAAGTAAATTTGATCATTTTTCACTTACAGCACTGATCATCCATCTCATTGTTGGAAAGTTGACATCCATTCAAATGTCTTGTTTATAATCACTTTATATGCTTACGTGAATAATTTATAAGCCATATTGATATATACCTTGGAACTACTAAAAATCACAAGATTGGGAAATTTTAAATTTCCAGCTCGAGTTTCAAATCTAAGTTTAGAACCCGGCAAAAATTTGCACCTAATTGACATCAGTCAACAGAAGGAAACATGTGGTCTAATTTTTTTTTTTTAATTATAAATGTAGAACGGATAAAGTTTGGTTTCTGAAGAGAAGTACAATTAAGAGTAATTTGGGTGACCTTTTTTGAATTAAATTTCCAGTCAAATCTTTGCTGCCCGTTGAAGTCTCCGATAAATGTATAATTCCATCATTACATTACATGGAATTGTGAAAATGAATAATTATTCACCTTTGAACCATACAAGGGCAAGCAACTCCTTCCTTAGCTATAAAAAGAAGGCCTTGGGATCTATATTTGCTCCTTGTTTTGCAGTTCTTTAAGTAAATCCATTGTCAATCAACCAAATGCCTTCAAACGGCTGTAGATGAGAATCAGCGGTGCAGAATGAAACAGTTTGCGCCTTTTATCATCTGAATTTGACACGGTTCTGTTTGTCGGATAAATAAAACAAAGCCGATCATCTGGGGGGCAAATTGACCCTAGGTGGTACATCAGCAGTACCAGATGATGATTGTTGGGTCGGTAGCGTTGTTGAACCAGCTGCAGCTATATTCACCTCCTCGTGAAGTATATCCATCCCATTCCAATCGATACCCGCTGTCAATATCAGAATACAAAGCATTAAAAGTGGTTTAGATATTAGAAGCACAGAAACTATTACAAGCCTGGGGAGAACAATACAATCTGTCTTCCACATGTCTGTGATGCTGACATCTGCATCTGATAGAAGCCAATAGTCTGTTTCATCCTATAAAATTAAACATGAGTTCAGGACGGATAACAGTTGCAGAAACATGGTAATGTAAAAAAAGTCGAACTGAAATAGGAAGCAATACACAAGTCTCAGGGGTTTAACAATCAAAATCCACGAAGATACATCAACATTTTTGCTCGTAGATGGCAGATTTCAGACACTTGTGATGCTAACAGAGTATAAGTGAAACAACCTTACAAAACAACACCTGGACATCAAACAAGAATAAAAAAAATAAAAAGAAAAAAAGAACGGGAGAACACTAAAGAAAATTTGTACCTTAAACAGAATGCGTGTATAGCAAGTAGACACCCTTTAAAGTATAGGGTAAGTTTAATTTGTCGGGGGGTACTTAGTCAAGTACATACTTATTTAACAAGGTAAGATTTAAAACTCCAGAAAACACTTACACCAACGCTTGATGGGACTATCTTTGTCATTCTTCCAGCGAATTCTTGTGAAGCAACAAAAATAGAATCAAATCCTTGACTATCTTGTGCCGCGGCTTCAATTTCTGGGCAATTGTTTGGCAAGCAGGTCCTCTGCATTGTTGGATTTTCATTTGAGCCAGAAATTGAAGCAATGGGAAAGGTTGTTGATTGTTCAACTCCATTCATGTCGTCGAATTTTTCCTCGAATTGGCTTGACCAAAATGAAAATATTTTGGAACAGTTACAGATGATTAAGGAACAAGTTTACCATTAATTTTGATGGCTGGTTAAGTCTAAAATGATACCTGACAAGGTAAACATCAATAGGACCCATTGTACTTCTGAGTATAATTCTATATCTTCTCTGGGGATAATCAACAGCCTGAAGATGAAAGTATAATTTGAACAAATGACTAAGAAGAATCAGTAGTAAAGCTCATATAAGATCCCTTCTACCTATACCTCGTCAGGATCCGGAACTTCCAGAGTGGTTCCATGCGGAGCTTTGATTGCTATGAGGGTTTCATTCTGTCACGAAACATAAAGTTAAAATTCAGGAGAGATGACGGGACAATCCTATTCAATGCATCTGTCAATAAAGGTATCTGAATATTCTTCTATATTTTTTCACTCAAACTTAAAATGTTACATAAAAACAATTACAAAGAACTGTACAACCAAAATGTCCCAGTACATAGAACCTACCAAGACCAAAAAACTAATAAAAAATTTCCACCAACGCTCGTATTGAAGTACAACATAGACATCTTATGCTCCAAACTCACCGAAGGAACTTAAAATAGCAAAAAACCAAACGAAACTCGAATAATGACAATGAGATAACAACTTTCTGTGCAGCAATGGTTGACAATTGATGACAACGACTGACAGCTCAGTGATTAAAAAGATTTTGTCACCCCTCTGGAATCCACGAGAAACAAAGACTTATTCAACTCAACAACTTCTAAACGTTCATATAGAAATCTCACACACCTCCTTTCTTCGAGTCATCTTATTTATATATACAGAGTAACATATAAGCACCATGGGAGGACAAGAAATGAACCTGGAATCAGGGTAAACCTTTAATGTCATCTTCGGTTACAAAAAGCCATCTAAACCGCCAAAGTGAAATAACATTAGTAAACTAGAAAATCATTGAAGTAGAGTCGGATAACAGAATTTAAAGCTATCCAGACAATTACTTTTGATTGTGTTCATCTTCGCTCAAGCATCTTAATTTTTCCTGCATTTGCCTGCAACATGATGAAAATTGAGCAGTGAGCATGTATCATAGCAGACAACAGCAGCGCCATATTGCTTATAAACATTCAGATTTTATTACCTTGTTCGTTCATCTAAAATTCTTTCTTCCATGGACAGGTTTTCAATTTCTGCCTGCAAACATAAGCAAGACAAATGACATAGCTAATGCATCAATCTACTCACAATAGTAGAATCCTCAAAAGTAATTTTGAAGTGATGATAAAAGGAAATTATCTTGGGCATGTCCGTTCATGCTTGGTCATGCTTAAACTTGAAAGGCATAAAGAACAAATAAGAGTACTTTCTATAAAAACCAGTCTTTATACACATACCTGCAAAAGAGTGGCATCATCGTCTGCTTCTCCGGGTTTCGAATTATCAAGTCCCCTAGAAAGCGATATATTGAATTTTCATTAAGATCTACTACTCGGTGCCATCCCCTATATGGATTATAACAGAGGGTCAACAAGCTCAAGATGTATCTTTTTAGATGTAATTCATCCTTACTTCCAGTGGATTCTGTTTTTAAGCTTTTTTTCTATAAGACCAATCCCTTCAAGGACATTGGTTATGTCATATATCCTTCTCTTCTGAACCTGTAACACATATCTTCATTTGAATTATCTGATTCACATTATAACATATATACTCATGCATCTACCAGTTGATCACCTGTAAAGTGTCAGCAGCTTTGTTCAAATCAAGCTCACCATCTTCTGCATGCTTTATTAAGTTTATGAACTTTTTTGTCAGAAGACCTAGGAAACATCAGAAGTAGTTGTCAGTATTAATCTCGTGAAACTATGTATTAATATTCAAACTGATGCAGAGTGATGTAATTACTCAAGGAGCTATCATAGCGGCAACTGCTAGCAGGAGTAAGAGGAGATGGAGCATCTGCAAATTTATGTCATGATACCATTATTCAGATAATAGACAAGTAAATTGTGCAGAGTGCAAACCTAAAGGCACCAGAGCAATGACCATATATCGATATACGGATATTTTTTGGAACATCAACGCAGTCAATAATTTGGTTCATTCAAGAACAATGTGGTCCATGATAATGATGCTAAATTAACGTATCACAAAACTGCAAGAGTGTCTCACCAATATTGGAAATGGAGGTTGAAGGCATAGATCTGTTGTTTTTGGTGACTTTTGACCGTCCATTGAGCCTTCCTCCTTTAGCAGATACAGGTGTACGGAAGGGACTGTTAGCTACATCACTTGCTGTCCACTCATTAGACACCGCTTCATTTTCCCCACTCACATTCTTCCTTTTCAAAGGCTGTGAAATGACAATTTGGGACAATATGGATCAGCTCCTCAAAAGACATTTAACCAAAACGATTCGAATAGGACGACATGGAAAATCATGTTAATGATTGGGGGAGGATATTTTCATTGATTCGCTTTTGCTTATATAATATATAATAGAAGATAAAAAATCAAATAGGATGGAACAAGAGGCTAGCACATTTTAGCAATGAGATTTTCAAAATAATGGAACTCCCAATTTCATCAATAGAGTATCAATACTCTCGTCGTTTCACTCATATATCACAGATCTAACCACCCATACGTTAACAATTTGTCGAGCTATGGTTATGCTCAATTATATAAAGAACTCGCGAACAATAATAAAACTCAATTAATTAAATTATATTCAGGAATTAATAGCACGGTCAAAATCCAAAAACAAAAAATCAACAACCAAGAACACAAACAAAGTTAAAACGAAAAAATTAGCAATGGAAACGAGAACCGACGGTAGACTTGACAACAACCGCATCCGAGAGCTGATCAGCCGCGGAGACGGCCGAGGCGGCGGCGCGCGCAGGTGTGGAAAAATGGTGGTAGTCATCCGGCTGAGTAAACGGCGGCTTCATGGACGCGAAGGGGAGGTGTCTCCTGATCGCAGTCGGCGGCGTCAGCTGCAGTGGGAAGATCCGCCCATTCTCCGCTGCCGTGGCTGGAGGCGTCGCCGCCTCGTCACGGGGTCCAGCCATTTCTGTCCAATTAAATGAAACGAATTAGTATAGTTGGATGGGATTTGGGAAGGGTTTTGGGAATCGGAGCGAAGAGGGAAAATGAGGGTTTTGTATGGGAGAAAGAATTTGGCGTGGGGGCCTGGGGGAAGTAGAAAACGAGGAAAGGGAGGGAATTTTTGGTTCGGATGGTGTGGAGGGAAGTGGAGAGAAAATGAAATGAATCATTCCCCTGGGTTTTGCACTTCAGTCCGTTCAGTTGAGATTTATTGTATATTTGCCCCTCTTCACCAAATCTTTCAACTTATTTGCATAATAATTTCAAAATTGCAATCTACAAGTAATGCGGCAGAGTAAATTTGGTCGAGATCTTTGTATTAAACTTGTTGCTTTGTTTTTCTTTTTGAAGATTTCGAGACTTGGATATACTGTGAGACGAAATATTCTATTTTGATCACTCGTAAAAAGTATTATTTTTTATGCTTAAAAATATTATTTTAAATTATAAATATGGACAAGATTTCAATTGATTTAACTTATACATATTAATATGTAATATAAATTCACATTTTGAATATTCAAATTATTAAATTCATCTTATATCCGGTCTGCAGGTGTTTTGCACACAATTTTTATATGTTACAGTGTGCTATATGCTAAAGCATCCATTTGTCTAAAAAAAACGATAATTATCTAATTTTAAAAATAAAACGATTGTGAATCTCCAATTTGATTGTTAGTTTTAAACTCCTAAGCTAATATACACCAAAATTAAGATAGAATGAAGATGCTGAAAATCCTAATAAAATTCTGGGAAAGCATATATATGAAGATTGAAATTTTGCATAGATAATTTGCAAATTTTTTTGCTGTTGTGTTGAGTTGAGTTTTTTTTCCCCTTCTTTTTGCCGATATTTTCTTATTTTCTTCAAATTTTTGGGCAGTCATATGTGGACATGAGATATGTGATATAGCTTAAGATTAATCGATGAGTTTCAAGTTATCGAAACTGAATCATACATGTAAGATTCGTGGATAAATTGTATAGATAATATTTAGACAAGATGTATTATAGGAGAAATATGTGAAGAAAATATATTATCGATAAAATCAAAATTGCATCAAGATACGAAGTAATCACCTATATATGTTTGTGTTTCGTTTAGAAAAAAGATTTTTATAATAATGTGATATCATATATTTATTATCATTCAGATGTGACATCATTTATATTTTCATTTGAATTCATCGATAAACTAATTAAGTACTTATCAATTTGTATGATGCGACAGTCTTCCGAAACAATAAATATAAAAAGAGTAATTAATTAAGTGATGGGATATTTGGAATTCAAATATTGAAGGCAAAGAGAAGCGGGACAGGGACAGGGGACATTTATGATTATAGTCGTAATTTAAGAGTGTCAAAATTGGATCTAAGTCGATCCAAAAAATATCAGGTTATGATTGATGGTTTTCAGGTTCAGATCATATTGAGTTGGATCTGAAGTCTAAATTGAAAAATTATTTGGGTTGGGTTCAGGTCAACCTTCGTTGA
Source organism: Primulina eburnea (assembly GCF_022965805.1). Taxonomy (NCBI): domain Eukaryota; kingdom Viridiplantae; phylum Streptophyta; class Magnoliopsida; order Lamiales; family Gesneriaceae; genus Primulina; species Primulina eburnea. The sequence goes on from NC_133111.1 coordinate 996,713, forward strand.
TCCAATATGACCCTAATTTTTTTTAAAAAATATTTTATATAGAATTAAGAAACATGGGTTACATTTTTTATATATTATATGTTTGATTTTTTTTATTGTATATTGATATCATAAATTTTCATCCTATAATATTTATTTTGTAGTAAATTTAATTTAAATTTTGTATTAAACTTTGAGAATTAAATCATATATAGTAAGATTTTGTTATTATGTGTTTAAATTAAATTATTATTATTATTATTATTATTATTATTATTATTATTATTATTATTATTATTATTATTATTTTATTGAATTTTTTTAAATTATTTTGTAAAAAAGTAGAAAAAATCCAAATCGGACTAGATCGAGTTGGTCGAGTTCGGGTCAGTTTTTTTTGGGTTGATTTGGTTCGGGTCGAGAATTTCTTGTTCATATTTTTAGGTAACACGACCCATCATCTGACCCACACGAATTGATACTCACTTTATTATCTAAATTTACACACCCAAAACGATATATTATTTTCGTCCTTAATATAAAGATCACGTTTTTTTTTCCATTTGTTCCAAATAGGGGTGATCGTGGTGCGGTTTTGCGGTTATTTTAAAAAAATTCAAACCGAATTGCCATATGCAGTCGGTTAGTATTTTGAAAAATTAATTGTGGTTTTACATGGAAAATTAGCTTTGCGGTTTTGAGCAGTTGCGGTCGGTTTACAGTTTTATTAATGAAAAATATTAGAACATATATTCTAATTATTTGAAAAAAACAACAATATAGTGTCTTCAAATATAAAATATAGTTCAAAACATATAAAAATAAAATAGATAAAACAATAATCAAGATTCAAAACTAAGTTAATAATTTAACAACACAACACATTCACAACAAAAATGACATTTATATTATTTTATCTTTTTTTTTTTACTTTCAAACAAAATATTGTAAAAAAATAAATAAATATTTTAAATAAAAAAATAATATGAAGAATAATTAAGAAAAAGATAAGTTTTATTTATAAAAATAATAATTTTGAAGATAGTTGTGTTATAATGAATGATGATTTATTTATTTGAATATGTTATTTATAAATTATTATAATTCTAGGCCTAATATTATGACAAGCGGTTTAGGCGGTGCGATTTGGTGCGGTTCTTGGTCAAAAAATAACCGAACGGCGTATGCGGTGTGGTTTATGATTAATATTTTTAATCGCGGTTTTTATAAAATATTATGAAAAACGATGCGGCACAATTCGGTTTGGACGGTTAGTAAAAAAATCTGATCACCCCTAGTTCCAAACATACTGTGCCATATTAATATTTACATTAGTTATTTTCAATAAATTTTTATATAAAGAGAATTTTCTCATAAATACGGCAAAGGAGAGTATATATTTGGAGTGAGTCTCATGTGAGACCGTCTCACGGGTCATAATCCGTGAGACGGGTCAACCCTACCCATATTCACAATAAAAAGTAATACTTTTAGCATAAAAAGTAATACTTTTTCATTGATGACCCAAATAAGAGATCCGTCTCACAAATACTACCCGTGAGACCGTCTCACACAAGTTTTTGCCATATATTTGAACCTTTTTTCAACAGAAAAGAAATAATTTCTTGGAAGAGGGGGGGGGGGGGGGGGGGGGGGGGGGTTTGGTATTGAAAATGACAAAAGCAATGGATAATACAAATACTAAATAATTATTAATCAATGATCATAGAGTAAAGAACCAATCAACTTATGTTGTTCGATCAATCAACTACAAAGGACCCACCCAACCAACACCAAAACAGATAAACCTTTGCTTAGCACACAAGCAAGGGACATCTTAACCGGTTAATTTTTAAAACTGAATTAGATTGCAAAGATTATAAAATCTTTATTATGAATTCATTAGAAATTGTGGAAAAGATGAACAAGCAGACGAATGAATATAGTAATGACGATGATACATAGTAAAAAAAATGAATGGAATTATGGAGGAAATCAACGCCAATCAAAATCACACCTCTTCGATTCGTAACTCATAGATGCTGTTCCGTTGGAGCTCAAAGGGATTCTCAAATCGCAATCAATCTTGGGCTTGACCTTCGTAGATTTCACGAACCAAAATTTCAACCTGATCCTTAGATGAAGCTTTACATCGACGCTGAATGAGCCGGATTCCTTGTCATCGTTGTAGTTCGATGTCTCTTTACTCCCAAGCAGAACCAGGTTCTGCCCCTTGAAATCGGCATTCAGCGAATTGGTGCTCTTCTTATCCTGATAAAAAGGCGTCAATTCCACGGTGGAGAATCTCTGCCCCTGGTAAAACGCACGTGCTTCGATCTGATCGTAGTAGATCCCGATTCGCTTGTTAGGGTTGCGAATAGTCAGGTTAAGCGCGAGATTGTAATGCAGCGTGGTGCCATTCAGGTTGAATTCGGTGAGCGAGGCGTCGGTGGCGTAGAACTTGACGGTGTTGGGTCGGAAAATCAGCCAGCAGATGAAGACGAAAATGCCGACGATTATAAGAATGGTGATTATGATCTGGAATATGCAGGTGCATATACAGTTCATGATGCAGCTGCAGCAGCAAGTGAAGGGGTTGCAGCAGCACCCGCCTCCGCCGCCGCCGCCGCGACGTCCGGGTCGGTGGTAGGACTTCTCCGGCGGCGGAATTGATGGTCCGTAGTATGCGCCGTTGAGATGGGGCTGTTTGATTTCACCCATTTGTTTCAGATTGAGAAAGAAACTTGAATTCAAAGAGATACAGACGTCTAGGGTTTGGGAGTGGATTGATTGGGGATTGTAACTTGTAACGTCTATATATGTATATGTATATGTAGAAGCGTATCTATCTATCTGCGCGTGGGGTGATCGTGTGGGCTTGGGCCAACGGAAAATTCGTAAAACGCGATATTTGATTGGTCACGTTCCCATGGGGAATAAATCAAATTGCAAAATTTTATTTTATTTTTTTAATATCGGTATTGTCACACAAGAGATCTACTCTTTCTTAAAAAATCAAATTTTTATTATTATTTTTCATTTAAATATATAAGAGTAGGTCAGTCTCGCGTATCTTTATTTGTGAGATAGGTCAACATTGTCTATATTTATAATAAAAACTAATATTTTTAGCATAAAAAGCAATATATTTTCATAAATGATCAAAATATGCGAGATCATCTCACTTGTGAATAAATAATAGTGTGATTTCTCAATGTTGTGTATTAGTCATTTAATCTAATAATTATAACTAGTAATCAAGCACACGCAATGCGTGAGTAGTATAATACATGAATATTGTCTTTTTTA